>NC_044011.1:984000-1312000 GCF_900496995.4 Aquila chrysaetos chrysaetos
ACACAAGGCCGGGTGTCGGGTGGGATCCCCGGGGTGGGACGAGGCCTCGGGGGTGAGGCAACGGTGCTTGGGGGCAGGATCCCCGAGGTGGGGTGGGACCCCATGTGCAGCGCGGTGGTCGGGCTGCCTCCCAGCCTGGCCCGCTGCGTCCCTGTTGGCAGAGCTGCAGTCGTCGGGCTGTGGTGACCGGCTGCAGCACCCTGCGGACGGGGGTGGGAGCGGGAGCCGGCGGCAGCGAGATGCAGTTCAGTCAGCCGCATCCCCGCGGCCTTCACGTCCACCCGGCACGAGGGCCGAAAGCCATCAGAAGGCCGGACAGAGGCGTCGACCAGGCCCACGGGGCTCCCGTGGGCACACGAGGCATTCACTTGCCAGCCCGTGTCGTGTGGAGAGGGTCTGGGGTTCTGCCGGTCGGGCGGTTTATCTCCCGATGATCAAAACACACAGGAATCCCCCGAGCTGCTGGCCCACGGCTGCTACTGCCACGTCCCGTTCCCAGTTAGCTTGCGTGGGCCCTCGCAGTCTGGGTTTGGCCTCACGGGCCAATTTATCTGCCCTGTGCTCCACAGCTGCACTGCTACGGGTGCTTCGTGGATGGCTTCTCTACGAGCTCAGGCCTGAGAAGACTCAGACTCAGCCTGGAGAGCTTGTCTGTGGATGTATGTTTGTCACTCAGCTGTCACCACGATGACAGCCACACTTGAAGCAAGTAGAGAGCCATATGCAGACAGAAATCGGGCTTCTGTACTCGTTTTCAAAGGCTGCTTGGCAGGGAGATGCTCTGAGGACACCATGGTGCTGGAGAACACGATGTTCTTGAGAGAGGGCCTGGGGGCTCTTTGATGCCAGAGGGAAATGCTAAAGGTGTCACCCGAATCTGCCAGAAAAGGAAGCTTTTTTCTCTTTAAACGTGTGAAACAAGCCCCCTTGCCCTTACTGCATTTCAACTCAGTCAGACCTTGACAAACTTGAGTCCTCCTTGCGGGGTAAACTCAGTCCCTCTTTGCTGTCTGTCCTGAATGGCTGGTGCAGCGTGGCTGGCATCAGCTCATCGCCTCCCCGGTTCCCGGCTGTGCTGCAAGGCCGGGGGATCACGATGGCCTGGCATGGTTGGGACATCCCAACCATGACCAGTAACCCTGGTCACGGCACTTGGACAGGGGCAGTCTCTGGCCTTTTGTAACATGCTGGGACAAAGGTGTTTTCAGGGGTCGGCTCAGCAGAGCAATGAGCCCAAATGTGACCTGGAGCAGGGGGTCCCTCGAGGACCACGTCAGCTGCTGGCTTACAGCCTGTGCTGCTGGGCAAAGCTGCCGGTCACTGCCTCAGAGCCCTGGTCACTGGTCAGTGGAACTGGTGATCTCAGGTCTGGTCCTTGCCTCAAAGCCCTGTGGCTGGAGATGTGGCCGAACGTACTTGAAGAACAGATGCGTTTAATCCTGCTTCTGAGTCCTAATTTGGGGGCCAGGAGCCTGGGTCTCAGTGTTCAGTATGAGCTGCTAAAGAAAGACAATTTATCGCTTTCCTGGTGCCTGCTGCGTGGCTAAAAACCCCTCACAAACTGACGAGTGTCTCCCAGCACTGGCTCAGCACAATGCGGAGCGGGGGCTGCTGGCAGCTGAACATCACATTCAGCTCAAAGATGTATTACATGTTCTAAAAATACACTGAAACCCCAGATATGAAGAACAGTAAATCTCCTACACAATTAATGGGGTCAAAAGCCATATAGAACCAGATGGAGTGTAAACTCTCCTCTGGGAGCTAGTTAGAGCTGCAGATGGAGTGGGAATATTGCCCCCAGGGAGACATAGGTCTATTGCGTTGCATCTGTTGGGCTGTGGATCATTTATCCTGGAGCTTATCAGCTCCTTTTAGATCTCCTGCGGCCTCAGCTCTCACTGTGTAGGTGTTCCTGCCCTGCTTTGGGAGCCATCTCTCAAATACTATGTATTTTTGACAGATTATTGGCATCTGGTTGTGCTGCCATCTGTGGGTCCTGGCAGCCATTACATGGTTTAGATGTTGCATCATTCTTGGGGGTTTTATTTAAGATAAAGGCAAATTGTTTATCTTGCACTAGGTAGAAGGAATAATTTGCGTAGCTGTATTTCAGTGTCTCTCTGGTGTTTCTAAAGCATCTGTCACTTTTGTATGTCCGTATGTGACAGATCAGCTGGAGAACTGGCTTAAATTTTCATTAAAATGTGAATTTGCTCCACAACCATCGTGAACAAGCAGATGTCTCTTCTCTCTCCTCTTTTTCTGATCAGATTTTCCTTCTCTCCCAGAAAAGGAACAGTCTCTAGCAGCCACATGGTGGTGTATCCAGACAGCAGAGAAGCAATTAGAGATTTACACTGCATCTTTCTGCTGGAGGCATTTCAAAGTCCTTACTACAGCAAAGGGACTGTTTATCGTATTCAATGCCAAACACTTGAACAGAGTCATTGGTACCTCCTGTCTTACGTCTGCTGGTGGGCAGACTGGTCTCTCGGCTGAGCCAGGATGCCCAGGACGCCCCAGAGAGTCAATTTATCAGCATCGCTGCAGTTTCACAGTGTCCATACGATACATCCCAGTTTGTATCCTCGCCACTGGACCCCCAGAGCCTTTGGTAAAATACCAAAAGAGGCGAGTGTGTGTTAGACGCCAGAGCTAAGCCCATCGCTGGTGATGGGCTGAACGCTATCAGGGAAATGTTAACATCCATTTTTCGTCCTTCAGAGCAGGATTCAGAGCAGGCACCTGCAGTCTCGGGGTGGCTTCAGCTGGGCACCGGGTCTGAGCCTCCTGCACCCTTGTCACCTCTGTCCATCTTTGGGTGCTCTGTCCCGACCTGCTCCTGCCTCCCTGCCTGCCCGAGGAGCTGCCTCCTCCCAGGGAGACGTTTGTCCCGGGCTCCCCACCAGGTGGCAATGCTGATCTCTTTTGCAAAAGCATCTCAGCAGGTAGCACCGAGTTGCTGCCGTTTCTTTTATGTCCAGTGCCTGGCAAATAACCATCTCCCTCCGTCCTCTCTAGGCTGAACGCTAGCTCTGTGCACAGGAAAATCCCAGTGCGTGGGGCCATGGCAATGCCTGGTGAGCTGCCAGGTTTGTTTTAGGGTCAGCAGGAGGAGCGGAGAGGGCCCAGAGCAGTCTGTGTCCTGTGACACCTGCGTTACCATTCCTCAATCAAAGGCACGGCTCTGCAGTCGTGCTTTGGGCTGGGGGTGGCTTCTGGAAACCACCTTGTCCCTTAGCAGCGAGTGGTACACACAGAGCGTAGAGGGCCCCTGCAACGAGGAAACATGCTGATGGCGAGGGCAGGGGCTGCCCAGCATCGGCACTCCTGCTAGACCCGAGGATTTTAGGTGGAAACGCTCCCACGTGCACCTGTGTCTGTGTGACATGAGGGGTCGGCGACCCTGGGGTGATGCAGCTCAACCCTGTGTGCGGGGGGGGGGGGTCCTGCAACAGTGGTTGCAGGTGCTCACGGGTACTCCTGGGTGGGCAGCCAGCCTTGGGTTATGGCAGGTTTCTCGCTTTTGAGTCCTGCAAGGCCATTTTGCCCTGTGCTCTGAGGTGGGGGATCTTGGTGCCCCTCCAATACACCTGGGAAGCCTAGCGGAAAGATAGGAATCGTCCTGGCATTTTGCTTTACTGCTTCTCCCGCAGCTCAGAAGTGCCCTCCGGGCGAGGACATTCCTAGAAACCAGCTTTTCTCCTCTAACATCCTTCCTACAGCCTCTGTGTGACTGCACAGACTTGGATTCAGGATGAGCTGGATTTTTGATGTACAGTATTTGATCCCATTAATCAGCAAAGGCAGCGCTGACAGACGTCAGCCCTGGTGATTAACCTGCTCCTAGAAAGAGCTGAGGCATGGCCAGGGTGAGCCCAGCTGTCACGGGGCCAGAGGCAGCGCAGGGAATCCCAGACTATTTGCTCAAGTACCACATTCCTTTTCCTTACACAGCTATTCCTGGCAATTCATGTCCCCAAATTTGCAAACCCTGGAAGTGTTCACTTACTGAGCAAGTCATCTGATCCCTGCCCACCTGAGGTGGGGCCGTGGCCTGCAGGATGGTCTCCGTGATACCCATCTGTAGGATGCTTCTGGGATGGAGGCACTGGCCATGCTGTAACACAGACATTCAGAGGAGGATTTCAGATGCATCCCTCTCAATGCCGCACTGTCTTGGCACAGCCCTCTCCCCAGCAAGGGCCGTCTGTGGGCATGCCCCGATTCCTGTCTAACCCAGTGGCCCCCGGCCACCAATTTGGCTTTGGGTGTATTGCAATTACTGCTTTCTAATGGTGTTTTTTCACCTTCCCTCCCACTGCTCAGCTCCCTCTTCCCCTGACAGGGGCCTTCCTCCCCACTGCTCAGCCTTTGCCTTTCCCAGCACCGGCTGTGAAACCTCTCCTCTCCGCGAGGTGCCAGGAGAGCTCTAAGCACCGGGGCTCAGCCCAGCCCAGCCGAGCTGCTGGGGCTGGCGAGCAGGCACAAGCCTGGCTCACAGCCCGGCTCAGCCTCTCTCCTTGCCTGCACTTGTGCACAAGTGATGGGGGGGCAACGCAGCTTCCCCCCTCCCCAGCTGGGAACGTCCCCATGGCCGGCCCCACGCCGTGCCCGCCGGCTGGGCGCTGGGGAGTCCCAGTGGGGTGGGGGGCTGCAGCCCGAGCTGCTCTGTCCCTCTGGGCTTGGGCCCAGCTCCTGTGGGGGGGGGTTGTCCCAGGGAGGGTTGTCCGGGGGGCTAGGGGATCCCACGGGTTTCCTGCGGAGAAGGGGTGCTGTACCCTCTGCTGCAGCCCCAGCCAGTTCCCGTGTAATTCCTACAGGGCCAGGATGAGGCCTGTCCTGCACCCACAGGGATTCCCCCCAGCCGAGATTGAGGTCCCTGTGCACGCAGCGCTCAGTGCCCACATCACATGGAAAACATCAAATAAACGTCCACCTTGTCAGGGTCACCAGGGCCCGGACAGCCCCAGCCCTCACCTGGGGACTTGGCATCAGCCTGGAGCAAACCTGATATGGGAGCAGCGATCGCAGGGACTGGGAAGGGTGGGAGCAGCTCCCCCGGCCAGCACCCTGCCTGCTCTCGTGCCCAGCTCTCAGCACGCCAGCAGTCTGTTCAGCTCTGCCCGGTCTTGCTCTGCCCACGGGGCTGCGGGAGGTTTGCACTGAAGCAGGTGCGGGCTCGGGGCTGGGCTGTTCCTGGGCAGTGCAGACCCTGCCAGGGCTTCCCGGGGTCCCCAGTGGCTCTGCGGGTGTCTGGTGGAGAGCAGAGCCGCTGCTCTGAGACACAGTGACCCCCTGTGCGTGGGCCACACTGTCCCCAGAGACATCTCTGGGGCCGTCCACGGCTGCTCTCCCCCTGCTTAGTGATGGGAAGCAAGTCCGAAGGGTTTTCCGCGGTGGAGGGGCCCAGACCAGGCAGCTCGGGCAGCTCGAGGAGCTGGGACAGGGAGAGCCATGACAGGTTTTTCCATTCAGTCTCTCCTGATAGAGGACAGGAGCGCGGCGCTGCCGGCACCAGGCGCAGCCAGCGCTGGCCTGACTCAGAGCCTCGGCACGCGGTTGTGCCGGGGCAGAGGGAGGGATTGCCCCTGCACGGCAGCTCTGCGTGTCCGCCCCGGCACGTCCTGTTTGCACACGCCGGCAAACGTGCTCTTGCCAGGCACGTCCTGCTTTTCTGCAGTTTATCACGCCTGGGCCACGCTGCTGGGACAGAGAGCTGCTCCGGGTGCTGTGGGAAGGGGCAAAGGTGCCGGGCTCAGCTCCCGCCAGCTCCCTTGCTGCACTTTTGCGGGGCTGGCCAGTGAGGCAGAGGAACAGCCTGGGACACGGGGGTCCAGCCAGGGACATATCTCATCTCCCACTGCTTCTGCCCTACGTGGCTCTGGCCCTGCCTCCCTCCCTTCAGCTGGGTAGGGGCAATGCGGCAGTCCTGCCTTTCAGCCCCCCTGCTCGCATCTTCCCCCTTCACTCTGGCTGAGCCAGGCAGCTTCACCTGAGCCCAGAGGAAGCTCCCTGCTCCATGCCAGGGAGAGAATTTGGGCCATGGAGAGACCCTGGGAAGGGCCAGAAGTCTTGTGGGCCAGGCAGGGCCCTGCTGAGCTGGGCTCCTGGTGTGTGGGAGCTCACCACCAGCACCAGCACCGGTGATGTCTGTGGACACAAGACAGCCCAATCTGGGCCCTTTCCTGCCATGCTGGGTGCCCGGCTATGGGGATACCCTGAATGCACTGGGAAGAGCGGTGAGACCCTCCTCCCAGGTGCCCCATGCGTGGCCGCATGCTGCCTTGCAAAACAGGGATCAAAGCAGAATCCCCTGTTACAGCACGGCAAGGGCAGAGCGGAAGACCCTCGCTGTGCAGCTCTCCCCACATGTCCGGGGGGCTCCAGGGCCCACGAGAGGAGCAGCCCCTTCCCTCCCCGGAGCGTTGCTGCCTGCTTTGCACTGCTCCGTCCATCTCAGCCCAGGCTGGGGGTTACCCTCCCGCTCCTGCTGAGGGAGGAATCAGCCCTGCCGTGCGACCAGCCCGGTTTGCAAACAGCTCAGGCATCCTACCCTGCCTTGGTGTGACAGGGAGAGGACACTGTGCTGAATCCACCTCTCGCTGACCCGGGGATAAAGGGACAGGAGATTTTTGGGGTAGCAGCAGCAGAAATGGTGGGCACAAGGCAGAGCCCAGCTGTCCCTGCTCTGCTGACTCGAGCAGAGAGAAGGGTCGGGTCAGGCCAAACACCTTGGTCAGCATCTGCCTTGCTCCAGTTCGTATTTCACTTACAAGGCAAAACCCACGAGGGGTGTGAGCACGTCCCCACGCACTTCCAGCCTCAGCCCTGCCCCTTCCCTGCCCCACGGCCAGGCACACTCATCCCTGCCTACACACACCAACTCCCTCAGGGCCAAACACTGGCCGCGGGCCAGCCCTCCTTTCCACAGGGCTGGCAGAGCCCGGCCCTGGCTGCCCCATCCTGGCAGGACGCCTGACATTGCAGAGATTCGCCTCTTACAAAACATTTGGCCGTGGCACCCGCCCTGCCTAGCTGGGACGGGAGCCGGCAGCAGGGCTGGCCACACTCTGGGGTCCCAGTGCTGTGGCCCCCAAAGCCCAGACCTGATGGGGAGAGGCTGGCCCTGGGGAAGGGGGAGCTTTGTGGGCACAGCCGAGCTGCAGAGAGCACAGGCTGCAGTGGCAGAGGGACACTTTCAGGGATCCCAGGCCCTGGGGTGCCTGAGATCCTTTGGGACATCGTGGCTGCAAAGGCTGGAGCCACAGTTCAGGTTTGCTGCCATGTTCTGCTGCTGCCTGGGGCTCTCCTGGTACCCCGAGGGTGCACGAGCAGTGTCTTTAGCTAGTTCCATGACACCAGGCAGCACCGAGCTGCTCAGGCCCTTTATCTTGGCAGCCAGTGTGTGCTGGCCTGGCAGGGGGACAGGGAAACCTTGGTGGGCTTGCCTTGGGCGTCCAGCTGGAAAACAGCTCGGCCACAGCTCCTTCTTTTGGTTACGAGACGTCAGGGAGCCAAGCACCCATCTGCCTGCAGACCTGCCGGGCCTCACCCAGCAGCAGCACCCCAGAGATGACACCAGGGATGTGCCTTCCCCTGGGGACCCCGAATCCCCCCCAGCTCCCCTCACCGAGGCATCTGCAGGCAGCGACGAGGGCTGGACCCTCCTGGCTGCTCCATCTGTATCTGCCCCCAAAGCCCCTCTCTCTGCAGGGGGATGTTTCTGCAGCCCCCGAGCACAGGCATTGCCGTAAAGTCGCTGCTCAGCCGCCACGTGCTCAGCCTTCCCGACAGCCACCGTGCTCACCGCGTGGCATGGGGCTTCCCGGGAAAACCAGGTCAAGATGGAGCCGTTGCCTTTTCGCAAGCAGCCCTGCTGCAGATTTTGCTGCGCCTGTGCCACCGGGAGGTAGAGGCATGGCAAGCTGGTCTGGCGCAAGGCAGGAAGGGCTGGTGCATTGAGCAGGTTTTGGGGGGCGCAGGGAAGCCCAGGGTCCGGGTGCCGGGGCTGGTGTTGGCCCCGAGGACGCGGCACCCCAGCCTGGCAGCAGATTCTCGCCAGGCTGGGGCTGCGTTTGGGTGAAACCCCGTGGGGCTGAGGTCGGAGGTGGGGACGCTGCCCTGCTCCCCGGTCCCCCATCGCCCTCCTGCTCCGGGACAGGCTCCGGCAGTCTTTGCCTTTGCTCCTTAACCAGGAGCAGGAATAAATACCTCCCGCAGCCCTCCCTGCCCAGGGGGTCTTTCTGAGCCCATCGGCCTCACTGGAAGCAAACACAACCTGGGGGCTGTCCAGCCGGACACAGCACACAGCCCCCCCCCCCCCCCCCCGACCAGGAGACCCCCCCACTCCTCCCACCCAGGGCTGGCGGGTGATGGGGTGAATTTCAGGCGTGTCATCCCGGTGTTGTTTCAGCTGACACGGCCACCCTGCCGTGGCTTGCCCCCCACGCCCAACGCCGGGCTGCGATTAGCGAGGCGGGGGCCTGCCGGCCCGTTCCCATCTCCCGAGTCAGCGCCGCCGCCCTGGTGTGCCGCCCCGCCGCCCCACCGCCCCGGGGAGATGCCGCCGCCGTGCCGCCTAATAGGGAACCACCCGCTCCCTCCTGCTTGCAAAACACCTTGGACTTGGTGCTCTGCTGACGCTGCCGGTTCCCAGCAGCTCCTGGGAGGTGGTGGAGGCCAAAATGGTCCCCGTTCCCCCCCCCCCCCGCCTCCCTGCCAGGCTGCAGCCCAAAGGCTCGGGACCCTGCAAAGCCGATGCTCCAAACCCCGGCAGGGTTGGTCATCGGATTGGACGCAGAGCGAGGGACACGGGGAGGGGATGCAGGCAGGGAACCGCAGTCTGAGCGCGGGGCAGCCCCATGCCATGGGACCCACACACCATGGTGCATGGAGCCCCAACTCCCAGGTCCCGTGCTGCAGGACACAAAGGGATTGCTGCCTGGCTGTCGGTGCCGGCTCTGCGCCGTCTGCCACGCTGGCCTGGCTGGTGTGAACTGCGTCCCTGATCTTGCCAATGAGCCACGGACGGGTGCTGGGCACAGAGACTTGCTGCAGTAATGCTCACATTCCTGCAAGAGCTTTTGCTGGTGCTCAGCGCAGGCTGCTGCGGCACACACCAGAGAGGGCCAGCAGTCCCAGCGATCCCACAGCGGTCTCACCGCTGGGTCATCGGCACAGGGTGGGAAACACGGTGGTGGCTGGAGGAGGACAAAGCAGGCGGCTCTGGCAAGGGCTGCGTGTCAAAGCTGGCTTGGGGAACTGTCTGCCTGCGTGTCTCCATGTTCATGTGGGACAGGAGGGATTCAGGTCCTTCCACACTGCTTTAGCAGCTGGGAGGGATGGGTTGTGTCCAAAGGGGCTTGGCGGGTCCAGCCCTGTCTGTAATTTGGGGAACACTGGCTGTGGGCAGGCAGAAGTGCCCCGAGCAGACACGGCCCCTCTGCCCCAGTGAGTCCCACGAGTCCCCCCGTCCCTCACAAAAGCCCTGGGTCTGAGCCCCAGGTCCCAGGCTGTCACTGGGGAGCTGTCCCCAGCCAAATCGAAGGCGAAGGGCCTGGCTGGCCAACCATGAGGTTGCAATCTCTTGGGGACGCCGGTGCAAACCCCCCAGCTTCCAGTCACCACAACCCACAGGCTTTGACCCCCCGGGGAAGCGCAGTCGGACCCCATCTGTGTCAGGCACTGAGCTGCACAGGGAACGAAGGCACCAGCCCTCCCCGGAGCCTGCGGGAGCAACCCGGGCAGCAGGAGAGGGGACAGGGGTGCCTACAGCACCCAGGACAAACCCGAGACAGGGCTGGTGGGAGCCCCCCTGTCCCCTGAGCCCGCCAGCCTCGCCGGGGAAGGGCTGTGGCTGGGCTGCGCAGGTGGAAAGTTATTTCTCAGGAACTGGCTGATGGTGAAAGTTGTTTCCCAGGTGTGGCCCGAAAGGAATGTAAATCCTCTGAAGTCCTCATCTCCCCTGTAATTACTGATAGACAAGTTTCAGCTTGGAGCTGGCCCGCCCCAGCCCCAGGCGTGGGAGCAAGAGAGGATGACGCAGCCGGCCTGTCCCTGCAGCGCACATGTCCCCTCCTGCCCCAGGAATGTGCCCTCTGACTCACGGGGACCGCAGGGGCGGCGAGGCTGGGCGGCACGGAGGGGAGCACCCGCAGTCGGGGTGCTGGGTGGCTGCACCCCAGTGGGCTCGTGCAGGTGTGTGGCCCCGCGTCCTCCAGCCTGGATGTCCCACGGGGTGACCGAGCACCCACATGCTGCCCACCCTGTCCTCACCCGGGGGACAGAGCCTTCTCCACGCCGGAGCAGGTGGTGTCCTGGCACCGGGGTCTCAGCAGACACAGGAGAAAGGTGCCTCTTTGGCTCTGTGGGATGGGTCTGGCCATGCAGGACACCGGCTGGGCTGCAGCCTGGCCTGGCCCCCTCCCCAGGCATCCCTCACCCTCACCAGCTCTGCAGGCACCATCCCCGGGACATTGCCACTGGGCCAGTGGACATATTTCTGGTGGCTGTGAGCCAGCAGATGCCAAAGGGCCTCAGCTCGTGGGGCTATCAAAAAAGAGGGCCATTGCATGGGGCTGACAGTGTCTGGCCCATCTCGGGGGAAGCCTGTGCAGCCCTACAGCTGGAGCTGGAGCAAGGCACAGAGGCCAGGCTGCCTCAGGCCCCTGGGACGGCGGCTCGGGGCCAGGGGCTCGGGGTGAACATGCTGAGGGCATCCCCAGAGGGGAATCACTTGGGAAGGAGCCTTGCACTGCTCCCGCACACCACAGCCGGGTCTCTGCATGCTCGTGCTGCGCAACCCGGGGTGGGTAAGAGGCGTGTGGCCGAGCGCCGTCGGCTGCAGCAGAGCAGAGGCAGCAGCTACTGAAACCCTGTGTCCTCACGGCAGGGCAGGGGCTGCACGCCGCAGCCGGGGTGCCAGAGGGACGCTTCCCTGCCAGCCTCAGCGTGGTGAGCGGCGAGTGGTGCCATCTGTAGCAACGAGTCAGAACTATGTACAGCTATGCACGCACACGCGTGTGCACACCCTTACACACTTACTCACGCTTGCCTCCTCCCCTCTCCACCCAAGAAGGGCGAGGGCCCAGCTCTGCCTGGCAGGACGCAGACGCCGGCTCAGCGCCAGACCCAGCGATGTGGCGGCTCTAACTGAGGGCCCGGCTCTGCCTGCACCAGGAGCGGGAGCCGGCACTGCCTGCCTGGCTGTGGGGCTGCTGGGCTGCAGGGTGAGGGCAGGACCCTGGGGTCCGGCCGGGACCAGGACCGAGAGGTGCGTCCGTCCCCGATGTGATGCACGAAGCCTCACCAGTGTGGCGGTCCGTGCCCTGCCGCTCTACGAGGTGCTGGCTGTGGGCCCCGCACACGGCATGCCCCGTGTCCCCCTCACGCTGCAAGGAGCCCTTTGCGGGGGGTGGCACTGGCAGGATGCAGGCAGGGAACAGCTGCCCACACTGGAGCACCCCCTGCAGCCCTTGGCAGACCCCTACCCACTCCCTGCACATCCTAGTGCACCCCAGCACCCCCTCTGTGCAGAGCCCTGAACACCCCTGCACCCCCCTGAACCTGCCTGCACACCCCAGCACCCCCTTGCACACCCCAGCACCCCCTCTGTGCAGCCCTGAGCACCCCTGCACACCCCAGCACCCCCCTGCTCACCCCAGGAGCCCCTCTGCGCAGCCCTGAACACCCCAGCACACCTCTGCACAGCCCAGCACCCCCTTGCACACCCCAGCTCCCCCTCTGCGCAGCCCTGAACACCCCAGCACCCCCCCAGCACCCCCTTGCACACACCAGCTCCCCCTCTGCGCAGCCCTGAACACCCCAGCACCCCCTTGCACACACCAGCACCCCCTTGCACACACCAGCTCCCCCTCTGCGCAGCCCTGAACACCCCAGCACACCTCTGCACAGCCCAGCACCCCCTTGCACACCCCAGCTCCCCCTCTGCGCAGCCCTGAACACCCCAGCACCCCCCCAGCACCCCCTTGCACACACCAGCTCCCCCTCTGCGCAGTCCTGAACACCCCAGCACCCCCTTGCACACACCAGCACCCCCCTTGCACACACCAGCTCCCCCTCTGCGCAGCCCTGAACACCCCAGCACCCCCCCAGCACCCCCTTGCACACCCCAGCACCCCCTTGCACACCCCAGCTCCCCCTCTGCGCAGCCCTGAACACCCCAGCACCCCCCCAGCACCCCCTTGCACACACCAGCTCCCCCTCTGCGCAGCCCTGAACACCCCAGCACCCCCCCAGCACCCCCTTGCACACACCAGCTCCCCCTCTGCGCAGCCCTGAACACCCCAGCAACCCCCCAGCACCCCCTTGCACACACCAGCACCCCCCTTGCACACCCCAGCACCCCCTCTGCGCAGCCCAGCACACCCCAGCACCCCCTGCCCACCCCAGCAGCCCCCTCCCCTCCCCGCACCGCCCGCCGCCGAGCTCCGTCCCGCCGCGCCTGCCCGCCGCCAGCAGGGGGAGCCCGTGCGCAGCGCTGCGGCCGGGAAGCGGCCGGTCCCGGCGGGTCCCGGAGGCGCCGCCGAGGCGGGTCCCAGCCCGCGCCCCCGGTGCGGGTCCCAGCCCCGCTCCCCGCCGCACACCCCGCCGCCCCTCGGCTCGGCGCGGGGACCGGCTGCACCGACACCACCGAGGCTCCCGCCGCTTTGCGCTGGCGAGGCTGCCGGGCCGGGCGGCGGCTCTGCCCGAGGGATGCTCAGCCGGTCCCGGGCTCTCCGCCGCGCAGCACCGGGGAGGCGGGGGGTCTCGGTCCCGGCCCGGCCGGCCGGGCTACGCCGCCAAGCCGAGCAGCACCCGGGACCCCAAACCGGCACAGGCTCCCCCCGCCCCGGCTGCGCAGACCTGCACCGATGCGTTACGGTGCGGTGAAACAGGGATGATGGAGTTTAATCACAAGCGTTCGCTCTTCCCCTGCAGTGACTGGCTGAGCACTGTTATTTGGATTAAAAAAAATAATAACAGAGGCAAAAGAGCTGATTCCAAAGCTGCAGCTCGTAATTACTGTTGCATATCGGGAGGATCAGCCGTGCTCCAGGCGAGAGAGTGCAGCCGAGAGCTGTGCCAAGCCCAGGCAGGTAATCGCCTCATGCCAGACACCCAGCTGACAGGCCGGCTTTGTTTTTTCTCTTTGAACTCATGTACAGAAAAATCATTAGTGCTCCAAGGTGGAGCTGTGGACTTCAGCCAGGAGACCTGCGGGGCACGGCACGAGGGCCGAGCGGGGAGCGTGGTCCCGGCCGGTGCTGCAGCGGGGGTTGGCAGAGTCGCGGGTGGGGGTGGCAAGGTTGGGGGGGCTCTGGGCCTTGGAGGGAAGCCGGGGATGGATAGGGAGAGGTTTATGGCTGGGGAACCTCTGGTAGGCACGACTGTTTCAGTCTTGTTAACGACTTCAGAAAACCACCTGCCAAGTACAGATTAACGAGTGGCCAAGTAATTACAATCATGTGGGAAGCGGCAGCGCAGCCTGGTTACCGGGACTGCTTTGGGGCAGTGCGGTGCATCTCCCCTGTGCAATGGCTCTCATGGCTGGGCAGCCCCTTCCCTTCCCAGCAGCCGTGGTGGCCTCCTGGGAGCGTTCCCCCACCGAACCCCCACGTGCACAAGGTGACCAGACCTGCTGCACCTGGGCCACGGCAGCAGCCTCGCTGCCTTCTCAGAGGCAACAGCCACCACAAGTGTCAGCCCTCGAGGAGCTACAGAAAGGGACGTTGGGAGGGGACCAGATCCTACCTGAGGGGCTACGTCAAAGCCCTCCTCCAGAGGGGACTAAGCTGAGACCTAGGGTCCCGCCTGGGGAGAGGGGCTTCCCCTGGGGAGAGCGCAGGAAAAGCACAGCCCGTGGGGGCTGTTACCATCACTCGTGCCCATCCTCCTGTGTCATTGGGGCTGTGTGCGTGGGGTGGGTCTGCACAGAGGCCAGGACAAGCCCTGGAAGCGGGAGGGCACTAATTGCTGCCACGGAGGAGTCACGGGGCTGGTGGAGTCCCTGTTGCCAACAACGGGTTTGGCACATCCACCCGGGGTCCTTTGGCATGACTGGCCGCACCCCAGAGCAGGGAGAAAAACACGATTCCTGCCCTTCTGTGAGCGCAAGTGTCTCCAGGCTGATGCCAGTACATGCGTCACCCTTCTGTCAGAGTCACGGGTGTCCCCAGGCCGGGGTTCCCATCTGTGGCTTGGAGACCTGGCCTGGCATCACTGTAGGTGCAGGGGGTGCAGGCACAGAATGAATGCCGGAGCCGCTGTTTGTTGCCTGCCGTCAGCATGGGAAAGTATGTGTGCAACTCCCTGCCTGCTCTGCTGTGCTCAGCGAGGGGAGAGGAATGAACAGACAGGGTGTGATCGTATTTCTACACCAACAGAATGAGACATGAGGAAATGCAAGAGTTGCTTGCTATCTGGAAGACAGACACTGAAAAAATAATGTGGGAAACTCCAAAGGTCGGAGTTTGCTGTGGAGATAGAGCTAAAGCAATTCATGATAGCTTGGGAGTTTGACTCTGCACAGACACAAACAATATTCTTTTGTCTAGAGTAAAACAAGCACTGATTTGTTGTCCATCTGTCCTCCCTTTGCCAGCCAGAACAACTCCGGTCATGCCTCTGACTGCAGCTCGGAGAGATTCACAGGGAGAGCCTTGGTCCCACACACACTATGGAACAGCTTCCAATTTGGGCTCCGGACCAGGGAATCCCCGTCTCTGGTCCATGGCTCTGCATACTGTTACTGGCCTGAGCCTGAGCTGGAGCACATGAGCTGAGATGTCACCAGAGAGCCCTTTCAGGGTAAGAGGGAGCCGAGCTGCTCACAGCGCTGAGCTTGCTGGAATGAGTTCCTTGTCCCCAAGCAGGGGCAGAAGGGCTGAGCCAGACCTTGGAGACAAGACTGGTTGTGATCAAAAGCCATTCAGTATCTTTATTGCTAAAACATGCCAGCCAGAAAAGCAGTGCTCAGACGGCCTTTGGTTGGGTGAGCTGAGAGCACGATGGGCAATCACAGTGCTTGGGTGGCTGCGAGGATGAATAACGGCAGCAGGACCCAGGGGAAGAGCTTGAACGATCTGTTGAAAGACCGTCTAGTGCCAGACAGGTCTGTTATCCCCAAAGCAAAGCAGAGATAACCGCATCATCGCTCCACACTGCCCAGCCCCTTGGCTGAGCTGCTCCTGCAGCTGAGCAACGGAGCGTGTGAACTGGCTGCGTTCACAGCACTGATTCACTGGGAATCACTCCTCTAAGGGGATCTCTTTGGCACACACTCTGCCGAAACGGGCAGAGCGGGTCTCAGGGCAGGGAGCAGGTCTGTGCTTCAGCAACGTGCTCACTGGTGGAGGTGGCTTGTGAAGCATCAAATGACGCAGGGCCAGGATTGTTTCACAAATTGAGCATTCGGTGATGGAGTTCAGTATTCTTTATTGCAGCGCTGGAAGCATGGGGGATCGCTCCTCCGCATCAGGACCTTGCCTGATGCTCTGCAAACAGCTTGAGGCATGGGCCAACATGGAGCATCACCTTCTTCCACATTCAGCGAGAGGAGAAAAGGGCTTGTCGAGGGACCAGTGCGGCCCTGACACAGGCCTGCCGATGGAGGCTGCCTGCAGGGTCCCACAGGCGGAGCAAGGTCTGGCTTCACCATTGGCAGGACCCAGTTTGGAGCCCAGAGACGGACAATATGGAGTCACTCCCCTTGTCTTCCCTCCAGTCAGTCCTTTGCCCTGCTGGCTCCCTTGCTGCCTCCTCCCCTTCTGCAGCTAAAGGGGACTAGGCAGTGCTGCCTGTCTCTCCTCCATCCTGCAGGGGCACAGCAGGCAGGAGGGGATCAAATAGGGTGAGCATCAGCCAGCACCCTGCAGCTTGGGCCAGCCTTGGCTCGTTGGCTGATGGCTAAATGCCCTGAGCCTGCCCAGAGGGAGTTTCAATTGCACGCACACCATCGAGTTTCCTTTCATGGTAATAGATCTAGGATCGCTTTTTTCCAGGTAACAGCAGGGGGGCTGTCAGGACATGTCCTAACAGATGATAAAGGATCAGCAGCTGAGACAGAAACAAAGCATATTTCACTCCACACCTTGATATATTTGTTACCCATTTTGGTGTTCAAACTTACAGAGCAAGCCTGTCAGCAAGGGTAAAGCCTGTGCCTGCCATTCCTTACATGCAGGAGACATCTTTCCCAGTGTTGCATCCTTCAGCTAGTTTCTACTGAGCTGTGAATTGCTGTGAAAGGCACTCAGGAGAAGGTGGCCCACAGGGGAAACCAAATGACTCCTAATTAGCTCTTATTCATGGCATTAAAAGCACAATTAAGTGCTATTGTTTGAGGCAAATGCAACGCACTGACCCTGGCCTTTTCACACCAACCCTCACCACATTGGGTTACTGTGTGCACTGCTTGTCCACTTCTAACATATAATTTCACCTCCCTTCCTATGCAAACTGGAGTTCAGTTCTTTCTTTCCCACTGCAGCACACCTGAGGGAGAGATAGCATCTCTGGCATGCTTCTTGCTGGAACAGACTCTGATACCATCTCCTGAACGTTATGATGTGTGTGGTTTTTTTGTTTTTTTTTTTATCTCAAGGGAATTTATTGTGGGTGAGTGTTTCAGGAGAGCCAGGGAGATTGAATTCTTCTGGTAACATAAAATAGCTGAAGTGGTGCATGCTCCTCTGTATAATCATGCCCTGTCGACACAGCCAGCGCAAGGGGAACTTCGTGCTAAGGGTTTCTCATGTAAGAGAGTTTGGGGATTATTGTTTAGGAGCTCAGCCAGAGGTCAGGGCAGCAGCGGACTGGCAAGAACATTGATCAGAAAAGACCAGAAAAAGCTGACATTGCAGGACAATCTCCAGGTCTCTTCTTAGGTTCTTCTGCCAGTTGTAATAAAAGAGCTTAAACATGGGCTGAGGTTGTGATAATACAGAAAGAAGAGCCCTAAATCCAGATATTCCCTGCCTGTGGGGCTGTGGCGGGGCTTTGCCTTGTTTTAGGGCAGTTGTCGCCTTCAGGCTGACACGTAACTTGGCCTAAAATGTGAGGGTGACCTGAGCAGGGGGACAGACCTCACAGCACAGTTTTTGGCATACATGAGGGGCTCACGGCCAACATGGGAACTGCCTGGAGCAGGAGGGTGCTTGCTAGAGCAAACATGAGCAAAGCAAGCACATCTGGAAGAACTCAGAGCAGGGGTGGCCAAGGAATGGCTCTTGAGCACAGCTCCCACACGACGGCTGTTGGGTAATCCTGTACCACCCGCTATGGAGGGAAGCGGGCCAGCAGGAACACTGATCTTCACCCTGCCAGGTTGCCCCAGGACTGTGCTGCAAGCTGAGCACAGTCGTCTGCACGCTCTGCCATTTGCCAGCAGTGGGTCACTCCCGGGCCCCCTCCCTTCCCCCAGCTCTCTGAGGGATGGGGCACACGTGCATCCCAAATCCCCAGATTTTGCAGCTTGTGGAGTCAAAAATCCAAATCTGAAGCCAATCAGTTCTGAGGCAGTGCTGCCCAGAGACTGGAGCCCTCGACTAAGAGGATCTGGAGTCTCTTTCTGGTTAAGCTGCTTCCCTGGTGCCTGCCCAGAAAAATCACACCACCTCTCCTGGAACTGCTAAAGAAAGAGAACGTGACTCCCTATTAAGTCCTTGAGATCTAACAGCAATGCAGATGTAGCGTTGTTGTTATTGTGTCCTTCAGAGAACAGATGAAAGAAAGGAGGCACTATGAATTACCCAGGGTGAGGCTCTGGGAACATCTTAGCAACTCCAAAATCAGTTAAGTGCATTAGAATGTGAAAACAGCCAGAGGGGCCCCGGGAAGGAAGGAGATCACCACAGGAGAGAAAAGACAAAAGGGTTCCTAATCCCTATAACTCTCTTTCACTACCTCACAGGCACCTCTGCTAAAAGAAAAAATAACTTCTCTCAGCAGAGGATGACAATGCTGGAGCCAGGCAGGGCAGCAGGTTGGGTGTGCAATTTTCCACTGTATACTGCAAGAGCTGGCGCCAGGTCAGTAAAGGGATTTTTTTTTCCCCGACAAAGGATAGAACAGTGCAGTGTCTCCCTTCCCAGTGCTCTGCTGCTTTTTTCACGCTAATACCTGTCCAGCTGCATTACTATAATCACTATGCTCAATCCCTTAATAGCACGATGCAGGCGTGGCTATCAGCGTGGCTGCATTGCCTCATGTCTGTACATCTCTTCTGCGTTGTCCTGTTTAAACCTTCTGCTTCACAGGTGGTCGTGGCGTTCTTGCTCCTCACTGCCGTGTGCGTTGCACTTTGTCCATCAGTACTTTTGATACAGGTGCTGCTGGTCTTGCTGAGTTACATTAGCATTGTGTCTTGCAGCTGCAAATCTGTAGAAAAAGCATATCTGCACGCAGTCATAAGCACTGGTAAGGACTGATCATACTCTTCCCATCAGAAACTGCACGTAACATGTCCCAGCAGTGGGTGTCTAATGCAGCTTTGAATTCTTTTTCTCTGATTTAGACTATTTAAGCATTAAAATTTGCCTCAGCAATGAGATAGAAGAAATCATGGCACAGAAGTTTTTAGCTTCCACAAATCTTTTAGAAGTCACAGACTGCTTCTGTGGAGTTTGTGTGAAAGGGGATGCAGCAAAGCAGGTGCCACTGGGAAACGTCAGGCATCTGTCTTTTAAACTGACTGAAAGACCACTGTTGTAGGGACTTCCCAGTCTCTATAGAGAGAGTCACCCTAGACCAGTATGTAAACAGAAATTACTGGAGTTTCTTCTCTTTTGAGCTACTAGATTTCTGACAAATACGGTATCAGTACACAAATACTGCCAGGTCTGTGCTTGTCCCGGGATAGAGGTCCTGACGGGAAAATTTCCATCTGGCTTTGGGTCGGCCCATATAAATACTATGGATGTGCAGAGCTCTTGAGTCAGCAGCTTTCCTTGGCTTTAGACTCTTTAAAAAAGCAAATAAATAGATTTGTAGATTTTTAATGATATAAGACACTTGCGGGCGACTTGGCATATCACAGAGCATTCACTTGTGTTACTTCATCGAGGAGCAGCGGGGTGGAGCTGGAGCGAGCACCTCTGCGTCTCAGGTGCAACAGTGAAATGCTAAAACGTAGCCATGAGCAAGGAGCCCTCTGTCTGAATCACGCTGGGTGCTGGGAACTAAAGCGGAAGGAGCAGGTCCTGTGTGTGCCGTAGTGCTTCTAGTGGGATGTGACAAAAGACATGAAATCGGGGAGAGAAAAATGATGATTCTGGAATTTGGCTCTGGCTGTCAGGGGTGACGAAAAAGCGCCGGCAACGCCTCCTGCCCGGGCTATAAAGGGCTCCAAGCCAGGGGGAAGCGAGCACTCGCTGTCTGTGCTGCCGAGCCGGGTGTTGCTCTCCTGCCCTACAGCCTCCGCCAGCCTTCGCCATGAGCACCACCACGGTCAGGCAATACTCCTCCTCCACCTCCCTCAAGGGCTTCGGTGGCCTGGGTGGAGGCTCCAGCAGGCTTTCCTCCGTGCGTGTTGGGGGAGGAGGGTACAGAGCACCCAGCGTCCACGGAGGCAGCTACTCTGTCTCTTCCCGCATTGTCTCGGGGCTTGGAAGTGGGCTACGGGGGCAGCTACTGCAGCAGCGTAGGAGGGGGCCTCGGCAGTGGCTTTGGGGGGTAGCTATGGGGCTGGCTTTGGGGCTGGCTTTGGAGCTGGCTTTGGAGGTGGCTTTGGAGGTGGCGATGGCATCCTCCCGGCTGGCGAAAAGGAGACGATGCAGAACCTCAACGACCGCCTGGCTGCCTACCTGGACAAAGTGCGTGCCCTGGAGGAGGCCAACACTGACCTGGAGGTCAAGATCAGGGAATGGTACAAGAAGCAGGGACCTGGTCCAGACCGTGACTATAGCCCCTACTACAGGACTATCGAGGAGCTCAGGAACAAGGTAGGATGCTGTGATTAACACAGTGGGATGTCTTGTTATCAGAGAGGAAGCAGAAACACTGACTGCTACCTCTGTAATTAGTAAGCACTAACTATGTCGTAAAAAGTGTCTCAGATGCACATGCAGAGAGCCAGGCTGGAAATTCAGAAATGTCTCAATGTCAGCTTTTGATTACATCCTTCTAGATGGAACAAATGGCAGTTTTCACTGGAAGAAGCAGATGTAAAAGGACAATGCAAAAATGGGGAAGAGAGAAATCTGCATTGATAATACATATTTTTTTGGAGTTTAACATTAGTGTGCAGGGGAAGTTGTAGGTGTGTGCAAACTGTGAAACATTGATGTCATATTTGTAAACATTCAGGCAAAGAATTTGCAAGCTTGTTTCAGCTCCTCAGTATTGATGTGATTTAGATGCTCAAGAGAAAAGGATGGAACTGACCAACTACAAGTCTTTTGCTTCCTTTTGGCAGTCACTGCCCCAAGGCCAGGCTTGCTGCAAACCCACCAACCCTGGCAGATCTGGGGGGATTTCTCTCGGGTCTGATTTGATTCCCACCACCCCATTTCGGAGGAAATAGTCAGGAGTTGACTTTGTTTTTCTCTGTTACTTCTTACGTATGAATTGTCCCCAGGAAACTTGAAGAAAGGCAGTGTACAGCTGGAGCTGCAGGAGTGCTGGCAAGTGATGCAGGGAATCCATTTTCCCTCCCTCTCCTTGGGCCCATAACTGATGTCCTCCCAAACTGTGACTTGAATATTCTCCCAGTGTGGATTATTTGCTCCTGGGTTTGTATTAGAAGCTGTAGGCACCTGCTCACTGCACTTTGCTCCATTTCTGCAGTCAAGAAATTAAATCCATCCTGTAGCAAGCGGGCACAAGGTTTGCCAAGCACAACCACCCTGCTGGTCCATCTGTCCTGCCAGAAGAGCCGCACGGTGCTGTGGATGGGGGAGCAAGTGATTCCTTCTTGACCCTTGCATAATCAGCACCTGCCCTGAAGCATGGGAACAAATGCTGGCATCAGATCTCACACATCTTACATGGCTTCATGCTGCCTTTTGAAATACTTACTGATGGACTTTCAGAAAGGGACGTCACAGGGTAATCAGCCCCTTCCTGCAGTCAGTCTCAGCTGTGTCTCACTTGTCCTGATTCAATACACACTTCTGCTAAAGAAACCCCAGGCTTCCCCAAAACTATTCCTGTCCTGACAGTCCCACTTGTGCTCCCATCCCTTGGTCAGCCCAGGAGTTCCTGACACTCATTTAGTGCTTTTTCCTTATCCTCCACCCTCCAGGTCCTGGTGGCTACAGTCGACAACGCTAACCTCCTCCTGCAGATTGACAACGCCAGGCTGACAGCTGATGACTTCAGGACCAAGTAAGCCACATTTTCCAGGAAAAATGGAACAAACTCTGCAGAGATGTTTGACAAAATGAGGAGAAAATCCCATCTAACACCCCAAAAGGCAACATAGAAACAAAGCCTTCAAAATGAAGGTGTCATTTCCAAAGCAGGTCATTATCTAAATTTCATAGGCGCTTCCATCAAAACCTTCACTATTTTACTCCCATTGCTTGTTCCTCTATGGTACAACCTCTCCTGTGCAGAGAACTTACACTGTGCCTCTGCTGTGCATCTAACCTGTGTGTGTGTGTAGCTCAACAAAACCCAGACCCAGTAACAAGGCCCAGTGATATGAGGAGCAAGGTGATGTTATGGACTCAGATGGACACTGTTTTATCAGTTGTTCCCCTCCATTCACTAGCATTCACCATCAGAAGTTTGTCCATGCACCATCAGGGTCATGCAGTATTGACACAATGCCAGCAGCAGCATGGAGGGGAAACGAACAACAAAGCGAGGTGCTCTGTCCCTGGCTGGGCAAGGGCTCATGCAACTTTCATGACTGTTCTTGTGTTTCCAGGTTTGAGACGGAGCAGACTCTGCGCCTGAGTGTGGAGGCTGATATCAACGGCCTGCGCAGAGTCCTGGATGAGCTGACCCTGGCCAGAGCTGACCTGGAGATGCAGATCGAGAACCTGAAGGAGGAGCTGGCCTACCTCAAGAAGAACCACGAGGAGGTGAGCACAAAGGCAGGCTTAAAAAAGTCCAGCCTGGGCCCAGAAATATGAGGTCTGGTCCAACCTTTAAGATTCTGCTGAGTTTTAAATTGCTGGGAGGGAAGATGAGAAGTGGTGATAAGGAAGTAGAGATGATGCATTCTGGATAACAGCGCATCCTCTCCGGACCCTGTATAAAATCCATTCACCACTTATTATTTCAGTAATGATGTCCACTATAGCTGTTAGAGATGTATTAACAATTCCAGCAGCTTCAGGCCTGGAAGGTCTGACTCCTGAGAAATGAAGCTAACTACAGGCTCTGATTTATTCTCTGAAGAATTAACTCAAATGGAGATTTCTTAGGAATTTGGATTATTTTATTCATGATTGTGGAGCAAAGGCCCCAGTTTCCTCCGTGTTGATCTGCTCTAGAAATACCTGCTGAAGGATGCTACCTTTCCTATAGAACTCTATCTTGAGAGCAACATCTTTATACACTGGTCGCTGGATTGCATGAAGATGTGTTTCTCTTTTGTGCCAGGAAATGAATGCCCTGCGCGGGCAGGTGGGTGGAGAGATCAGCGTGGAGATGGATGCGGCTCCTGGAATCGACCTCACCAAGATCCTGGCTGAGATGAGGGAGCAGTACGAGAGCCTGGCGGACAAGAACCGCAGGGACGCCGAGCAGTGGTTCTTCAGCAAGGTGAGCTGGCTCGCCGGCAGTGCGGTGGGGCGCGTGGGACCCGAGGCTGTGTCCGCTCGCCGGTGCCGTAATGGCACGGTTTTGCCTTGTTGCAGACGGAAGAGCTGAACCGGGAGGTGGCCATCAACACCGAGCAGCTTCAGAGCGGCAAGACGGAGATCACAGAGCTACGACGCACCATCCAGAGCCTGGAGATTGACCTGCAGTCCCAGCTCAGCACGGTACGAGGGGCCGGCTCCCTGCGGGGTGGGGGGCACGCAGGAGCGCAGGCGAGGGGACGCATGGGTGCTCCCATCCCTACCACCCTCCGCCCCCCCCTGAACCCGTTCCTCTCCCCTGCACGCAGAAAGCGGCGTTGGAGGGCACCTTGGCTGACACGGAAGCCCGCTACGGCACCCAGCTGGCCCAGCTCCAGGGGCTGATCACCAGCGTGGAGGAGCAGCTGGCCGAGCTGCGGTGCGACATGGAGCGCCAGAACCACGAGTACAGGGTCCTCCTGGACGTCAAATGCCGCCTGGAGCAGGAGATTGCCACGTACCGCCGGCTCCTGGAGGGCGAGGACGCCCAGTACGTAGAGGGGCTTTGCTTGGGAGGGCACATCGGGAGGAGATGGGTAATAGTGAAGCAAATAAAAAAAATGAAAATCTGCATTCCCTGGAGGATCCTGTGAGCCCGTTTCCTGACCCATGGCATGCAGCAAGGTCTCTCTTTTTGGTCCTACTAGTCCAGAAAAGCCCAGTGGTTATCACAGCACTGCAGCATCCCTGGGATCCACTTCCCATCCGTCCAGTGTTTACGTGATCCTGGGGAAGGAGCAGGTACCACTGCTGCTCGTTGCAGCTGGGATGCGTGCTGCCTTTATGTCTGAATCCCCGTGGCACACATACATCCTTACCATTTTCTTCCTTTCAATTTTGACACTAGGCAGTTTCCAGAAGGCATTTTATTCACAAACTGTTACAAGAAGAAAAGGCGGGGTTTTAAGTAATGTTTGGGTCTTTGAGACTATGTACTTTTTTTCTGTTTCTGACCATTCTTTCTCTTTTCTCTTCCTGTAGCATGTCTTCCCACTACATCTCGCAGTCTGTGAAAGAAGGTAAGAACATGTCTTGGCTGAAGCATTGATCACACATAGCTCTGTCATATCCTTAGACACCTTCAATAAAATTACTATTTTATTATATTTTCAAAATGTGAATTGACATAAACCACTCTTATGATATACCAAAACATGTTTCAGAAGATTATCTGTCCAGACTGAAACTATATAATATTTACGGGTCGGAATGTGGTGGTTATATTGTGTTTCTGAGGCAGTTGTTGGTAACAACAAATCTATCCATGAAAATCTTTGAGACACTTTCTCCTTCCTTCCCTGTAAATTACAGTTCCTTCTTTCTCCATTGTAGTACCTGTAACTACCCGTCAAATCCGCACAATCTTTGAGGAAGTCCAGGATGGGAAGGTGATCTCCTCCCGTGAGCAGATCACCCAGTCTGCCCACTAAGGTGGCTGCGTGGTTTGCTGCAAACCTTGCATAGCAAAGCAAAAGAAGATTCCAGCTTATGTGCTCTGGCTGTGTAGATGACAAAAAGCGTCTTCTCTTTTTATCGCACCCCTGCTTCCCTCACCCTTTCTCTAAGCGCTGTGCCGCACTCAGAAATCAAATAAAGCTTTTCTGCGCACTCGTGCAAACCAGGGTCTTGTCTTGTTGCTCTGAAGAGCCAGGCTGTCCCACTCCTCGAGCTGTAGGACAAAGCTCCTCTGTGGAAGGAGCAATATTCTCCATCTTTGGTACCCAGGTGGTGGGGCCAGTACACCTACACTTCTATAACACTTGAGACCTGGCTCCATCAGTGAAGAGAGCTGGTGTGGGTGGACGTCTAGAGAGGAACTGGTTACCTGGGTCGTGGGAGGTGAAACTTGTGAGAGTCTTTGTATTTCACCTCAGATCTGGCACTGTGACTTTCAGATCGGGGGAGAGTCCTTCTTCCCTGGCTGCAATGTACAGCAACAGCAGAGCTGAAGCTTTTAACTCAGTGAGTCTAAGCAAGGAAGTGAACAAAAACCGGGTCATGCAGCCAGGACCCTGCAAACGATTCCCTTCCCAGCTCTGCCTCAGCAGTTGCCATGCAGTCCAGATAACAAGCTTTGTGGTAAAACAAAATTAAGCCGTAGATGTGGCAGCGATACATTGGCTGACACCCCTCCAGAAATACAAACTCAGATTAGTGTAATTCTTGCTTCCGAAGGCACCGCTGAAGGGTGAGGAACACAAGTGATGGTTAGTGGTGGGTATGGTCTATATAAGCAAAAAGATTAAAACTCTTCTGGGAGTTATTTCTGGCACTCCCTGGCTGTCAGTGGCTGTTCCTGCTGCAGCAGTTCCTGTTGCCGTCAGCTGACCCAGCCGTTCCTGGAAAGCCAGTTCAGACACATTCTTGGCTGGATTCTGCCATATTTATTACTTCATTAATCCAACTTCTAAATCGATGGGATGATTCAGAGAAACGCTACTGAATGTGTGTAAGAATAGAGCTGGCCACACAGTTTTAAGACCCCTTTCAAGAAAATCTGCCTGGATTTTATGGGGAGATAAGAGAGAATTCAGGTTTTTTTTCAAAATGTGGAAAGGATCCCTGGAGTGCATCATTTACACCACAAGCCGAGGTAGCATGGATGCACAGTCTAGAGGCACCCTGTGCTGCAGCCATCCAGCTCTGCCCGGTGTTGCCTGGGGCTGTATCCCCCCTGTCCACGCAGAGCAGATCCTCTGTGACCTGTGCAGGGCATCAGCTGCCCTCCGCACCCTGCGCAGCAGCCCTGAGCGAGCCGCCTTAAAGTGCTCCCAGCACCCACCGACTTGTGGTAGACATGGCTTTGGTTTTGGAGCTTACCACTGACGAACAGTGATCTCATTTCCACTCAGATTCCACCGAAGGACATGTAAACACAACCCAGTAAAGGAGCACTGTGGTCAGGAGAACAGCTCCCACCGTTCTGCCACCGCATGGCCTCGTGGTGCATCGTGGACGGGCCACGAGTAAATAACAGGGCACAATTCCTGACCCGAGGCACTTCCAGCCACCGCATCTCCGCAGTCCTACAGACTGCGCTCTCTCTGCTCCCACATCCTTGGACGAGGGAGCCCTGCTCAGCACAGGGACTCTCCCCAGGGATCCTCCATGCCCTGGGGCTGGATGAGGGCAGGCATTGGGCAGCCCTAGCTCAGATGCCCCAGAAGGGTAGGGACAGACACAGCCCGCAGCTAACACCTGGGGCTTCCCAGGTCACCTCTTAGGGACCCCCTGTTCTCCCCAGGGATGGCGGTCGTGCCCCTCTGGCTGCCACCCTTGCGACACCTGGCATGGGGATGCTGAAGGTGCCTTGCTGGAATTCATCCTTGCTTTATGTCTTTCTCCTGGAAAGGTCTGGGCACACCCGTGTCGCTATAGAAACAACAAATAATACTTTGCTAGCAAAAGCCCCTGTTTTAATTACTCATTAACAGGGGATTTTGTTAGCAAAGTATTATTACTCCTGCTACTGCAAATTGTGAGAGGTGCGGAAAACAGATGTTGATTCCCTCCTGCCTTAGGCATTAATAATTAGTCTGACCTTAAGAAATCCACTGAGGAGGGAGCTGCAGGTGGTGGCTTATGCAGACAGGCAGCGGCAGCTTGAGGCAGGTTTCAGAAAGTGGTATTTTATTCCAGAAAGACAGTTTGACTTCTCAGGCTACACTGAGTTAATCTGACACAGACCACCACTTTAGAAAGAGACGTTAAGGTGTGGCTTTTCAGCTCATTTTAGGGAACTTTCCTATGATAATTTGATACCAGGGCAAACATTGTAAGTGCACTAAAACAAACAGAGAAGTGTTTTTGTCTGGGTAGTTTCATCTACCAGGTCTGCTGATATGTATGTTTGGAGCCAGAACTTCACCTCTCTTTTCCTCCTGAAGTAAGACAGTATTGCACGCTTAAACACCAGTGTGCTACCATGAAATTACTGTTATGCCATAGAACTGGCATTCTGATTTTGAAATGTATAAAAAATGGGTTCATAGTGTGCATGTGCTCATGAAACAGAGGCAGAAGCTGATTTAATAGTCAGCCTTTTATTTAAAAGAGAGTGTGATACAAACAATATGCAGTCATTTGTGGTTGTGTTCAATGGGAGGTCATGTAAATAAAGTCTTAGAATTTTTAATATGTCTTTTTAAGCCTTAATTATCACTTCATGATTTTAATTGCTGCCTTGTGGTATTATCAAAATATCGTAGATATTTTGAGCAATGTGTATTTTTATGACACAGCAGTTAAACAGGAAACAAAAGATAAAAGAAAAGGCAATTTCATGTAAAGAAAGAATATGCTGTTAACCTTGTAACGTTGTGACAGTTATTCATTCTATAGCCTGCCTGTGGGAAGCCGGTTACTCCTGCGGGCTGGCCAGTCCGAAAGGCTTTGCTCGTGTCAAGACTGAGGGTTTGGACTTGCATGGGGGCTCTGTGCTGTTTTTGTCACCGACATTCCCCTTTCCCTGTGCCACCGCTGCACTCAGCGGGGACAGCCCGCGAGTTCCGCCCTTTTGTATCACCCAGGTGAAGGTGAGGAAATGAAGACGGGGAGAAAGTACATTCCTTGGAGCTACGCGTCCCAGCCGCCCCCGCGCTGCTGCGCCTTTGCCATCCGCACCTGGGGAGGACGAGCAGAAAGTGGGCATCCGCTGGCTTTGCGCCCCGTCTCCTGGCGCTCACGCGACAAGAAGATGCTGCTGCCAAGAGACTGAACCCATCCTCCGGCCAGAGCAAACATGGTGGAGATTCCAGTTCTCCAGTTCTCCAAGTCGTACAGACTTGTCTCCATTCACCAGTGGCAAATGAGAACTTGGGTAGCTGTGCTTCTACAGAGCAGGCAACTCCTGATATTCCAAGGACACACCCCACTCCTGTATTGTTTCCAGCTTTCTTCAGATAGAGGGGAGGCAGTCATGCCCTTTAAAGCTACTCACAAATGTACCCTTGTTGCTTATTTCCATACTCTTTCCCCCCTCCTTTGGCAAATGATCTAAGGAAGAACTTGGCTGTTGGGAAGGGGTTGTTGGGGCCTGTCTGCGAAGACAGTCAAACAATTCACCATGTACACACATGAGAAATATCTTCTCCTCCACACCCTGCATTATTAGCTAGTGACACTTGATTTGTGGTTTCTGCCCATGACGCAGGTCAGCATGGAGAATAGAGAGTGGGACTTGACCATGCCTGGTGCACTCATTTTTAGAGCCTTTTTGCAGAGGCAACCAGTATCTCTCCTGAAGCTCTGTTTACATGGGAGCTGTAAACTCCAAACTCACACTGAAGTTGTCCTCCGTGGTCACAACTGATTGAGATGTTCATCACAGAAAACATCATGAGCATTAGCTGCTAAGCTATGTTACTGTCAGCTTTGCACTCTTGTTCACACTGCTTAGAGAGCAGGAGCTTTTTGCCTTACATCCTCCATCTACTTTATGCTATTCCACATTTTTTCCTGAAGCACCTCATAATTTTTAAGTTATGCTAGCTAGTAGCCATACCCTGCCCTTTCTGATTGGTTTGCTAGGCTCTCGTTCGAAAGAAGAACACAAAATATCCACTGCTTATTGTCTTTTCATATTCCTCCACTCTTGGGTGGTCTCTGAAGCGAAGTGAAGAACTGAATGAGCCCTGAAGCATGAACTCTCTTTTCATTGCTTTTTCATTACAGAACATCCCTCTCTCTGTGGATAAAAGAGCAGACTTGAATTTCCAGGATTGGTAGCCAAGTTCCTTCTAGCACCATTGTACTCACGGGACTGTAGATGTACATTCAGGGCTTCATGACATGGCTGTTATCCCTGAAGGTGAGCTGTGTGTACAACCTAAGCAGAGACAAGAAACTGTAGTAGCTGGGACAAAAAGACACAGTAAAAGAGATATTGACTTACTCCATCGAAATGCTGTCTGAATAGCTCTGCTTCAGAGCTAACAGTACAAAGCAGTATTAAAATGTAGCCCTGAGCAAGGAGCCTCCTACTTTGAATCACACCTGACTATTTACTTAGAAACGGAAGAAGCATAAAGACGCCCTTTGTGAGATAAAAAGTTTCCGTGGAATATGACAAAAAACATTAATAGAACAAAGGCTAAAGTGACGATTCTGGAAGCTGGCTCAGATTTTAGGAGTGATGAAAATCATCGGGAATGCAACAGAAAAAAAAAGCGCCGGCAACGCCTCCTGCCCGGGCTATAAAGGGCTCCAAGCCAGGGGGAAGCGAGCACTCGCTGTCTGTGCTGCCGAGCCGGGTGTTGCTCTCCTGCCCTACAGCCTCCGCCAGCCTTCGCCATGAGCACCACCACGGTCAGGCAATACTCCTCCTCCACCTCCCTCAAGGGCTTCGGTGGCCTGGGTGGAGGCTCCAGCAGGCTTTCCTCCGTGCGTGTTGGGGGAGGAGGGTACAGAGCACCCAGCGTCCACGGAGGCAGCTACTCTGTCTCTTCCCGCATTGTCTCGGGGCTTGGAAGTGGCTACGGGGGCAGCTACTGCAGCAGCGTAGGAGGGGGCCTCGGCAGTGGCTTTGGGGGTAGCTATGGGGCTGGCTTTGGGGCTGGCTTTGGAGCTGGCTTTGGAGGTGGCTTTGGAGGTGGCGATGGCATCCTCCCGGCTGGCGAAAAGGAGACGATGCAGAACCTCAACGACCGCCTGGCTGCCTACCTGGACAAAGTGCGTGCCCTGGAGGAGGCCAACACTGACCTGGAGGTCAAGATCAGGGAATGGTACAAGAAGCAGGGACCTGGTCCAGACCGTGACTACAGCCCCTACTACAGGACTATCGAGGAGCTCAGGAACAAGGTAGGATGCTGTGATTACCAAGACATCTTCACTAAAGTCACTTTTAAAAAGATGACCCTGTTCATAAAAGCTGAAGGGAAGAGTGTTAACAAATGACAGGTAATTGGTCTGTGATGGGAAAACAGAAAGAGCATGCTTGGAAATCATAATCATAATTTATGAACAGCAGTTTCTTGATCATGTCCTCCACAAGGCACAAAGATGGGTTTTCTACTGACTGTTTCCGTATAGGGAGAAAGATGAGGCAGGAACGCAGAGTAAGGGGCCATCAGACATTGGTTCAAATTACCTGATGCTACAGGGTGCGTGCTGCACCGCCAGTCATTTCCTGCCTTTCCTCGATGCTACTTATGGCCCAAGTATGTGCTCCCTTTGCCAGACTCCTGATTAAGCACTCTGCAGGTAGGGACACGTTATCTCTTTGGCACTGTTCACTACTGAATGATATGCAAATGGAGATGCTAAATCATTCCCTTAAATATCCTACAAATCAGATCTTTTCTAGCCTGATAGGAGGCTCAAGGTAGAGGTTAAAAAAGAAAGAAACTGCCCTAGGGGATAGTTGTTTTTTGGGAGGTGCAAACACAGACAGGAGTGAAATCCAGGAGTCAGAACATACTGGGCTGTGGTAGGTGGCTTCAGAGGTGCTGAAGTCAAGTGTGTGCCCTGCTCTAAAATGCAGCAGATGAAATCATGGCCAAGCTTGTTTCTTTATTCTTAGCAGCTCCCTGGCTGATTTTAGGCAAAGGTCCTTGAACAAAAGCACCAGAATCTGTCTTCCCTTCCTACCCTGTCATCGCTGTCCTCCCTCTGCCCACATTACTCATCATGAGCTGATTGCCTACTGGAGGTGACAGCATCCTTAGTAAGCTCAGGTTCCACTGGAGAGGATGGAGGTGTGGGGGGTTGGGTAATGACAATACCTGGTCTGTGAGAGTAAATGCCAGGGAAATGGGGCAGCAGCCCATGACAGGCTCAGGGCTCAACCCCTGGGGGAAATCACATACCTAGAATTTTTCAGTTCTTTAACCCTTCTCTTGGGCTTTGCCTTGGGGTGAAGGTCTCTTGCCCTGATGCATAGAGCTTCTCTTCAAATTCCAGCTTGTCAGGTGTGCTCTGATCTGGAGCACAGATACATGTGGAGGCAGAAGCTGTCTCCAGATTTGAGCGATGAAGGGCTGGGTCCTACAGAAACTCTCTGCTCGTGATCCAGAGGGAGGCAGACCCTTCCCTCCCCTCCCACACAGCAGCTGGGAAATTGCCACATCAATATTCTGGGACTATTGCTTGGATATCCCCTGAAGCATCAGAACTCAGTGAGAGCTTTTCATTAGCTTGTGGCTACAGAAATTACTGCTCATTAAATGGCCAATCATTTTCAAAATCCCAGAACAAATATTTGCACCTCAGGTGTAATTACGAAAGCAAAACGATTCAGGCACACAGCACTCCTTCCTCAACCCTTTTTCCTTCTCAGCCGGGCTGTTCAGCATTGCCAGACAAAGCCCAGAGTGCTGCCAGGACTCTGAGTGTGGTGTGAGCACCTGGAGATGCCACTCTGGCAGGGGCAACAGGCTGTGGCATGTGTGCATGCCAGTGTCTTCACAAGACCAAATCAGTGCCAATGAGAGACTGAGCACAAGTACCCTGTCTCTCTCTCTCTGCAGAGTCTGTGTGGAAGTCCAGCCCAACAGGCAGGAGGTTCAGTGCTGCTCCAGTCCTTCTGGATGGGAACTCAGGCAGCAGCAGGCCATTTTTTGGAACTACTTTTTCAGTCTTTCGCTCTCTTTTATTCCCTCCCAGATTCTTGCTGCAACTGTTGAAAATGCCAACATCGTCTTACAGATTGACAATGCCAGGCTGGCAGCTGATGACTTCAGAACCAAGTAAGTCCAATGCCTTCAAGAGCTCTAGTGAGAAGGGAGAGAAAAGCCAGTCTGTTTAAGGCTCTTCTTTGCTTTCTGCAACTGAAGTTGGTCTACCAGGTCACTGCTCACTAGAAGTGTGACATTTGCAAAGAGTACATCTCTTCCTGGGCACAGCATTATCTTGACATTCCTGCACTGCGGAAAGCTGTGCACGCACATTTAATAAAAGATGGTTGGCAGAAATACGCCAAGCTGGGGAAGGAAACAACAAGAAAAAACCTGCATCAGCTGGGCTCCACGGTGCAACTGTGTGTCCCCCCCCAGGTTTGAGACGGAGCAGACTCTGCGCCTGAGTGTGGAGGCTGATATCAACGGCCTGCGCAGAGTCCTGGATGAGCTGACCCTGGCCAGAGCTGACCTGGAGATGCAGATCGAGAACCTGAAGGAGGAGCTGGCCTACCTCAAGAAGAACCACGAGGAGGTGAGCACAAAGGCAGGCTCAAACTGGGACCTACAAATATACCTTGTGCACAATGGAAAGTGGTTTGGTCAAATGTGCAGGAGTGTCTCTGCAACCAGGGCTGTCAGGAGACACTCGGGCGGGTAAGGGGGAGGGAAACAATCCTTTCAGACAGGACCTCCAGGAGGAGGTCTGTGGGGTTCGTGTGCTAGTGCAAATAAGAAATTTGTCATGATGGGAATATACTGATTTCACTCTGATGTGTGTCATGTGTCTCTTTTGTGCCAGGAAATGAATGCCCTGCGTGGGCAGGTGGGTGGAGAGATCAGCGTGGAGATGGATGCGGCTCCTGGAATCGACCTCACCAAGATCCTGGCTGAGATGAGGGAGCAGTACGAGAGCCTGGCGGACAAGAACCGCAGGGACGCCGAGCAGTGGTTCTTCAGCAAGGTGAGCTGGCTCGCCGGCAGTGCGGTGGGGCGCGTGGGACCCGAGGCTGTGTCCGCTCGCCGGTGCCGTAATGGCACGGTTTTGCCTTGTTGCAGACGGAAGAGCTGAACCGGGAGGTGGCCATCAACACCGAGCAGCTTCAGAGCGGCAAGACGGAGATCACAGAGCTACGACGCACCATCCAGAGCCTGGAGATTGACCTGCAGTCCCAGCTCAGCACGGTACGAGGGGCCGGCTCCCTGCGGGGTGGGGGGCACGCAGGAGCGCAGGCGAGGGGACGCATGGGTGCTCCCATCCCTACCACCCTCCGCCCCCCCCGAACCCGTTCCTCTCCCCTGCACGCAGAAAGCGGCGTTGGAGGGCACCTTGGCTGACACGGAAGCCCGCTACGGCACCCAGCTGGCCCAGCTCCAGGGGCTGATCACCAGCGTGGAGGAGCAGCTGGCCGAGCTGCGGTGCGACATGGAGCGCCAGAACCACGAGTACAGGGTCCTCCTGGACGTCAAATGCCGCCTGGAGCAGGAGATTGCCACGTACCGCCGGCTCCTGGAGGGCGAGGACGCCCAGTACGTAGAGGGGCTTTGCTTGGGAGGGCACATCGGGAGGAGATGGGTAATAGACACAAAACGTGCTGTCTCAGGACTCGGTCCAATTGCAGGTTTCAGGGTTTGTCTTTATGTTCATACCAGCCACGGATGCCCAGTGGCTCTGTCCCTGGTTTCTGTTTGCAGTCAGATGCTGTAACGGGCACCTTTCACTGCTGGAAGGGGCAGTAGACCCTCTGCCCTCCATTAGACACTGCATGGAGCAGTAGTTTTAGCAATGACTATGAGCCTTTTCTGTTTTCCTCCTGCCTGAATACAGAGCCTGTGTAACAACAACAACAAAAAAGAGATTGTCCCTAACTTCTTTTTGTTTTTCTCCTTCTCTTGTAGCATCTCTTCCCAGTACTCCTCTGCTATGTCCTCACACTCTGGCAGAGATGGTAAGAACCTATCTTGCTACACACATTTATAATGAAGAGCTTTGAGACCTGCTTTTAGAGCAGCTGCCAGACTGATGGAGTGAAAATCACTCCTCCGGCGTGCTGTGCCACCTCGCTGGCTGAATCAGTGACAGCAGTTAAGAGAGCTTGTGTGCATCTTACAACTGCTAACCACAGGAAAAAGCTGTCAGGAAGGGAAATATCTTGCGCTCCTTTACCACAAGAATGATTTGCGCTAAACGGGCCTTGTGATTGAGCAGCCAGTGTTCTGGCTTTACACAGACCTGAAAAATGAAGCGACACCACACATTTAAGGAGTGTGCCTTTTGCCTTCTTGAACTTTCCCATCAGCCTGGCTCTCCCTTCTTCCTAGCCAATGTAGGGTTGTTTAAAACAGTGTTTTCCAGTACTTTGTGGAATTTCTGACATCTTCCTGAAGAACATGCAATATCTGATAATATGGTAAGAAATCTCCCTCCTGCCCCCTGAATAATTGTCCTCCTCTTTCCTTTTGCAGTCATGACATCTTCCCGTCAGGTCCGCACAATTGTTGAGGAGGTGCAGGACGGGAAGGTGGTCTCCTCCCGGGAGCAGGTTGCGCTCACCACTCGCTAGGAGGGCAAGCAGCTCTGTGGACCCTCGACCCCAAGTTCAAAAGAGTGGCGAGCTGAACTAAGCACTGTCTGAGGCCGTGTGTGGTGGGGTCGTGTTACAGAAAGTAGTCTGCTTCATTCATCTGCTCCTCCTTCCTGTTTTACCCTAATTTCATGCAGGTGCCATCGTGCACTCTGTACACATTTAATAAAGTTTTTTTCCTCGTTCATGCAACTGCAGACTTGTCTGTCACTGATACATGATCTCTCAAAGCCTCAGGGTTGTGTGTTCATGCCAGGGAAAGTCCTAAGAAACCACAAGAAGCAGCCAGTGAGAGGAGGGGAATAGAGGAATATGGGTTCCACCTGGAGCAAAAATAATTTGTGGCAGCTTTTTCTACTGAACTCATTGCTCATAAATACATGGGACTGACTGAGACATAAACCAGATAAGTTTGATACAAAATGAAGGCAATGATGGAAGGATGATGTTTGAGGTCTCAATGTGCCACACAACTCCTAATTAAAGCCAACAAAATAAAGCTCAGTTCTCTAACTCTTGGTATCATAAAGAATCACTTTCTCCTGTAAGTAGAACTTAAACTACTTCAGCAAGACTACGACTGTCATGTGTACCATTCCGAGACACGAGCACAACACCAGACTGGTTGGCAAATCTTATACATACATGCCTTCTGTCTTATTTGACTGCCTTTAAATCACACTATTAGGCACATTGTACAAAAACTTTATACAGGTCTTTTCATGCTGCCTGAGGGCTGCACTTAACAGGTTCTAAAGTAACCATTGCTTAATCCGCAGAGGGATGAGTAGCAATAACTTTTTATCGCTATAGCATCTAGTAGATCACTGCTAAAATCCTTCCTGAAACACACGAGCTAGTTATCGTGTGTCAACAACGTCTGCAGGCAAGCTGCCATTCAGGATTAGGTGACGCAGCTTGTGCACTGGCAGCCAGGTACCTGACCTGCCTTTGCCCACTCATTTCCTGGAGAGTGACAGAGGAACCAAAAGATACTGCACTGGTCGCACATCCACCGAATGTGTCTTGTGGGCTACATAGGAGAGGAAATAATTTTAGACTCAAAAGCCTGATGGAAACACTTAGATCCAACTTCATACTCTCTAGCCAGTGGTATTTGGGACCTCTATCTAGTCTTGGACGGTGGCCTCATGTTAGTCACCCACCTCAAGAATTTGGGCCTTAGACAAAAGGAAAAGGTAATAGTTTGCAGTAAATCAGCTTCCCTTTGCTTATAATGATGTACAAAGGGCTTCTGTGGCTGAAGTTAAGCACGTTTGTCTGTTGGATTATTATTGATGATTCATTCTCCCTCAGCCTCCACAAAGGCATTATGGTCCTTATTGAACAATTACAAAGGTATGCTCCCTGGCCTGAACAGACTCTTGAAAGGAGCTGATGATGTCATGCTGGGCATGACAAGACAAGCAAAGGAGACGGAAGGTGATCGAAGAAGTGGGGAACCTGCCAGGTCTTTCCAGAAAAGGGAGTGTGAAGAGATGTTATCATTCTGTATTATTGTTTAACAATTACAGAAAAGGGTAGGAAATGAAACACAGACCAGAGTGCGGAGTTCATTGACTGTATAATGCTGTTCTCTTTGCTGGAATAACAGACCTTCCTTGCAGAAATAGGAAGTCTTCCAAGCCAAGTGAGCTAGAGCCATCTCAAAAATAAAAACTAGATCAAGCAAAAATGTACTTTAGCATCAAGCTGTCTCAGACTTTATGGCAATGGGCAAGGTTGCAGGCTGGAAATTCTGATTGAACAGCAAATGTGCAATTTTTTTTTTTGCCATCAGAAGACAGTTATATTTCAGTTGTAAGTGGCAGCTTTTTAATTCTTGAGCCATCTGTAGCATGCCCCAAGTGTATGAATACAGAAAGGCTTTCTGAAAACCGCAAACATTATGGATTAAATATAAGTAGGAGGCTAAAAGAAGATGCCAGTCCAAGAGTATCTGGCTGTGCTGGCAGCACAGTAAGGCATGGCCACTTCTGCAGCCAAAAGGACACAAGGGAGAGATTTATCAAGCAGCATATTTAATTATATTTGATATCTGTCACCCAGTGCTGAGATACCCATTTACATCTGTCAGCAGGAATGGCCTGAAATGAATACCTGAAAAGAGCTGGGAGAATAGCTGGGAGAGCTGATGGAAGGCCCAGGTTTGTAATCAGTTTATTCAATTCCACTGGGAGTATCTTATCAGGAGTTTTCCTTATTCACCAACATATATTTGCATCAATGAAAAAGGCTTAAATTCTGCATAACCCTATTACCACAAACAAAAGAGAAGTCCAAGCTCAGCACAAGTAATCACTGTGTTACATTACAGTACTCTCAAGAAGGAAAATACCTATTAGGCAATTTATTTTTTATTATTACTCTTTGCTGCACACAGTTTGTATCTGTGAAACATGGAAAAATTATCACATCCAAGAGATGGAAAAACACTGGTTTTGGAGAGTGTTTTTCAAATTTTCTGCAAGATGCAAGCACAAGAAGAAAAGCCTTGTTAGGATTCAGCAAGGAGTTATAGAAGCAAGTCCTCAGCGAATAATGCTGAAACTTTAATGGACAACAAAACAAAAAAGGAAAATCAAGAATGTCCTTGAAAGGTATTTCATCAGCTGAGACACAGAGAGAAATATGTAGGATGTGCCAGTGTCAATATATAATAGCAAGTATACTTACATACAAGAATAATACTTAAAATGAGTATCATGTTTCTCATCTGTAAAGCTCTATGTTTACATCAGACAGTTGTTTTTACAGTGCCCTTGAGAAGGAGGATTACTGTTATTATTGTTTCCATCCTACAAAGCATGAAATTGAGACTTGGAGAAGCTGAACGATTTGCCTAGAGTGATTTGCAAAGCTAGGATCAGAACCCTGGAGCATCTGCAGTCATCAGTGAGATGGAGATGAGTTTCGGTACAGCCAATAACACACAGAAAAAAAGTGGAATGACAATTACATCAATAGGTAGATAAGCAAATGTTTTGTAAATAGCAAATACAGGAATTTTCCATAGGTGAAACACTGAAATGTAGCCGACAATGAGCAGACAGGAGCTAGGGCTGCTTGTAGTTCTCAGTCTACATCAGGGCTTCCTGATAAGGCTTTCCAAGCCAGAGGCCAGCCCTGCACAGGCTGGAGGGACATACACAAGCCCAAGTTGGGGTGCTTCGGCGCTCAGCTTCTCTACCCTGGCACTCCCTGGTGGTTGCTTCAAGCCCAAACCTGAGCTTGGACTGGCAGTCACGCAGGGTGATGGACAGCAGGTTGGACTCCGGCTGGGACTCAGGGTTCGGTGTTGTGTCTGAGTCACCAAGTCTCGAGGGAAGTTGTCTTGGACGTGAAAACAGCTAGTGACTCGGGGAATGTTTGTAATAACGTGAAATGCTGGATGTCCTTCTTGGGGGCACATTATACTTTCTGTACTTCATATGCATTAGATTAAGAAACAGTCTTAAGCCTTAAAATATCCCAAGACTACCAAAGGACTTCCCTCTGGGGAAATCTAATCTTTCTTTCTCATTTCCATTGCCCTTTTGCATCTGATAATTTTGTGCAGTAGAACAACCCTTGGGAATAATGCCACAGTGCCCATCCTCTACCACCATCCCGCTCTCCTTTATAAAGCACAGTACGAGACGCAAATGTAAAGCTGAAGTATAATTCCTTTCTACTTTACACAAAGCTCATTAAATGGGAACAGCACCTTTGCCTAGGGGAGGCTTTTCTGCTCATTTGTTACTTGAAGTAATAATTTTTCCTTGTCAGGCCTGCACTGCTGTTTCTGAAATGCCTGCCGGGAAATCCTTGAATCCTTGTAAGCCATCATTTCTCTCCTCCTCTTACTCCCCTGGGGCACCATGTTGCCCACGAGGGGCTCCCAAGTCAACTGAGGACGGCTCATTAGAGGTATTGCCTGTGGCTGGCTACAAGGCTGTGGTGAGCAAATTTCCATCTGTAGATTGCAGTCTGGAAGTCAATAAAAGTTAATTCTGGAAAGAGCCTTCCATTATGCATGTAGATACCATCATTAGCAGACCTCCTCATAAAAAAATGAAAATCTCTTTTAATAAAATGAGTACTGTAACTGCTGGCAGGTCTGGAGGTATGCTCTGGTGTAAAAGCAAGAGCTGGTTTTAATAAAAACTTCAAATTTTGGAAGGGAAAAAAACTACCACGAAGAACACACAAATCCAGTAAAATCAGGAGTGAAATTATTATTCTCCTTTACAAAAGCTGTAGAAATGCTAATGACCTTTAGCTGCAGAGATCTATGGTAAAGTATGAAGTTCAAAAAGTAAGAAAGAAACATGGACATCTCTGATTACTTTTCAATAATTGAAAAAACCCCCACTCACTAACATTTCAATTTTTCTCATTGAAAAATGAAGGACTATCAATTAACTGCTGCTGGGCTGCTGGGCTGCTGGGCTGCTGGGCTGCTGGGCTGCTGGGCTCCATGGCAGAGGTGCCTGATCCTGACCATGCCACAGCTTCCACTCAGGATCTCGCCACCGATGAGGCATGCCATGGCACCATGGCACAGGCTTCACTTGCTAATTATGGATGTAACAAAGGATGGACATACACAGAATCCACACCACATTTAAGGTGTTCTGGATTTGCAGTGTCAAGATAAAATCAAGACTAATGAACTTACCCAAATGGCATAAGCAGTATTTCTGAAACAGGCTGCACCTGACGCATCCTTTATGTGATGTGTCCAGGTGACCTGGATGCCAAAACCAATGCTGAACAACACATGGGTGAAAGTCAGCCAATATTAGCATGGCTGTATTAATATTATTAATAAAATGAAAGATTCAGATGACAAAACATTTTAATTATTTCCCTTCTTCCTCAATTCAGCATTCCAAGACTAAAAAATAGGTTTAATATCTTTTTTAAAATGATCTTTTCTAGTGTTTTTTCTAAATTTAACACATTTCCCCTAGATTATTTGGAGAATTTCCATGGTGCTGGTTGGAACTGGGTCAGACCTATACAGAACCCGGCTACTTCTGAAATTCTCCGTGTTACTGTTTTAGAAATATTATGAAACATCTTGTGTGGCTGTCCTCTCTTGGCAGTGAATATTCATAGTTAAGTGCAACATTTGGTACTCAGGAAATATCCTTTTCTCTTTTATTTTGGATAAATATTTGAATATTTTGTCTACCCTCGAAAGCAGCAAAACAAATACCATGGGATCTCCCCTCTGAAAGGGGATGTTTTGATGCATGCAGGAGAAAGAGAAGTAACAAATAGTCACTGGTACACTCAAGGGCACTATTCTTTTGTGCTCTCCAAGAGAAGAGCATTTCGAGGTCTAATGACCCAGACCTCGGCAGGTTCTCACTCAACTGACAGCCACGCAGAATGGGACAGACCCTTGTTGCGGTGCACTTGCAGACAGGCAGCATGGTCCAGGGTGGTCTCCTGGCTCCACTCCCAGGGACTGCAGGGCACCGGAATGAGGAGGCACCCTCACTTCTGGTCACAAAGGGGTTGAACAGGCTCTGTCAGATAGGACGGCTTTCCCACAGCTTTCACTTTCCAGGTAGACTCGCCCACGTCAGGGATGGATAATTGCTATGGTGTTTCATTCCCCGGGCACTCTCGGGTATCGTCGTTTTTTGTGTCACTGTTGTTTAGCTGTCATCACAAGTCAGACCTGATGATTCAGGAAGTAACATTTTTGATGTAGTTTTGAAACACGCTTCTGTTAACCAAAGCATCTTTCTGTTGTGGGATTTCTGGAGACAAACGCCTTTGGGGAAATATTTCCGGCTGAAAAAAAAAAAACAGTACTAGCCAGGTCACAAGGAGGAAGAATAAACAGCCCTACTCCAGTGGCAACATCCACAAGGAATGGTATAAATAGAGGACTATGGGGACAGAGGGATCACAATCGGCTCCCGCAGTGATCTGTGCAGTTTGCCTTGGGCTCCGAGTTGGATCCTTGCGCTCTCACTATGAGCTGTGCCATCAGGCAGGTCGTTACTGCCTGTTCCCAAGGCAGAAGCAGCGCAGGCAGCTCTGCAGCTGGTAGTGGAAGAAAGGTCTCCTCCGCCTCCTCGGGAAGACATGCTGCCTATGACTTAGGTGGTGCGGTTGGCAATTTTTCTGGTGGCAGTTTAAGCGAGGGATTACTTGGGAAGCAGCTGAGTGCCAGCAGTGCTACTGGTGGGAGCTTTGGAGCTACCCAGAGGGCTTGTTCTACCCTTGGATTCAGTGGTGGAGGCATCTGCACTCGAAGCGTTGGTGGTGGTTTCACCAGGGCCAGCGCTGGTTGCGGTGATGGGATCTTATTTGCTAACAACGAAAAGGCAACGATGCAGAACCTCAATGACCGCTTGGCCTCCTACCTGGACAAGGTGCGACTCCTGGAGGGAGACAACGCCGACCTTGAGTGCAAGATCAGGGAGTGGTATGCCAAGGTAGGGCCCAGCTGCGAACCACGGGACTACAGCTGTTTTCATAAGGAAATTGAAGACCTTCAAAACCAGGTAAATAATTGTTTTTCAAGAAAATCCTAAATATTTCTTTGGGCTTTGCTTTCACATGCTGATAGACCAGTGTCAAATGGCAGAGGCAACAGCTATGTCTCTGGAGGTGCAGATGAAGAAATACTTTATATGAAATGGACAGTTTGAGGGAGGAGAACACTGCATTTACAGAGAGCTGAAGTTTCAGCAAAGCCTGCTCCAACAAGCTGGCACGCAGGTTTCCCCACTGTAATGCCATCTAACTGATTAACAATCCCAATGTATGGAATCATTATAAAATAAGTGGGTTGCATTACCCCGGGCAGGTGTTTCCTCCAGGCCCTTCTGGAGCCAGAGGAAGCTGCAAGCCCGAATCTCTCTCCTGTGTTTTCTTTTCCAGATCCTGTGTGCAGCCATGGAGACTAACAAAATCCTTCTGAATATTGATAACAACAGGATGACTGCTGATGACTTCCGAGTGAAGTGAGTACGGTCCTGTGCTGGACTGAGGGGTTCACACTGCCCGTGGAAGGGTAGGTGAGCAGTAGTGATGGGGAAATCCTAACCCTTTGCTTGTCATGCTGCCGTATTAAAATGCAGATCTCTGTGAAAGGCGTGGATACCATTGACAATGTTCATAGCATTGTGTGCCTGAAGTGAAAGAAGAACTTGATCCTAAATTTTTTCCCCACAAACTCAACTCAAGGGCTTGCCGTGGTTTACTGACATGCAGACCTTTCTTTGTTGCCTGTGGCTTAAGGTACGAGACTGAATGTGGTCTCCGGCAAAATGTAGATACAGACATTTGCAACCTACGCCCTGTCCTGGATCAGCTGGCCAGCTGCAAGACCGACCTGCAGCTACAGTGTGAGGCTTTGACCGAAGAGATGTGTTGTCTCAAGACGAACCATGAGGAGGTTAGATTGCCCCTTACTCTTAGAGAATTAAGAAGAAAGAAGAAGGGAAGTCCCCCCAAGTGTCAACATTACTGATATGGTGCGTGTATTCTCTGCAGGAAATGAACTGTCTGAGGAAACAGGCGACCGGAGATGTGAGTGTGGAGGTCAATGCCTGTCCTGGCCCAGACCTGAGGAAGATCCTGGAGGATCTGAGGTGCCAGTACGAAACGCTGATGGAGCGCAACCGCAAAGAGACTGAGCAGTGGTATGCCTGCAAGGTACTATATACATGCAGAGCTGTACCCTACTCTGCCTGTTGGGGGGAAAGGGAAAAATGAGAGATTAAGAACACTTACTGGAGATGTCTTAATATCAGCAATTGTGTCACAGATGTGCTCAGCATCTAAATGTACTGCCCAATTTCAGTGTTCTTCTGTTCATGGCAGAGGGGCCACCGCATGGTGTTACAGGGTCACAATGGAATAAATGGGGGGGCTTCAGATTTGGAGCTACTCAGGTGCACTACAGGGCTTGCACAAGCAGTGTAGTGAAGCCCCTGCCACAATGCGATACTTTGGGGAGGTGAGGAAAGGGCTGCTCTTTTCTAACTTTTCAGGTGGAGGAAGTGAACCTGGAGGTCATCACAAGCAGCCAGGAGATTGAGTCAAGCAACAAACAGGTCACTGAGCTGAGACGTCAGCTGCAGGCCTTGGAAATCAATGTACAAGCCCAGCTCACCATGGTAGGTGATGCCACTATGATTCACATCTCAGACTCCCCAGCTCTCTTTAGAAAGCTGCATGACCAGAGTCATACCTGTAACCAGATGGGCTAAGCTTGCAGCATACCCAGGTACCTTTATGTTGTTTCCATTCTCAGAAAGAAAATCTGGAATCCTCTTTGGCGGAAACTGAATGTCGCTACAACAAATACCTGGCTGAGCTACAGAATCAGATCTCCTGCGTGGAGCAGCGGCTGGCTGAAATACGAGCAGAAATGGAGTGCCAGAACCAGGAATACAAGACCCTCCTGGATGTCAAATGCCGTTTGGAGCAGGAGATTCAGACCTACCACTGCCTGCTGGAGGGGGGACAGCACGACATCATGTACGCAGACTACAGACAGACGCGGGCACTGTAAAATCTCTATGCTTTGACTCACAGGGATATGAAAATTTGTGATACAAATGGTAAAAGCAACACTGTGGTGAGGAACCAGTACTGACCTGTTACCAGACAGGGCCTCTCAGCAAACCACAAGGCATTTGAGGATTTGGCTCTGATAAATGTCCAGAGTGCAAGCCAGAGACCATTCCTCTAACTTGGGCCAGTGAAGGCAGCTGGGAGAGGCCACCAGAGCTGTCTGAGCCACCTGAGCAAGGTGCAGCATCACAGCTTGTTGAAGGGCGGTTTCACTGTGAGCTGGGCAAGGTTTTTTATTAACACTGTCATTTAACTGAGTTTTATAGGCTTTGCCACAGCTAGACAGGATTAGGGACTGGCAGTTAAATTAACTGAAACAATAAATTATCTAAACATTTTCAGTTTCACACAACAATTTTAATTAAAGTTTTGGGAAATTTAATTTGTATGCAAAGCAGTTGGCTCTTCCCTGCCTCCCATTGACTGAGATTTTGAAACAGTAAGCCATGCTGTTAATCTCATAAATGGCTGCATACACACATAACCAGCCTGAGCACCCACCTGCTCCATTAGTTTGGAAAAAGAGGTATTTTAATGGTGGTGCCCTGAGGTGGGCTCTCCTGGACTCTCCAGTCCTAAATTAGTTACATGAAAAATCAGGTTTTGTTCCAAAACGCCAGTTGCAATGGATGAAATGACACTGTCAGAGCTTGTCTCAGAGCCTCCGGTAATCCTGAGTGTGTCGAGATGGAAAAGCAGTATCTGTCAACAGACAGGCGGGATGGAGGATGTACTAATTGTTGCTCTTATGACCCTCGTGGTTTGAAGGGGAAGTGGCCAGTAGTGACTGAAGAGACACAGCTAAAGCCAATGCTCCAGGCCACAGGGCAGATCTCCAGGGCGTGAATGTCGGGGGCTTTGGTTACCAGAGCTGTCTCCTTTCCACAGAGGGCCAGTGGGAAGAGGAGCCCCTGCAACATCAGCTGGAAGAGGCGGTGGGCTTAAAGCCAGCCTGTGTCAGCCATGCCTGCCCTAAGCCTGTGAGCTCTGGGTGAGGATGTGTAAGGTGAGGTGTCCTCTAGAAGCCTGTGAGTGTGACTGTGAGTTGCTTCTTTAGTCCTGCTATGTACCTGGGGAAGGGGAGGATGAGAGATCTCCAGGATTTTCTGGGTGGTGAAGGGGGGCTGGAGGTGATTTCTTTTTCCTGGAGAGAGGCAGTGCAGGGAGTCAGACATGCAGGATTGCAGTTGTGACTGTTGGTGGTAGAGTACGGGGATTAATTGGGCTATGGTAGAAAGCAGTGGCAAGGGATGCAGCTATAGGGCATTTATAAACTTATGCATAGAAAATATGTTTGACACTGGGGGGGTTACTAGTAGTAAATGTGTTTATAAGACTTTCAGCACAACATGAAAATGAGGAACGGGGAGGGAGAATCAGTCAGTCACGAGTCTTTCACCAAGTATATAAAATTAAGCAAGCTAGGGAGAAGAGGGAAAAGAAAGGTCAGTACAAGAGCAAGGGGGATGCAAGACAAAGGCATGGTATGCAGACAAAACCCCTGACAAAATAATACTCCCTGCTCTCCCTTGGCAGGTCACTGCAGACAACAGAGCTTCCCTGCCAGCCCCACTGCACATCCCCCTGAGGAGGTCTCTTGAAGAGCAAACCATTTGGAAAAAGCAAGGCAAAAATAACCTGACAGTTCTCAGTTTGCTTATAGCACCAGTCGGAAGTGTCTTTGCAGAATGGCTGCCTTCCTGCCACCCACGCTGCCTGCTGTCTTCATCCTCTGATGCTGCTTTGATCCAATCCCTTGTCTTCACTTGGGCTAATCTGTTTTGTGGTCAGTTGTCTAACAACTACCAAAGCTTGTCTCTAATAAAACTTTGCTACTACTGACACAGCCTTGAACCTGAGAAATAATTTCTACAAGTAAATTAACAAGTAAAAATTGTTAAGCAGATAGAGTTATCGTACAACGTTGGTTAGAAATCCACCTTTGATCTATATCCACAAAGCAATCATTACAAAGAAAAAGAAAAACAAGCAATGTTCCCATCTGCTGCACTGCTGCTGAATTCAGTAGCTGTAGGATGGAGGGGCAGCTGCAGGAGGATGGAGGAAAGGGACCAGCTGATGCTGTGGAAAGGGACATTTGCTACTGGAGGAGGAAGCATAAGCTAAGACATGAAGTAGAAGGTGATGAGGAAAGAAACATTCAGGGAGGCTGGACAGAGTGCAGGGAAGGGGTTTCAAGGCAGTCTGACAATATTCTATTGAAAGAGACTTCTGAGTGAAAATTGAGTTTTCATTAAAGTAGGTGTGTGCTAATATAATATAATATAATATAATGTAATATAATAATACAATACACAACACCTTTGAGCTATTATGAATATGCAGTAACAGGATAAAATCAAGAACAACAAGTTTTCCCAAATAATACTGAAGTGGTAACTTTGAAAGCAAGGCTCTGCTGGACTTGACACACCCTTCTGGTGGAGGAAAACAATTCCCAGAGAAAATGCTAAATAAAGAACCTTTAAATGGATTTAAAAAAAAGGCAAACGGGAAGAACCAGCTGGCAACATGTGGGAAGATAAAAGGGTGAGACAAATTAATATGTGGGAGAGAACTTTTTTAAAAGTAAGATACAATAAACAGCCAGAAAAAAAAAGATGCTGGTATTTTATTACCACAGAGAAAGGAATTACTAACACATTCAGGAACACAACTGCATTTTGCTGCTTGTGCAAGCAAAGTCTCAAGATCCAGCCTGTCCCATCTCACTGGCAGCAGTATCTAACAAATGCGTCAGACAGGCTTGAGTGGTGCTTACAGTCTTTGCTCTTTATTATGTGGCTCTGTTAGCCTTTTTCTGTAATGAACTATTGGGTGAGGTTTGACGACTAACCTTATACAGAGGTCTAACATGAAGGCTTCTAACAAGAAGACTTCAGGGGATACAGTGAGTCTGAATTAGTGTCCATTTCTAAAGAAAGAAACAGCTCAGATGTTTCTGGAATGACAATACGGGACAAGCCAAAGCTTGACCACACAGAGCTATTCTCTTGGCAAAAATCACAGCAAAGATGGGACTTCTGTTTCTTGCTCTGGGTCTTTGCTCTGCAGAAAGCCGTGTCTGCTCATCTGTCACCTCTCGTGCCCTAAGCCTTCAACTCCAAGTCACATGTAATGTCTGTATGACTGCACCAGCACAGAGGGCCAGGGGCTAAGCAATCCACAGACCGGCTCCAGCTGTCCCTTTGGGGGATGGCCTATCCCCAGTCTCTGTCCAAGTAACAGACACTTGTTAGCCCTGTGGGGGTAATTGCTCTAACGAGCTTCTGGACAAGGCTCAATGTTAAATACTTTCTCTGCTAAGTTCTGTATCTCCCATTCCTGCAACACTAATTATACTGTGCATTTCAGTATTATTTAATCTGCCTGAGTGTTTATGCAGCACCTCTGAGGTCACCGCATTAAATGCTATGCAGAAATAAAAGATGCCTTCCCTGCCCAATGAGTTTATAACCTGGACAGTGATGCGAAATGATGACTGTGGAAACAGCACAGGAAGAGACGGGGAAGAGAAGATAAATGAAATGCAGAGGACACAGTGCATGGGACAACAGGACAAGAAGTGACCTGGGACACTGACTGCAGGCAAACTTCTATCATATTCCACATATGCAGCCACTCACGCGAGCACACAGATAGTGCAGCTTGTAAGAGCTCGTTTTCTCTTTTAATGTGCAAATCTTGTAAAGCAAGAATGAATGAGTATGTCAAAGACAAACCGAGACTTAGGCTGAAGGTGTAAGTTTGGGAGAGGAATCTAAGGATAAGAAGAGCAAGGGTGGGTACCCCAGAGAGAAGAGGGGGAGTTATATCAGCACTCAGACTGGTAAGCAGAAGCTATCAGCATCACAACTGGTGGCTGTAGGTGAAATATACTGTGGTTGCTCCAGCAGATGTGGTCTGTGTGTTACAGAGAGAGCAAACACATGTGAATTACAACACCATCAGAAAAAATCCCTGAGGAGTGAATATACCAGAGGTTTAAGACATCAGTGAAGAAAGAAAACAAGCAGTTTTGCAAATGGTCAATGCTGGAAATCAGCCATGAGTTAAGGACTGCACTGTACAAGCAATTATACCTGATTACAGGCACCATGCATTTTTAATAGTACGTCGTATTCTGATGTGATGTATAAACTATAATTTCTCTATAAAAGTCTATTTTATAAAGTATGCAGACAGGTACAGTCTCACTCATATCCACAGCAACTATCTGTGAGGTTTGTATTTTTGTTTACTGGCTTGTATAACATTTATAAAGAATTATATAGATGAGTAAACTACTACTATAATCAAGCAGGAGATTTCTCAGCTCAGTACACTGAATAATATAATTTAAGCTGCCAGTATGAACCACATATTGAAACTGTATTGAAATTAAGAGACATTTTAGTACAAATATGAAATAAAGATAAAAAGAAGACACTCTGGGGAGGCTCTGGCTGGCCTACACCTTTGGCTGCCTGTCTCTCTTGTACCACTGTATGGTGTGTGAGCGCAGGAAGCACCTGAATACTCCAGTTCTGCTTGTCAGGTTCTGGTTTGACCCATGTGGCTCTGCCAGCAGGGACTGCAGGCTAAAGCTTTGTTTTTCCTCCCAACCTGCACTGCACTCAGCTGTCCATGCAGGAGTGAAATTGCTGTAGTTTTGTTCACCCACCAGTATCCTAATACAAATTCCCTGGTACTCTTCTTTGCCATGATAATCAGTAGTGTTTCCAGAGATGTAAATGCTGGGAAGTCTGGCTGCACTGTCATGGTCTGATAGGTGCTGGAAGGAAATTAAAACCCTTCACAAAATGAATCAGGGAAGACTGTGAGCTTCAGTAGGAAGAAATCTGGTTCTGCCCACCTCCATGTTCTGCTGAACTTCTACTTCATCACTAGCAAATGTTCAGAGGTAGTCTGAAGATGTGAACAGTCAGCAAGAAAGAAACTGACACAGAGTAATCACCTTGGTCTCTGAGGTGTATTTAAGACCTAGGATCATGCTGTTACCAAACTCATTGTGATAATTATTTCACTTGCCTTACAGGAATTTTGCTAAACATGGTGGTATAAACCAATGAGTCATTAGCCAGAAAAAAATCATGGTCTGCATTTGAAAGATGGGAGCATGAGGTCTGGAGCCGGCTCAGTATCACATCAAAGAAGTGTTTAATAAGTGATGCCTAATGGCTATTATGCAAATTATTAATGGTAATTACAAGTGACAAGATAAAATCATACTCCAGTGTGGTTGCACAAACATCACTGAAGCAATGCTTACGAAAGCAAAGTTCTGTCAAATTAGACACACCCTTCTTGTAGTTGACACAAGAAAACATTATCAATTTTGATAAGTAAAGTGAGCAGAGCGTGGAAAAGCCAGGCTGACATTTTGCAAAAAGGCTGTGCACTGGGACAGTCACAGTTGCCATGGGACCAAACTCCACTGCCCACAACACCACTGAAAATGTAATGTCCTCCCGCCTTCTCCAGAGCTGCCCATCACTGTGTGTCAATATTTACACTTATTACCTCTTCGTCCACCTTCAGATCTCTCTTTCATAATGCCCACGAGACTTAACAGTGTTTGCACTGACATTGTGCTGAGACCACTGCTAATCACGCTGGCTAACAGCCTGTCACTGCTTCCTTTACTTCCATCTGTATGAAACCCTTTGTTTCCTCCTGTCTTACACTTAGGTTGGAAATCCTTTTGGGACATTTTTATGACTTAGACTTGCACAGTCCTTTCCTATGCACTGCTCTGCACCAAGGCTATGTCCCTAGGGTACAAATAATAACAAAAGTGGAGGTAAATAAATCAGTTTAGTGGGGAAAAAAGCTGGTATTGATGGATGTTTCAGAACAAGATGGTGGCTCACAGCTAGAGAAAGCAGAGAGCCATATAGCCAGCAAATACACACACGCCTCTGCTCAGTCTGCGGCGAGGTCTCAGTGCTGAGCCTCGGAGCCCTGACACGTTCGTAAGGAGCTGGGCAATACCACACTGCTTGGAGTGAAACTACCACGCGGCCATGCAAGCTGCCCGTGTGCCAGCAAACACAGCTGCAGCTATCCAGCACAGAGTGAGAAAAAAAATCTAACTGGTTTTAAAATACAGTCTGGTTAGTCAGGGACTGGCTTTTGGATGCATTTGCTGTATCAGTCCCATGTTCCATGTCGCAGTGAAACTGGCAGGAGCCCAGTAAATCTCCAAAGAATGTAATTATATCACAAATATGAGTACTTTGGAAGAATTATATGATCATTTCTAATCTTCACTGGTAAAACGCGATTTGGTAGCCCGTGGACCTTTCTGCCAGGACACATGTAAAAGGTTGTACAATGCTGCAAACCAGTTTGTTTTGTGGAGCAAGAGCTAATTCCTTCTTCCTATCAGGCAATTGCTGAAAGAAGGAGGTGTAGGTGCTTCTTGCTCACCCATAGAGAAATGTCCAATATCTGCAATGTCTCCTCCTAAACCTAAGTGAAAGGGAAAGAAAGGCAACCTTAACCCAGAGCACTGCTCTCTTTAGATTGCTATCAGGTAACTTCTTCTGAAAACCTACACAGCAGAAGCAAAGCTCCAAGCAATCCAGGCATTATATTAATTTCTGTTGGATCTTACAGCCACACCTGGTCTTCAATTATATTCCTCAAAATGACAGATGAAAGCCAGATTTACTCCCTATCCTCCTTTTTGCTCATGATTTTCATTATTGTGAGTCTAGGCTGTGTGGGGAGCATGGGGGATGTGTTTCTAGGGGGAGGATGGACTTGTATTTCAGGCACTGCAGTCTTAGCTAGGAATCTGAGCTGTGACAGACTCCGGCTCTGTTCTTGAGCAAGTTATTTCACTGCACCATACGAATAATGAATATTCTAGGATGCTGCCAGCCTTGGGTAGGCGTCTTTTTATCATTTCTGATCTAAGTGAAGAAATAAATTATCTCACTGGATAATGGAGAGTCCTAACTTATGCTGGTGAGAAGACAATCACATCTATACATGCCTGGGGACTCTCTCCTACCATGGTGACAGAAGCCACCTAACTTCCCACCAGTAAATGAGAGGTGGCTGAGTGTATGAGTGTAGGTTTTCTCTGCCCTTCTGTCCGGAGGTGATGGCTGCTCTCAGGGCTCCCTGTCAGGTGTCACATACACCACCAAAGAGGATTTATCACAACTGCTCCTGTAAATATGGACATACTTGAGTCAAAGGTTACTTGTGAGTAAGAATTGCTTGGAAATTCCACCCTGTAGGGAACAGAAGCCTCTGTCCCCTGGAGAGCAGAATATCCTCTCATTACAGCAGTCTGCTGGAGAAAGATACTTGCACTGGTGGAGCCAGTTCTCCGAACACTCCTCTGGATATTGCTTGTCTGGTTTTGGAGATCGTGCTCCCATGACTGGCCAGGCTGTGCTAATGCCTGCTACTACTCTGAGAAACTCAGTTAAGAAATGCGAAAAGCTTTTCTCCTTCTAATTTTGTGCTCAGCACAATCTTAGTAATGGCAAGGACCTGCGGGATCACATCTCAGTCCATCCAGGAAACTGGATATATCGCTCATGGATACTCCCTTTCCTGTCATCTCTTTATCTATGGTCACCACAAATTGAGGCAGCATGGACAGCAATTAAAGTAATTGAAAAATAACTTCAGAGAGGTATTTCATACACTTCAGTTACATCAAGTCTGTGTAACATCTAGACACAGAGGACTTCCAACATTTAACAGGCCTGATCTTTGCAGACTGTGAGCAACTTGACTTCTTGTGTTTGCATGACCAGAGAAATATAAGCCACAAATGGAGAACTAAACCCATGGGGAATTACCTCAGTGATTTAAGAAATCTCACAGTAAGGCATGTATTAGACCTACTGTCTGTCACTGAGCCAGGTGACAGACATCTACACCATGATATCCCTGGTCTTTTCACTGCTACAGTCACTCTTATTCACACTTTTCAGAAGTGAGAATTTATATTAATTTCCCATTTTTGTTCCATGTACTCTACCATAGCATGTGATATAAAAATGTTTACTGGACTAAGAATAAAATAAATACAAATTAATAAAAGATAAAAGGCACTTTGATGTTATAAATACCAATGTTTCTTCTTTGTACATAATCGAGGGCAACTTTTTTTCTTGACTTGTTGTAAAGTTTGCATCATACAAAAAGCCGATGACTCATAAAACATTATTTTACTTTTTGGAATAAGCTGCTGACATGTAAAGTATCTTCCTTGTGAACTGGGATTTCTAGAGGGAAACTGCCTATGGGCTATTTATTCTTGGCATAAACAGCAAGACTAGCCAGCCCCGTGGGAAGAAGAAACACCCTATAGGTGACACCCCCTTTGGAAGGTATAAATAGAGATCTGTGGCAACAAACAACCTGCAGTCTGATTCAATATCAAGCTGTGCATCTTGCTTTGGGCTTTGGGTTGGATCTGCAGCTGTCCTCAAAATGAGTTGTAGTATTAAGCAGACAACTGGCTCTCTCAGGGGCAGGACCAGCGGTGGCAGCTGTGTTATTGGTGGCGGTGGTGGTGGTGGAGGAGCACGGATCTCCTCAGTCTCTTCTGGAAGATACACAACTTGCGGGATAGGTGGTAGCCGAGGGTTTTCTGGTAGAAGCTACTGTGGTGGTGTGAATTACGGCGGAGGACTGAGCACTGGTAGTTTGGTTGGTGGAAACTATGGAGGTGGCTTAGGAGCCGCTGTCCTCGGAGGATGCTCAGGCATTGGATTCAGCGGTGGCAGTGCTCGCTTTGGCGGTGGCCTTGGAGGTGGCCTTGGAGGTGGCCTTGGTATTGGTCTTGGTGGAGGGGTAGTTGGAGGTGGTTTTGCTGGTGATGGCATTCTTCTTTCTGGTGATGAAAAGGTCACCATGCAGAATCTTAACGACCGCCTGGCTTCTTACCTGGACAAGGTGAGGTGCCTGGAACAAGAAAATGCTGACCTGGAGTGCAGAATCAGGGAGTGGTATGCCAAGCAGGGCCCTTTTTGTGAGCCACGGGACTACAGCTGCTATTATAAAGAAATAGAAGATCTTCAAAATCAGGTAACATCATTTCTCAGCTGCTTTCTCCCTTGTAAGCTTCTCCCACGGTCTTGGTTCATAACTTAATGCAGTGATTGAGAGTAACATTCCACTGTTGTAAAATGCTTTTTGTAAACAGCCATTAAGACAACTGCCTGTAGAAAGCCCTAGAGCTCAAAGGTAAAAACCTTGAGTGTTTGGACTGTTTCCATTGCTTTTATTCATCAGATATATTTGAAGGGCAAAATGTTATCTTCATGGAATACATCTGGATTGGCTCAGTAGTCTTTCTGAATTAGGTTTGTGCCAAGGCGTTTGAATAGATATATGCCAAGAAAGCAGCTAAAAGAGAAATAAATAATGGATCGCATTAATTTGCCTGAATTACTATGATTCTGTCATCAGTCTTGCAGAATTCCAGTTAAATGTTATTTCCTTTTTTACAAGTTTACTCTTTCATACAGAATTGGGAAATATAGGATATCTAATTAAAAATAAGAACAAAAAGAGCATTACCATAACACATCTTGAGTATGCAATTTAAAACTAAAAATGATTCCAAAGTGTGTTTGGCAAAAAATTCTAGGATGTCAACGCAGAAAGAAGAATAAAGTGGAAAGAATCCAGGAAACAGACAGAAAGAGAGACACTTATAATTAAGTCCTGAAACAAAGCTTTTAAACCTCTTATCCATGAAAGTAAGATTTAGATTTAAAAGGTTAGGTGGGTTGTGGCAGGTGCTGGACAACACTAATTATACCTCTCTGACTGTCCGTATCTGAACCACATATTTTATCATTTTAATGCCTTCACCGTACTTCACTGAACACTCACCCCTCTGACTGCTGCAATCCCCAACTCCCCCATGCCTGCTACACAATATTAAAAAAAAAAAAGAGAAAGAGAAAGAGGTTAGGTCTGGTAGCACTGGTCAATGGGTACACTTGAGCCTGAGGATACAGAGAAGAGACTTCAGGAGTGAATATTCTTTTTTCAGATTGTTTGCGCAACCATAGACAACAACAAGATCATTTTGAACATCGATAACAGCAGGATGACAGCCGACGACTTCCGAGTGAAGTGAGTACCCTTCAGCTGTCCCCTTCCTCTGTCACTGTGCTCCCGCTCACAGAGCTGGTGAGAAGGAGCTCTCAGACAGGTCTCCTGTGATCCTCTGGTCAGGACAGGCTGGAGGCTATGCAGAAAAGCTCTTTCATCCATTGCCTCTAGAGTTGCCTTAATTAGTGGCAGTTCCAGGGTGGAAAATTTGGGACAACAAGATGGTTTTGAGCAGAGATTAGAGTTCTTCAGAAAGCAGAAGGGATCTGGAAAAAGGGAGCAAGCGTGGGTTCACCTGAGCTGCCATTCTGGCACATGGTGTCTTTCAAAGTGGAAGCGCAGAAATGCGGTGAGTGACACCTCCATCCCAGTGAAAAAGCTCCAGAGAAGGCAGACTGAGGGCAGATTTGACGGAGCAAGCCTCAGACTGCTTTTCTTTGAATCCTGTTAGGCTAGTTAGGAAAATACTGTAAGAAAGATGGATGGTCAAATGAAAAAAAAAAGAGCAAATGGTGGTGTCAGACACTGACTACTCTTTCTTGCTTTCTTTCTCACTCCCAGGTACGAGACAGAGCTGGCCCTGCGCCAGAGCGTGGAGGCTGACATTAATGGCTTACGCCAAGTCCTGGATCAGCTGACGCTCTGCAGGTCTGACCTGGAGGCACAGCTGGAGTCGCTGCGGGAGGAGCTCTGCTGCCTGAAGAAGAACCACGAGGAGGTAGGGTCCTGCCCTTCTCGTGTCCAAAGTGTTAATTCATGCAGGATCCATCACCCTCCCTCTCCGTGGTCCCTACCCCTGGGGTGCTGGCTGCAGACGGGCAACTGGTTGATGGAGACAATACATGTAAACTAGGAGCTGTGAATGTCCAGCAGAGAGGGCCTCTGCCAGGGGCTCTGCTCTTCCCTACAGTGCAACTTAGCTCCCTCAGTTTTTTCCTTCTTTTTTAAAAATGACATGATCTGGGTGGTGTTTCCAGGAAATGAACTGTCTGAGGAAACAATCGACTGGAGATGTGAGCGTGGAGGTCAATGCCTGCCCTGGCCCAGACCTCAGAAAGATCCTGGAGGAGATGAGGTGCCAGTATGAAACACTGATTGAACGCAATCGCAAAGAAGTTGAGGATTGGTATGAGTGCAAGGTGAGTACATTTACGCAGCCCTGACTTTCCCTAGCTGATATCCAGGCAATGGTTCCACAGTGATTTATTATGCGTTAAAATGACACAACATACTGTAACAGCATTTAGCATTGATTTAAATTGACCAAGTGACACAGGGGATACTGCCACTCTGCATTCTTTTTATGGGGTGATGGGAAGTGCTGCATGTTAGTGAGACTTGAGGCAGGAACTCTTTACATGCAGTAAGTACTGAGAAGAACTGGACAGCAGTACTATTAGAAGAACAAGAGGAATGACGAGCAGGGTTCACACTCTGTTAGGATGACAGAGAGTTCACCCAAACCTTTCTCATTTCATGTTTTTTGCTAGCTTCTCTGCTCTTTCCTTAATCTGTCTTACATCAAACATTCCCTGAACACCTTTATTCTGGATTGGTGATTTTCAGATTGAGGAGGTGAATCGGGAGGTTATTACAAGCGGTCAGGAGGTAGAGACGTGCAATAACCAAGTCACTGAACTGAGACGCCAATTGCAAGCCCTGGAAATCGATCTCCAGGCTCAGCTCAGCCAGGTGAGTGGTGAGCCGGTGTAAAGCTCAGTTGTCTCACAGTTATGCTTTGATGTAAGAATTCGTAGTTAAATGCAGTGTTTCTCATGCCTGTATTTGTATTGTGCCACATGTCACTCCTCAGAGGGACAACCTGGAATCCTCGCTGGCTGAGACAGAGTGTCGCTACAACAACCACCTTGCTGAGCTCCAGAGCCAGATCACATGTGTGGAGCAGCAACTGGCTGATCTGCGTGCAGAAATGGAATGCCAGAACCAAGAATACAAGATCCTGCTGGACGTCAAATGCCGTCTGGAGCAGGAGATCCATACATACCGCTGCCTGCTAGAGGGTGGACAGCAGGACCTTATGTAAGTATGCTTGAGATGCACCAAAAGACACAATAAAATACCTTCGTCCTGGGTATTTTAACATAACAGCAAAGTGAATAATAGGTGGAGGCTCTGCACAGCTCCTTCACCCTTACTGACCTGTTCAGGCTGCCTGGTAATCAATGGTGAGAATCTGCTTCCCTACCTTGTGCCAGCCATTGCCACAAGAAGAAAGGTCACTGCAATATTCTGCCAAAAAGGAAACCAGACTGAGAGCAGCAGAGAAAATGAAAAACTGTAGTTCTAGTTTATCTGTCATTTCCTTCACTAAAATGTTATTTTCCTGTCCCCTTAGTCAGCAAGGAGGAATTGGTCAGTCTTCGGGTCTAGGAGGAGGAGTTGCAAGAACAAGTGGAATAGGAGGAGGAGGTATCATTAGAACAAGCCACACTTACACTTCATCTGCCCAGATGCCATCCTGTGCAGCTGCGGAGATACAAGGTAAAAACTGCAATACTCTACAAGATTTTCAGTCTTCTCTATTCTAATGCAGCAAGGACAGGCAGCCACAAAGATCGTTCCCACGTAGCTTACAGGTACTATTTGAAAGTTTTATTGTGAGGCTACTGGGAAATAAATGATGGGAGGGCACAGAGGAGTGGCTACAAGTGCTTTCAGCAGCTGTGACTCTGCTAGGAAGCATGAGAACTGCAAAAAGGGAGGAGGGGGAAGGGGGATAGGAAGGAGAATGACAGAGTCAGCAGGCAGGCAAGCCACAGAGAACGTGGAGAAAGGACTGACATGAAATCTGGGACAAAGGAAAGAATAGGAGAAAGGAGAAAGCAGAGTGCCCAGAAATCGGAAAAAAAAGCATGAATCATGGGAATACTGGCAGAAAACTACTAGTACTATTTGAAGGGGAAACTTCCAGCCAAACTAAAAAAAAAAGAAAGAAATATGGCGACAGTTGGTCCAGGAGAATGAGTGTGAGCAGGAGCATTGTTCTGGCAAGGACCCTGATGCCATTCTCTCATCCAGATTGCTGCTGGTACAAAGTCTGCAGCTTCCACCATTTGGCATTTTTATGTAAAAGGGCAGACCATGCTCCAGCTAGCTACAAATCCCATCTGCCTGACTGGCAGGCAACAATCAGACCTTTCCAGGAAGGGACAGTATTTATCTGAAATTCTAATTGAATTGGCTTGTGAAATGATCACGTGTATAGAATGACAGTGTGGGAAAGAATCTATTTTTGCTATAAACACAGTAATGTTTCCTTTGATCTCTCCAGTGCCTTGCAGAAGGATTTGTGATTAAGCAGAGAAATGAGAATATCCAACAAGAGAACCCTGAAGCAGAGCCATGGATGAAGAGAGAGAATATTTACTGTATGCCTCTGCAAAGAGCAAAGAGCGTGCTCTTTTGTATTACTCAGCAATGCTAAGCAATGTGTCAGAGGGATAAGCAGAGCGTTGGGCCACATTCTGCTTTATTTTGCTATTTGCTTTTTCCAGTCTGTATTGCTGTGTGTGCCCAACCACCATGACTATTGCTGGAGTTAACCAGTAGTATATGATCACTAATGTACCTGCTGGTGAAAAAATTTCTCTAATAAAACTTTGCTTCTGCCTGATGCAATCAAGAAACCTGTGTCTGGAAACTGAATTCCTTTAGAAAATCGGGTGCTGATCCATGCACAAGGGTCACGTAAACAGGTCAGGATCATAGTCCACTGGGAACAAAGCTGCTTTGCCAGTGGGAGCCAGAGAACAGCCTCGCTGACCTTGCAGGTCTTGTCCACCTCCTCCCTGTCAAAGCCTGTACCATACGTTGCCCGTTCCTGCATGACATCCTCCATGATCTACATGAACAGCCTAATCAGGCAGATGCCTGTGTGCTTCCCACAGAACATTGTGCTAAAACACAATTTTAGAAATATTTTGAAAGTCAGCGATGGAACATCTGGAGACAGATTGCCTCGGCCCCAGTCTAGTGCTGACACATCTGGGCTGTGCCCTCTCATACTTCATCATCCAACCTGGGGACTGTGATTAGACTGAAGAGGAAATCTTTGTCTCCACAACTGATTCAATTTCTGCTGACATGGCTTATATTCTGACCTATCCCTTTCATTTTATAGGAATCTTCCCATTGGGAAAAGGACTGAAGGCAAAAGGTTTCTTTCTATCTGTTTTCACATAGTGACTGAGTCATTTACTGGTCATCCTTCTATTTCAAAGAGTTTCAACCTGAACATCAGGAACTGTTGAAAGATCATCTTTACGTTAAACATACCTTCTTTGGAGAATTGGAGAGGGCAGGATGGGAGCTGAAAAAGTGCAGCTCAACAGAGAATACAATGGAGAAAAAAGCCAGCTAGGGCCTTTGGATACACAGAGCCAGTATATCTTAAACTTCACAAGCAAGGCAAAGATCACTCCTTCCTTTGGGCCTTGAACAGCAGCCATGTAGCTGATGCTGAATCAGTGTGGACTGGCATGGTGGTGTGCATGCGTCCTGACATTGACCTGCCTAGAGAAGCAAGGGCAGCAGTTTGGTAACTGAGGGCCCTGGAGCACTTCTGGTGGGTGCAGCCATGGGAACTGGCCATGGTGAGCTTGCAGAGTCATTCTGGGTTTGGAGAATTTTCAGTTAAAAGCCATTATGACCTGGAGGGTGTTTCGAGGTTTAAATTGTCTGTTGGTCCTGAAAAACAAGCAGTGGCCGGTTTTACACGTCCACTCCACCCTGCAGGTTCACAGCTAAAAGAGCAGCACTGGTTATGGCTGCTGTTACTTCTGGTACACTGCGATGTGGTTGTTATAGAAAGAGTCATATTCACTTATGAGATGACCTGGTAAAGCAAAACTCCTGGTTATTCCTTTGCCATCAAAAGCTGGAGGTTATGGAACAGCCAGCCTCGGGGGGGGGGGCACTAGAAAAGGGTATAAAGACAAAAACATTTCAGGACCATATATACAGCATAGTGTGGCACACTTTTTTTGTGTCAGCTCTTTTATATGGACACCAATTTCTCTTTTACTGCACAAACAGACTTAACACAACCTGAAACCTTCCAGGAAAGCAGCATCTCCAAGGCCCATAGGTAGCAAGTGTCTGAAGAATCTCAATCATTAATGTATCAGGGAGCAGGTGAAAGGTGCCCTTCTCCTGCTGTTAAAGAACATGGAGAGATGTCTCAGTGGTATTTCTTTTATTTCATCTACCAGACACTAAACCCAATAGTATCCAGGGGCTAGAGCACAATAAGAAAATGCAGCACTGGAACAACTGCAATAAAGATTCAGAAGAGTGACCATAGGTAGAAGCTTTTAAACCAAGACTCTAAATTGAGCCTTCTTTAAAGATCAGCTCCAGCCCTACAGAAAGTCCCAGACTTGATGCCAAAATCCCTCAGTAGACGTGTAAGGCCACTGCTCCACAAGAGATCGAAAGAGATACTTATCATGGTTATAATGGGAAATTCCCATTGGTTGGACTCTTTTGTGTATATCCCAGTTGTCCTCAGAGCTCTGGCTGAGAAATCAGAAAGCAAGTCTTTCCCTTTTCCTTTCCCGTTGTCTTCTCCTGCCTTGTTCAGTGCAAAGACAGACAGTAAGATAACCCACTGGTGCCCTTTCTGGCCTCAATCCTTCCCAACCTACCAGTCCTCACACTCTCATTTCTAAAAATATAAAGATACTGTACTGATGCTCTTCCAGTTTTCAGTCTTCTGGAAACTCTAGGCAACCTACAATATATAAAATCTTGCCACTTTTTTCTGGGAGCCCCAGCTGAATCCCACCAGGTCTGGGCTAGTCTCCTCTTGTGAACTGCTACTGACATCTAGCTGCTCCACCTGATTCCCTGTATTCATATCAAAGGCCTTCCCACCCTTCCCACCAGGTCCGGCAGGTGCAAAGCATGCACTTTCACAAAGGAGCTGTCCTAAATTCCTGAGAGGTGAAAGAGACCTAATGACATGGCCAAAAGGACTCTAATGATCCAGACTTTATGAATATGCCTCTGGAAAGCCCCCAGGGTTGTACAGACTCAGCTCCTAAGACACTGTGATGTTGTTTGTGGACCTACAAGTTTGGGATGGATTTGGAAAGCAGCTCATGAGAAGGTAGCTTGTGATAAACAGTTCCCCAGCAGAAAACACCCTGGAAACAACCCATATATTAAAGAGCTGCAAATTATGGAGCTGCAAACCTTGGGCTGGAAACTACATTTCCATGAGATTTCCATATTTCTTTGTGCTAATGAGACAGACCCAGGAAGCTTATGAGTTCAAATAACTGAATGAAAATAGGAGGGAAAGCTTAATTTATTTTTTTAAGGTCTCCAGAACAATTATTAATTTTACCTTAGCATAACTAGTGCACCCATTTCCTGAAGACAAAAAGGAAAAATAGCAAGAAAGAGAGCAAGCGTGTGCCATGCAAGGATCCCAGGCAAAGGTGCTTGCTGAAGACCCACAGCAGAAAGAGGTGGGTCTAATGGATAAAGCTACAGGCCCACAGGGGACCAAGGTATGTCAGAAGAGCAGGAGCCATCCTCTCTGCTCTCCGCAATAATTACCGCAATAGGCATGTAGACATCCTCCACTCCCACAAAGGAGTAAGTCATTCCATGTTTCTGCCTGCATTATTCTGATGTGCTAAAATGATAACTGTGGAGCAGAGGAAGGAATGTGCACTCACTCAGAAAAGATGCTTGCTGCAGACAGCTATTGGGAAACTCCTGAAGAATCATACGCAGGACAGGCAAAGCTTCAAGCGATGCAGTATTACATCAGTTTCGCTTCATTCTTACCACCACACCCTGACTCCAATTACATTCTCCAGTCCTAGTAATGAAATCCAGGTATTCCTTCCTATACACAATAGCTTTATTAGAGTTTTTACCTAATCTGAGCTTTGCTCCTTTGTATTTTGTGACTGAGTGGAGCACAACTTAGAAGGAAGGACAGGCTGACATTCAGGCACTGCAGTCTGATACAGGAGACCTAAGTTCAACTGCAGACTCTGCCAGAGGCATGCTCTTTGTCTTTGAGTAAATCACTTTGAGCAAGTCTCTCCACATGTTTGTCTCCGGCCTGCTGGAGATATCACCAGAATGCTGCTGGGTTTCATTGTACTGGATAAGTAAGATCCAAAGATGCAGAGATAAGGGAAGGCATGTTTTCAACAGAAATAAGGAGAACAAGAGCAATAAAATGATCAGCAAATACATGAATACTGGGATAATTCAGTCCTCCGCTAAGTGGGATTATTTACTTGCCACAATAATAGCTATTCCAATCCACAATCCTGACAGGGAGTGAGGATTTGAGCAAGAGTTTGAGCTCACTTGTTCCCTGGTGAAGTAGGCTTGGAGAATTTCTTACAGTGAACGGTTAGTTTCAGAAAGCTGTGGAATGCCTGTCTCTTGCTCAACAGCCGGTAGAAACAGGTTCTCCCTAGAGAGAAGGCCATTGCTCTCGAGTCTTAGCAAAACATCTCATGAAAATGAGCTTAGCCTGAATTTTGATGTCAGAAGAGTGAAAGGATTCTTACCTTTTAATTTCTTTGCCTAGCTAAGATTTGGAGACATTAGTGATAGAGAAGAACCTCTGGTTTGTACGACACACATCTTCTCCAAGGCAGTGTAGAACTGTATTGGGCAACGATTGCTCTGCTGGCAACCAGCAATTCTGTCTTTATATTTCCTAGGACAGTAGTCCCAAACGTCTTATTAGAATGCAGCACATATTGACAGAGGAATTGCCCATAGGATGTTTCCACTCCCATTCACTGTTTCAAAACACCCACCCTTCCCCAGCAACGATCACTATCCATAATGATGAAAACTGTAGAAATATCTTTCACTAAACAACACGAAATATTTAAAGTACTTTTGCCTTATTCTACACTCTCCACATAAAGAAACAAAACCTTTGTGAATTACTGGAGAGCCACAGTCATATATGAAGAACTTTTCATCCATGTCCATTAAGACATCACTCCACGGTCTCACTTGTCTCATAGCAGAGTGTTCTGGAGTTGTCATTTTGCCAATGGAGAGACTTAAAGGTTAATCTCTGTGTCTCTCATCTTTCCACAAAGTTCTTACATCATTCCTCATACATCATTCGAGAGTCAAACTTCGTATTTATTCTTTCCTTTTCATCTTACATATTCCAACATCAGCACCTTGCACAAAAACTGCTTATTCAACTCAAAATAAAATGAAAATAAATTAATGAGAGATAAAGAGCTCTTTGATGCAATAACCTTTAATGATTTCTTCCTGGTATATAATTTAGGACAGTGTTTTTCCTGGCTTAATGTTGTAAAGTTTGCATCATAAACAAAAAGCTGATGATTCATAAAACATTATTGCTAATGTATTTTTGAAATTAGCAAGAGACATGTAAAGTATCTTCCTTGTCTACCAGGATTCTTGAAAGGAAACTTCCCTTTGAGAAATTATTCTTGGCACCAATGGCTAGAGTAGCCAGCCTTATGGGAAGAAGAAACAGTGGTGACACCCACTGTGGAAGGTATAAATAGAGTTTCGTGGCAACGGACAACTCGCAGTCTGATTTAATATCAAGCTGTGCATCTTGCTTTGGGCTTCTGCTTGCATTTCCAACTGCTGTCGCCATGAGTTGCAACATTAAGGAGACTATTACTGTGTCTAGCAAAGGCAGGAGCAGTGGTGGCAGCTGTATCATTGGTGGTGGTGGTGGAGCACGGATTTCTTCCTATGGGATAGGCAGTGGCAGAGGTTTTTCTGGAAGGAGTTACTGCGGTGGAGTGAATTATGGAGGGGGACTGAGTGTTGGTAGCTTGGCTGGTGGGAGCTATGGAGGTGGCAACTGCTATGGCAATGGCCTTGGTTTTGGCCTTGGAGGTGGTGTGGTTGTTGGTGGTCTTGGTGGCGACTGTTTGCTTTCATCCTGCGATGAGAAGGTCACCATGCAAAATCTCAATGACCGCCTGGCTTCCTATCTGGACAAGGTGAAGTGCTTGGAGAAGGAAAATGCTGAACTGGAATGCAGAATCAGAGAGTGGTATGCTACACAGGGCCTTTCCTGTGAGCCCCGGGACTACAGCTGCTATTACAAAGAAATTGAAGATCTTCAAAATCAGGTAATCCCCTTTTTTCAGTTGTTCCTCCCCTATTTAAAGCTTATTTCTGAATCTGTATTTAGAATCTACTGCAATTGTTAGAGGTAACTTTGGTGCTGCTAAATGTCTTCACAAACATAAATTTTGGCAAGCTCCCCTGTGACACTTGAGTGTGGGTGCATATCAAAGATGCATGCTGCAAGGTGATACAGGTGGGATAATACTCTTAAAAAGGAAAAGGATGCTTTGTTACATTGTGTTTTGACTATACAATTATAAATATGGTATCACCAAGTGTGGTCTGAGGAAATGCAGTGGTTTCAGCCCAGTAGGAAAAGCAAAGAGAACTATAGAACAAGAGCAAAACATACATATCAAATGCTGTATCAAACAAAGCATTATAAATTCCAGGTGAGAAAAGTGGAGTATTTGAAATTGATTGCCACAGTGGCACAAACAGCTTGATATTATTATGTCCACAATGAAAGCTATGGCTGATCTTAAGGCTTAAAGATACCTTCCAACTGTCTTCCCTGAAAACCCTTAAGCCTGAAGCCCAGAACACACCAGCTTGAATGTCAGTTGAGATTTAATGTCTTAAGGAAGGTTCTTTAGGTTCACTTCTTTGTGAAGCATCTTTGGAACTTGCCTTCAGATCTTGAAACTGGGAAGTCCCTTCTCACAACTCTTTAACTCCCAATCTCTACACAGTTGATCTCTTTTCTTTACTGACTGTGAGTTAAGGAGGCAAAGCTACCTCCTGCAACTGCTCTGCTCAAGGAACAAGGTTACTGAAGTAAGAAGGTAACAGAGAAAGGAAATTGTGAAGAGTTACTACCTAACTGCAATCTAGATAGACCTAGAGAGTATAACAGCAGAGAGAAGTGAAACATGTCTCATGGTCTGCTCTTTTCCAGATTGTCTGCGCAACCATTGATAACAACAAGATCATTCTGGACATTGATAACAGCAGGATGGCTGCTGATGACTTCCGTGTGAAGTGAGTGCCCCTCTGTGTAGATGAGCCCCATTGCCTCCTCCCTGCTCCTTTACATCCGATTTGTGGAGTCTCCGTGCACTAATTACAGAGACTTCAAACAAGTCTCAGTACAACACCGCATTAGGACAGGATGGAGTGATGAAAGGCATTTTGCTCTTGGTCACCAGCCCTCCCTTAATTAGTATTCTTGGGTGAAACATTTGGCAACAGCGTTTGTTGGTGAGGGCTGGGGACCCACATTGCAGGGAGGAGTCCTTAGTGGTATAGTTGGCGCATTTCCATCACAGACCAGTGCAGATTGGGATCAGCAAAACAGAAATGCAGCTGAATAAGTGATATCAAACATACAGTGATCAGGAGCAGGAAAAAAATAGATGAGGAAAGCTTTCACATAACAGACATTAAGTGCAGTGCAGAGATCTAATGCACAGTGCATTCAGCTTAGACAACAAAATACAGTTTAAAGCAGGCAGTTGGGAAAGGAGATCTTTGCATAAACTGAGCACAGTTGAGATGTTACCATTCTGAATTTCTGCTTTCTTGCACAAACCAGATATGAAACGGAGCTTGCCCTGCGCCAGAGCGTGGAGGCTGACATTAATGGCTTACGCCAAGTCCTGGATCAGCTGACGCTCTGCAGGTCTGACCTGGAGGCACAGCTGGAGTCGCTGCGGGAGGAGCTCTGCTGCCTGAAGAAGAACCACGAGGAGGTAGGGTCCTGCCCTTTCCCTAGGAGCACCATGGCCCTGATATAAAACTTCGCCTACACGAATGTGCTCTAAATTTCAAAGTAAAGATCAACCACTTTCACGCCACAGCTTTCCCGTCAAACGCTTCTGGGGTTCAGACCTGTCTGCCTCGTGGGTGGTGTGGGAGCTCTGGCAGAGAGGTGGCTGCTGCTCTTGGGGCTGCGCTGGCACTGGGAGTGCCGGGGGGTGTGTGTGTGTGAAAGTTGCTGCTGACTCCAGTGGATGAGAAAATAAATTACCCAACAGATTTGTTGGGGAAACACTTGCACCATCTCCCAGTGCTTTTTACAGCCATAGCTGGGAGGCACCCCTCACAGGGAGTGCTGTTCTTAGCCACCAAGCTCTGCTCTTCTATGTTGTCTTTCAAAAGCCAGTATGCATCTGATCTGGGTTATATTTTCAGGAAATGAATTGCCTGAGAAAACAATCAACTGGAGACGTGAGTGTGGAGGTCAATGCCTGCCCTGGACCAGATCTCAGGCAAATCTTGGAGGATCTGAGATGCCAGTATGAAACACTGATAGCACGCAACCGCAAGGAAGTTGAGGATTGGTATGAGTGCAAGGTAAGCAACACACACCTGCTGCAAAACAAACTGACATGCACATTTCGAGGCAGAGGAGCATTTCAGAAAACAGACATGGAGACAATAAGCAGGTCTTCCTTTACAGTGAAGCCCGAGATCAGCACTCATTATACGCTGTGTTCCACAGGAGACACAGGCCTGTCTGACCAGTTTGTTATGTCCCATCTGGAACAGCAGCATTTGCCGCAAGGCCTTGCGGTGTGTTGTTGGAACTAAGATATTCCACATTTGGATTAAAGAGACTTAATAACCACGAGGCTAATGCGATTTGTAAAAAGAGCAAGCAGCTGAAGCTGGCAGTTAACGCCCAGTGCACAGAGAACTCGCCCTGCTCACTTTTCTTTTTGCTAGCTACTCACCGTATTCTGCTTCTGTAAAAGCAAGTCCAATTTACGCAGATATTCTCTGAAGCTCTTTATTCTGGATTGGTGATTTTCAGATTGAGGAGGTGAATCGGGAGGTTATTACAAGCGGCCAGGAGGTAGAGACGTGCAACAACCAGGTTACTGAACTGAGACGCCAATTGCAAGCCCTGGAAATCGATCTCCAAGCTCAGCTCAGCCAGGTAGGTGGTGAGCTTACTTTCAGCTGTGATGTGGTTACTGCTGGATTTCTTAGCATGAACAGCCAGACCTACCAATCAGCATGATGGTGGTGAATAGCTCTTTCATTTTTGGATTGGAAATAATAAACTCCAGGGTGACACTTAAATGAATGTTGTTTCTTTGGTTGTCTCATTTATCAGAGAAATAATTTGGAATCCTCTCTGGCTGAGACTGAGTGCCAGTACAACACCCTCCTCGGTGAGCTACAGAACCAGATCACATGCGTGGAGCAGCAATTGGCTGAAATAAGAGCGGAAATAGAGTGCCAGAACCAAGAATACAAGACCTTACTGGACGTCAAGTGCCGTTTGGAGCAGGAGATTCAGACCTACCGGTGCTTGTTGGAAGGAGGACAGCAGGACCTTATGTATGTAGATCTCTAAATCCACTACAGAATAAATGAAAATATCAAGGATCTGTATTACAGATTGGGAAGCTGATATAATCTTTAGTCCATCTTAATGCTTTCTTTGAGATGAAAAAGTTGTCTCATGAGCAACTTTACTGTGGTGAACATTCAAATCTGAACTAAATGGCACTCCTTGGGATCTGCAATGCAGAGAAATCAAATCTGTTAACTGCTAGTTACAACATTGTAACTACTAGTATTATGTCAGCATTCATAATAACCTCTCTTCTACAGTAAGATGGGTGAGAACTGTCAAAATAAGAATTAATTGCAATGCTCTGCATTGCATTTCCATGCCAAAGGGGAGCACACACACAAAGCAACTCTGAAAGTGAAAAAAGAACGCAATGTAAAATACTCTAACCCCTATAAAAGACATAGTTTGAGACTTTGTGTCATGTAGTCAGTCAGCAGTGTCATGTAAAGTTCTAAAACTCCCTATTCCTTTCACCAAATTTATCCCACCAGTCATGGAGGAGGAATCGGAGTAGGAACTGGTGTAGGAGGAGGAGTCATTAGGACAAGCCACACCTATACTACAACTTCATCTTCCCATTGCCAGCCCCAAGTCCCACCCTGCAAGACTGGAGATATACAAGGTAAGAGCCATGTTTTCACAGAAACAGTTTTTTTCAGTTTGTTCCTTTGTAATAAGGCCAGGAGACAACACATGCTCCTAGGACATGTTGTTGGTATCTTCTCAGAGAGTTACTATGCTAGAGGTGTGATCTGTTACAATGGATCCAACCGCAGTGCAAAATCAGCTGTGTCACTAAGAAATAGTTTTAAAGAGAGCTCTGACTGAATATGAAGTAGCAGAAAGCAAATGAGAGAACAAGGAGCTGTAGAACTAAGAGAAGAAAGCTGGGGAAATGAGGCATAAAGAAAAGATCTGCAAGTAGAAGTAAAGATGACAGCCAAACAAGGCTTAGCAAGAGAGTCTTGAAGGAGTGAAAAGAAGAGCAAATCTGTAACTTTACAAGTGCAAATTCCCATTAAAGCACAATTATTTAGGGAATTTCTGGGGTTTCCTGGCTTGTCTGCCAACTGCTCTCGTTTAACAGATTGTATTCTTGAAATGAGGGCACTACACAGACAAAATTTTTGTTATTTGAAGGATTTTATCTCTGTTCCAAGCAAATAATGTTGCTACATTTTTTCTGCAGTGACCTGCAGGAGAATTTGTGATTAAGGAGGAATGGACTAGAAGATGACATACAGAGAAACCCACAGACAAAACAAGAACACTCAATGTTCACTGAACACCTCTACGCAGAGAAAATAGAAGTAACTCAGCGATGCTTTGCCGTGTATCTAAAGGGGCCTATTTGGGGCCACCTTCTTCTCTGTTCTGCTACTTCTGTTCTGTAATGCTGTAATCTCTAGAAGTTACTTGAGTTAGTCAGGATCACTAATGTACCTGCTGGTGAAAAAATTTCTCTAATAAAACTTTCCTTCTGCCTGATGCAATCAAGAAACCTGTGTCTGGAAACTGAGTTCCTTTAGAAAACCAGGTGCTGCTCTAGGTGCAAACCACAACCTCAGCCAGGCTAGCTAGCCTCTGCAATGACCCCACCAGAAAAGCTGGAAACCGAGTTACAAGGGTCACCTAAATGGGTCAGGATCATAGTCCACTGGGAACAAAGCTACTTTGCCAGTGGGAGCCAGAGAATGGCCTTACTGACCTTGCAGGTCTTGTCCACCTCCTCATTGTCAAAGCCTGTAGCATACGTTGCCCATTCCTGCATGACATCCTCCATGATCTACATGAACAGCCAGTTTAGGCAGATGCATGTGTGCTTCCCACAGAGCATTTTGCTTAAATTCATTGTAGAACAACAAAGAAGGAAGTAAGTGGAGCTGGAGCTTGTCAATGAAAGGAGAACAGAGAGATCAGTGACAGAAATTTCCATGAAAAAACAAGCTCAGGATGGTGTATATCCATGCACAATTATTGGCTTAGCAGCCATCCCTGGTGTACACCTCCAGCTGCTCTCCAGATGTGTCAGGAATTAAACTGTGAGATGTGTTGGCTGCTGGGGAGTATGATGTCAGTCATACATCTCTTAACAGATGTGCATTGCGGTCATCTGGGGGGAGGGAGGTGTCTTCTGACCTCACCTGTCTTCTGGACTTCTGTAATGTAAGCACATCATCTGAGTGAGTCTGTCTCTCTGCAGAGCAAATCCCACCTCTTCTGCGTCAGACATCTGCCTGGGGAGAGGGACTGTGCAATACAAGTGCCTCTTCTCTTGGGTGACTGTGAGCAGAGCTCAGAGCAGGTGCTGAGAGGACAGCATCCAAATTTTATCATGAATCTCCTCTTCTCTTGACAGCCAAGGGGTGGTTGGACATCCGTAGCTGTGCAGAGACACCCACAGGATGGAAAAAGCAGATGTCCTGAAAGCTCTTTTTATAGCCTATATAACGTGGCACAAACATTTCTCACACATAAACACATGTAAAATATTTTGGAGTCCTTTGATGAGAAATTAAAAAATATTTGAAGCATAAAAGCAAGTGCATTTCCCCAAATCCCACTCCTGAATATACCACCCACCTGGAGGAATAGCATTTCTGCCTCTGCTCATGGTCAGTTTATGCGCTGCAATAAGCAGGGAGATGGGGACGGGGTGGGCAAAGGGAGGATGGCATTTTGGCTTTGAAGCAGAGAAGCAACAAGTCTGATCCCTGGCGGACAGGGCTGTGAGGAGCAGTGGGGATGCGGGGAAGGCAGCGCTCGGAGAGGCACCGCTGGCTCCCGGCCCTCGCCCGGAGCTGCTGCCGCAGCGCTCCCAGGGCGGCCTCTCCTGGCTTTAACCACCGCCTGGAAAAGAAATGCAAGCAGAAACGGCTGACACCAGGTTTCTGGCTGATGTGCACCAGGGGAGGAAGAGGTTAATGTCAGCAGCACACGCACCTTCTCTGGTATCGTGCCAGGTTTGCCATGTTGCTCTTCCCAGACTGTGATTTCTCCCCAGCAGTTGCCACCACTGTACAAACCCTTGTACAAAATACAGTTCTGCGGACGTGCCACCCGCTGCTCGCTCCTCCCAGCTCAGGATTTCACCTAAACAGCATGAATCAAATCCTCCCTGAAGTGAGACGGTTTCTTATCAAAACTAAAATCCTGTGAATTTGGCATCTTGAGTTTTCACTTTCTACTGCCATTGGCACTGGCATTTCCTTCTTGCCACCACATAAGGAAATCTCAACCTGAAGCACTTGTGAAAATATTTATACTGGGTTGGGTTTTTTTTGTTTTTTTTTTTTTTTTTCCCAGAGGAAAGAGAAACGTTTGCCTGAGAACACAGGGCAAAACTGGTAGTCTATCCAGTTTGTACCAAAACTCAAGCAAAAGTTTTTCATGAGCACTGTATTTGATGTCAGATAAAAACTCAAAGAGGAGCTGGAATAATAAATTATCATTACATGCAGATACTGCTTGTGCTGAAGAACAAAGAAAGGGAGAAGTGCCTGGTAAACACCAGCAGACCAGACATCTTGGTAGTTTCCAGATCTCTCCATAAGGTGTCAGCTGTTCTTAACTGGCAGATCCAAACAAAATGCCGACCTGCCAGTCTCCTGCTCCCAAGCGCCTGGTCTGGTACAGTCCTCTCATATTCTTGCTCCAGCCTACCCAAGGAGGGTAAATAGTGCATTATTGCAGTATGTGAGACTGAGATCTGATACTCTGCTTAAAGCGGGACTTACATTTTACTAAGACGCCAGGAGATGCAGGTAAGTTTGGCTAATACTATCTGTGGCTAAATGGAAGTTGCTGTTCGACTATACAACAAAAATACAATAATATGTAGTTAAATCAAAGTTATATAAAAATGTCATGATGCATACTACACAGTAATTTCAGTACCGTCCAGGGCCACCTGCTCTGGACAGTCCTCTAACACACAGGAAGATGCAATTACTGCACTGCAGTGGCATGGGGAAGCATTCCCTCCTGCCGCTGCCAATCCCTGTGCCCACGGTGCCAAATGATACAGACACATTTTGTGTTTCACTACATGGGATATTTGGAGATGCAGGAAGAGATGGACATCATAGGCCCTGCGTCACAGTCTGCAGCCTGCTCTCTAGAGGGCACTCAGCTCTCACCGAGACTGCCGAAGGGTGCCCGGGGAGAGGCATAAGGCAAACCCAGCTCTGATTGCTTGGCTAGTTTTCTTCTAACAGAAATACTCAGCTAAACAGATGAAGTAGTGTCTGCGGTATGTGCTGGGGAGATCCTGCTAGCTGAAAACACAGAACAAGCTATCAGCCCTGACATCTTGCTCCAGCTCGCTCACTTGTATTCAATGGTCACATTCGTAGTGAGGTTGACATGACCTGATTTTGTGTGTGTCACTATTGCAGGAGACGACGCAGGTTTCCTCCCTGCCTCTTTGAAGACCCCAGCTGCGTTCTCCTGTGTGTAAGTGCACAGAATGGATGCCAGGCTGAAACTCGCTGCACCAATTTGCTAATACCTGTTTATGTTTCGTGAATGGCACTGGAATGTTTTGCACCATGTCATTAGGCAGGAGCGCCGTGAAGCCCAGGCTCTCCACAGGGGTTGTAATTGTGTTACGATGGCAGAGGTGCAGTTTAGACCCTTTGCTGGCAAAGGTCTTACCAATGAGGTAGCATTAACTGAGACCCCAAAGAGTCAGGTGTGCAAGGGGCTATTTAGACCCAAAATGAAGGAGTTCCCAACCAAAGGGTTTGTACTCTAAAAGTCTCTTACAGGTCTGACTCACCTAATTACTGTTCCTATCATAATCACCATCATTCCATTGGGTGGTGGATCTTTTGAAGGTGCCCTTTAATGTTTCATCAGTACTAGTCTCTGCAATAACAATGACTAACAGATCAAGTATAATGTATGCAAGAATTATTTTTTTTTCCTAAAGGAGAGATGTTTGCTGGATTGGATACTACTGACTACCCTTACATGGAGGGCAGCAGATCACCTCCCAGTGCTGCAGTCCAGATTTAACTGACAGGTGGGTGAATGTGCTGTGTTAGGACCATCAGACACAAAGAGGATACGTTCCAGGGCTATTCCCCGTGACCACACATCTCGGGGTGTGGGCAGATGCCAAGACTTACACCCTGTCTTGCAGAAGAGTGCAGGAGAGGTGGGGACTTACCCTCTCACTTCAAAGCAGATATTTTAAAAACCTTCACTTAAAAAAAGCCTAAGTATGTTTTGGCATGCAGGGAATGACCACATGCAGATGGTTTTCATAGAATTTCACTGAGCTCTAAAACACACTGCTTTATTTTATTAGATGTGGCCATAAATATATATAGGAAGAAAGAAGCAGAATTAACAATATGTACTGTGTACTGTTCCACTAAGTAATGCTAAATATCTTTGAAGATGCTCCTGCTGGGCACCAGGGTTCATGACAGTTGTACAAACTGCTGTGGGAACAAACCAAAGTCCACTGGTTGAGTGTCCTGTCCCACTGCTAGGAGAAGAATGGGGCAGATTTTTTTGACAGAACTATTTCTAATTACAAAAATGCATTTAGAGAAAACTTTTCATTGGAAATAGTTGGAACTGACAACATTTTCAACACCAAATATTTCTGGATGGAACTGCTGCCAGGCACCAACAGCTGAGTTAGCAGGGGAAAAAAATTCCAAAGCACATTGTGCCCTCATTACAGAGTAAATAATTGGGAATCATTAGGTGGGAATTACTTTTTGTTTAGAACTCTCAGTTAATCCACTATTAAAATAATAAACTTGATTGAGCCCTAATACATTTCAAGTAATCTGAATCATATTTTCTCAGATTATTCTGTTTTCAAACATCTAGCTTTTTATTGGGATAAGAAAAAAAACATTGTCATTTAAATTTTAGTGGAGAGGAGAACAGTTTCATGCTAAGTGTTAGGCAGCTGGACCTCAATGGAAGGAAGAGCAGTGTACATCCTCAGAACAAGAACAGTGTTCTCCCTCCAACACAGTCATACTTCAGGGACTGGGTTTCTTCTTTACTATGGAGAAATATTGTTCTATGGGATTATCTGGTGTTAAGAAAATTGCTTGATGATTATATAATGGAAGTTAGTTTATAATGTATAATTATGAGAATGAGTCATATTCCCCAGATAGATCTTCCACAGTTTTTCTCTGTGTGGCAACATAAGCAAATTGAATTTTCCTGACAAGACCTGACCAGAAGTAGGAAGGATGGAAGAGGATTCAACACACTGAAGCACCGAAAAGGGTGGGTAACAATCCGGTCGTACCTCCACAAATGTGCTCAGCAGCCTCAGCAGTTTCTCCCAAACACATCAGTCCAAAGGAAGTTGTAAATGCAGAGCTCAGAAAAGGTGCTGCCATGGGAGCTGATGTGTGCTTAGCCCATACACCCATCACTGTGCCATCACCCCAGCCCACCACGGAGGCCATTTCAGCTTCACCCTTTACTGCTGCCACACACACCCCAAAGGAAAAAAGACTTCATCCTCTCCCAGCCTCTGCGTTCAGCCAACGCACGTCTGTGTTGCACATGATAATTCTGCCATTTAAGTGCACTGTGTGAATTCATGCCCACAATGGGTGAGCCTTTCAGGCTTAAATAGTCCACTGTCCTCTTCTGGGCAGGAGCTCGTAACAGTTTAATCACAGGAAAAGGGAAGAGGCTTCACTGCAAACAACTATGGTGCCATCCACCCGCAAGGCATCTTCCTCCTCCTCCTCCAACCCCTCCTATCTTGGCTGTGACCTGATGCATGTCAGTCAATATGCAAGGGCAGGTTTTCCTGAATGCCAGTGACTGTATGCTGTCTCCATTAGTTATGCCCACTTCAAAAAAAAATCTGTTTCAAAACAAGTCCCATGTTTTAAATCTCACCTTGCAGTTCAATTCACACTTTTTTTTTATACCAGTGTGAGAGGCACAGGTGATCACAGCTTCTCTGAAGCAGCCTTTCAGAGGTCTCTCAAGCAGAAAAGAATCCAAAACACCTCTTTAATACTCATACCCAACACACCTGAGACTCTACCTGAATACCTGAGAGCAGCCAGGGCCGAGGATGCACAACACAGGGTCTACAAGAGACACTCACTGGTGATAAACGAAGACTTCTGCCTTGTCACACTGTTCAGCCGCTCCTTAAGCACAGCCATAGCTGCCTCTCAGCCCCTGCTTGCTGCATGAACTGAAGTTTACTCAGCTTTCTTCATCTGCCCATGATTGAGAACTGTCCTCAGTGTGGACAGAAGATATGTAAGTGCCTGTTTCCATCATTGGTAAGCCCACTGAGGTGGGCAAGTAGAGGACAGTGAATTCAGATGCTCAGCTGGTTATGAGCACCGCATCACAGAATGATGCCAGGCAGTTTTGAGTCTGGGCAATGCCAGAGGAAGCCTTCACGGCTCTTTGTGCTGTACTCACTGCACTGCAGGGTGTGATAGCAAAGGGCACACCAACTTAGGGAGGACATGCCTTGTTGTGTTTGTGGAGCAGCAGCTTGCTGCTGCAATAAACAGCACCAGCCCGAGATTTCGTAATGTTTCACTGTCCCATTTCACAGGTACTACTGGGGTTCCTTGCAGCTCCTCCAGAGTTTATTGAAATCTCTCTTATGCCAAGGTTTTCCCAGCCCTCCAGGTTCTCTTCTGCAGCATTATCTCTAGATTTTGCTGGAAGCATTATCTAAGATCATCTAGTTAGCTCAGTATGCTTGCAAATGCCTGGACAATCCTATGAGCCATAACTGCAGAGAAAACTACCATCTCGTAAAACAGCTTCCATCTTACTGCAACTTTGAACTAAAACATTCCTTTCAGGTAGCATTTGTTCCATTACATTTATTTCTGATCTTGGCCAGTCATTTCCAGATACACTGAATCCATCAGGCTTCTTCAGTTTTAAGGAGCTAATCTTCACTCTTGAGGTATGTTGCCTGCACAAATTCTAGGGAAAAAATGGCATTAAATCTTCCTTTCATGTATTAGACATGAAGCTGTGAAGTACGTTGCACACAAGCATCCTCACTGATATTCAAACTATCCAAATGTTCTTTTTGTGAACAGAAGACATGAAGCTTAGTCCACCAGAAAGGAATGACTCATACAAAAGATGTTATAAACATCTTTCCAGAAAAAAACCCCAAACCTTACCCTTCTGCAGAATTATACAGAGCAACATAGAAACATATCCACATACTTATAACGTGGGTGTCAGCAACTGGAAGCCAACAGTTAAACAGAATGTAACCCAATAGTTTCACGAGCCAAAGTCGCTGTTAGCATAGAAGAGAATTTCGTGCACTTCAAGAGAAAAGGATTTCTCACTGGAACAAGCTAAAATTATGACTTAGACTCCACTAAGTTTTATAGAGAACCATTTAATTTTCTACAAGCCAGAGAAGGCCTTGCTTCCTCGGACATTTCAGAAATGAAGTCTAGCAGAAGACGAAACTTTCTTTAGGTGTGTCCTACTGTGTGGGTGAAGGTGTATGGGAGGGGCATTTACAAAAAGATGTTTCCACAAACACTTGCTATAAGCCATAACAAACAAACCTCTAAATTAGCAACAACCAACATCACAAAGGCTGAGCGAGAAAAGAATAATATACCAAATCAATACAGGAAGTTGGATATCACACAACTAGTTCAACCTACAAAGAAGGACAGCTAACAGACTGCATTTTGCGAAAGATCATGTGCCTGGGAAGGAGGACAGAGATGAGAGGCAGTCAGGAAAGAATTTTCAAATGTTTGAGGCTCAGGTTGCTGTAAGAGCTCAGAAGATGGATGCGCAGCTGAACTATCCACTGCTATGTATTTGAAAAAGGTACAATCTTAAAAGAAGAAGATGCAAGATAGCAAATATTTCCTACTTTTGGTCATGCTGTGTCCATGAATGGAAAACAAAACTGAAGGGAAAATGATATTTTGATGTACAGCTTTCTGACTTAATCCCAAAAACAGGAACTTAACCTTTCTCCTCTGAGTAAGTATGTTTGTATTTATACTGTGGAAGGAAAACATCCTGACTGAAATTTTGAAATCCCTTCAAGAGTGAGAACATTACCTCTTATATTCACAGACATGTCAAGAGAGACTAGCCCAGAGCCAGGATACTTCCCCAGGTTTCTCGACCATCCTATAACTGCATTTGGTCCAAGCACATGAAGGGTTATTCCCTGCCACAACCTGTCACACTTCCTTTCCTTACAGTCTTACACAGAGCTATTTTCCAGTTGTTGTCATGGAATTTTTCAGAATTAAGTTGTTATTTATAAAACATAATTGCAGATGTATGTTTGGAATAAATTGCTGACACGAATGCTATTTGCCAACGTTCCCTAAGTTTTCATAAGAAATTACAAACATGTCAGAGTGGTTCAGTGTTCCTACAAAATACATCCTGCAATATGTTTTCAAAAGGCATAAAGTAATAAAGTACTAAAAATAAGGAGCATACAGCATAAGATAACCATAAACCAGAACCTACTAAAATATCACTTAAGTATAAAAAAATCAGCTGCGATTCCTTGACAAATATCTGAAAGGGGAAAAGCATGAGGAATGACTACATTAAAAGAGAGATAGTAACATTCATTACTGTTCCATTATGACAGTTTGTTGTTGTGCTGGAAGAGATGCGAACAGGATGAGATGAGTGGGATGAGTTCAATTCAGATGACTGTAAGTCAGTGGACTAGATCACAGAAAAGATCTACCTAATTCAGAGCCACCCAATAGAAATTACATGTTTTGTATTAATAAACAAATGGTCATGAACACTGTGAGTATGGGTTAAGCTTCCTGACACTGTCAAACATCTCCCTGTGGCAAATTACCCTTGGCAGAAAAACTATGGCTTGCAAATGCACATGGAAAGAAGGTACTCCCTTTGACGGTGACACCCACTGTCTCAGGTATAAATGCAGACCAAGGAGGGTGGAAGTTGGAGCTATGATTCCAGAACAACTGTAAGACCAGCTTTGAGTTTTAACCCGAGTCATTCGCTGCTGCCACTATGAGCTGTGGTTCCAAGACCTCTAAAAGCTGCCTGCGAGGGAGCAGTGGTGGCAGTGCTAGCAGTGGTGGTGGTGGAGGGGGCAGCAAGTATTCCTCTGCCTCCTCAAGAAGAATCACTTCTACGACAAGTGGTGGTGGCAGGATTTCTGGCAGCAGTTGTGGCGGAGGAAGTTCCAGGAGCAGCTATGGTGGGGGAGCCAGCGGTGGTAGTTATGGAAAGATCAGGCGCAGTAGTTACGGAGGAGGAATGAGTGGCGGTAGTTGTGGAGGAGGAAAGAGTGGTGGTTATTACGGAGGGGGAATGAGCGGTGGTGGTTATGGAGGGGGAATGGGCTGTGGCAGCATGGGAGTAGGCTTTGGATCATGTGGGAGTGGGTTTGGTGGTGGTTATGGAGGAAGCTTTGGTGGAGGTAGTGGTTTCAGTGGTGGCAGCTTTGGCAGTGGTGGCAGCTTTGGCAGTGGTGGCTTTCATGGAGGGAATGTGGGAATTCTCTCCAATGATGAAAAGCTGACCATGCAGAGCCTTAATGAACGCCTGGCTTCCTACCTGGCTACGGTCAGAAATTTGGAAATGGAAAATGCTCAGCTTGAACAATTAATCAGGGAGTGGTACCAGAAGCAAGGTCCTACTGGTACAAAGGACTACAGCCACTATTATGGAAAAATTGAAGACCTTCAAAATCAGGTAGGATGTTCTTTGTCAGAGAAGTTTAAGCACTGATAGACTTTTTGTGATTGAGTAAAATGTTTGAGGCATGGATACTTCTAAACTCACTAAGTGCCTCTCTGAAAGTGTCTCTTGCGCTTGAAATTCTGCCTTCTGTGCATGCATCCAATTATCTCCAACTAGAGGTGGAAAAAAATGCACACCCCCTATAGCACACCCCACAGACCATTCGCTGGCAGTGACTGCAGACTCTCAGAATGCCTCTAGTGGATTTTGGAGCATAGGAAAAAATGGTAACAATTACTGTCTTGGATGTGCACTGTCTGACATTTGAGTACAGCCCTTGGCCCGCAGGCATGGAAAGTGAGACAGAGCTAGAGCGGTGACACCAAGCCTCTTGACAGGACTCTTGTACTCACAAAACAGTTTTTGCCATTCTGATGCTATTTCATACAGGTACCTCTTTGTTTTGCACTGTAGATGACCTTTCCAGGCCTCTGGATATAGGAAATGCTGTTCACCTCAGACACCTGGGAATTGTAACAAGATCGCATTCATATTTCTGTCCCTTGTGCAAACCTGAGAGATTCACAGGGAAAATTTTCCTCAGCATATCATCTTCTCTTCTAGCTTGTGACTGCAGCTGTGGAAACCAACAGGGTACTTTTGGACCTGGATAACACAAGGATGACTGCAGAAGACTTCAGGATAAAGTAAATATATATTCCTCTTTTCCAGGCACTGACTTCCTTTCTCCTACTTTCCTCAACTTACTTTCATAAATTCATTCCATAAACAAGTATCAATCCACAGAGACTAGGGTTCCTCCTGGTTCCATGGCAGCACAACTGAAATAATTTGTAAGACTTCAAAATTCTTCATTATTTCTGTAATGATCTTCAATGGGAATACGCCCTATGGCTGTGGATTCAAACCTTAAAAAAGCTTTATTTTTAAGGAAAGAAAAATTATTATTATCTCTCACTGAAATTCAGATGAAATAGATAGATGAAACCTGCACAAAGTCTACAGTAAGAAGAGACAATGAAAAAAAACACAGAATACATTTAAATATTAAACTTTAAGTACTGGCTGCTGATTTCATAATTCTGCTCATTGAGAGAGGCTATGTGCTACAAAGTATAGACGTAAAACCAGACACTGAGATACTGGAATACATGAACTTTTTCATAAATTAAGTCAGTAGGAGAAGGACTGAGAATCTAAGACCAGGGCTGACCTTTCTGCACTGTCCTTGCCACAGGTATGAGACAGAGTATGGTCTCCGGCAGAATGTGGAGGCTGACATTAATAGCTTGCGACCCTTGTTGGATAATCTGACTCTGAGCAGGTCTGACCTGGAAATGCAATTTGAGTCTCTAAAGGAGGAGATGATTGACCTCAAGAAGAACCATGAGGAGGTAAGAGCCAGTTCCTTGAAATGCAAACTGCAGAGGAAAACAAGAACGCTTACTGTATTGGAAATGTGGGGAGGTTTTGCAGGTAACATCCTCTGCACTGAATAGTCTTCCCTGCTCTCCTAATGTGCGGCAGCTCAGCTAAGGGCCTCCTGAGACAGGCTGACTGCCAGGCTCAGGCTGCTCCAGGGCATTTCTGAGCACAGTCCCTCTCAACAAGCAATGACCGGGAAGTCAAGGCCAAATAATTGCAACAAGGAAAAAAACCCCACATACATATGTATGTTCTTAAAGGATCCAGGATGGTTTATGACGTCAGAGCAAATTAACTGACTTCAAAACTCTTTTGCAAGTAATTTTATCATTTTTGTTTATTTGCCTTGGGCCTGTGTCTTCTCTGCAGGAAATGAAATCGCTGCAAACACAGTCCAGTGGTGATGTGAATGTGGAGGTGAATGCTGCTCCAGGAGAGGATCTGCTGAAAAAACTGAATGATATGAGACAAGAATATGAAAATATTATTCAGAAAAACCGTGAAGAGGTTGAAAGGTGGTATGAAAGCAAGGTAAATGGTTACAATTTGAATGTTTATATTACAAAAGAAAACCGATACCAACTTTTGGCAAGAACTTCCTGTAGATGAATGACACTTTGAATCACAACATCCATTGCTTTTAGGATAAAATGGTAGAATACCTTTTATTAAAATAAAGGAAATCACAAGTGGGCTTGAACTGCGCTGGCAGAGCCATATAATCAAGTTTAAACAGCCCCCATATTACACGTGGCACTGCTTCAACTTGTTGTATTGCCAGATGCTTCCATGATAAACTACCACAATAACATTGTAAGTTAAACTCAAAAACTCCAAAGCTGTATATTAATTTTTCAGATGGAGGAAGTGAGTCAACAAGTCCAGTCAAGTGGCCAGGAAGTGGAATCAAGCAACCAACAGATCTCTGAGCTGAGACGTGAATATCAGAGCCTGGAAATTGAGCTGCAGTCACAAATCAGCATGGTAGGTAATGATTGCTTCTGATCCTCTGATATGCCAAGAACATGTGAGTTGCTGGAATGACAGGATATCAACTATAGCTAGCACTCCATTTAATGAAGCTGCTCGGTGCATCTGACACCATGTAACACTTTTCTCATCTGGGGCATAAGAATGATCTAATCCTGCCACATTCCCATAAACACTGTATTTTTTCTTTCATTCTCAGGTACAGTCTTTGCAATCCAACTTGGAAGACACAGAACGTCGCTATAACATGCAGCTGCAGCAGATCCAGGGTATGATCAGCCCCTTGGAGGAGGAGCTGGCCAGCATTCGCTGTGAGATGGAGAGTCAGAATGAAGAGTACAAGATGCTCCTGGGCATCAAGACTCGCCTGGAACAGGAGATTGCTCAGTACCGGGCACTGCTTGAGGAAGGGCAGCATGATATTAGGTAAGTACATTCAAATTAATTAACATGCCACCTTTGCAAACAGGTGAAGATGAAAGTAGCAATATTTATATTAGGAACTAGTGCAACTAATTCATCATCAACACATTTAGTACAATCACAGGAATTCATATGGAATCTAAATCTTGGCTGGCAGTGTACAAAGCTGTATTATTCTATACTTATTATGAACTGGACAAAAATGTTTACGAAAGTATTGAGAACTATAATTTGCCATTTCTTCTCCTAAATACAATCAGGAAGTACAGTTATATATGAAAATGAAAGGTAAGCAAGAAAATAACTTTTTCATAAATACTCAAGGTACATATTTTGAAAGACTTCTAAAGGCATCCATTGTCTTTCTTTTTCTTCTTTTGTGCAGATCAGTTCATTTGTCCTTAATTCGGATAGTTTAAGACCAGTCCTCCAGAACATGTTTCACACAATAGTACTTTCTCAGGCATAGAAGGAGCTCAGAGGGAGTCAGAAAGTGGCCTTGATACAGCCAACAGGATGCCAGACACTGGTCATGTTGCTATAAATCTTACCCATACATGTCCTTTCCTCCTTACAGCATCTCACAGGGAGGAGCTGGTGGTGGATCTGCAGGAGGAGGAGGAGGAGGTCATGGAGGAACTAGCTGGTCTGCTGGAAGAGGAAGTAGTGGAGGAGGAAGTAGCTGGTCCTCAGGTGGAGGAAGCAGTGGAGGAAGAATTGGAGGATCCTATGGAGGAACTTCCTCTTCCAGAGGTGGAGGAGAAGGGAGCAGAGGAAGAACAGGAGGTGGAGCCTGTGGTAAAACCTCAGGTGGAGGAGGTGCCAGTGGTGGAGGAGGAGGGGGCAAATCCTGCCTTTCCCACTCTTCATCTTCCCAGTCCCAGTCTGGCAACTCTTGTGAAAGCCAAGGTAAAAATTGGAATAAAAGAGTACATAGCAGGAAAGGATATGACAACTTCCTTCCTCATTTGGAAATCTGGAGATATTGTTGCTATTTTTTTCCCAATCGTGTTCTAAGTCCACTCTGACATTTGTTCTCATACAGTAACATATCAACATGGTAGTATTTTCACAAGTGACTCAAATGAAGAGGATGTTATGAAGAGTTCTATCAGAGGATGTGTAGAAAGAGGAAATGAAGGGGGGAAAGGAAAAATAATCCCAATCCAAAGCATGCAGGGAACTAGAGAAGTCAGTAGTTTTGGAGAGAAGTCAGTAGTTTTGGAAAGAAGTCAAATGTTAGAAATGTAACTGGTATTAAGGGAGAAAAATGGTTAAAGCAGGGTAAAATAGTTGGAACACTCAAGACATATAAAATATAAGGGGTATTAGCTGTAAAGTCCTGAAGTAGCAAAAGATGGGGAGTGACCAAAAGGTCTTCTCCATGTCTGATTTCACAGCTGTGGTTCCAGGAGGTGCTGAAAACATGAAGCTCTGCCTGGAAGGGAATAAAACACTGGAGAGAGGAGCAACAATGGAGGAAGTGTCTGAAGCCATAAAAACAATGAGACTGGGTAAGGCTCCAGGTCCTGACAGCATCTCAGACAAATGCCTGAAAATGTTGAAAATTAACAGGAAGTTATAATTTTTAGAAAGGTTCTCTTCCACTTCTGAGTTTTTAAAAAAAGATGGAAAATGATCCTGCTTTGAGGCTTCCATTTATTCCTTCTTATCAAGGAAGTAACAGGGATATTAATCTTAGTTAAGATGTAGTCTGTCTCAAAAACGTGCTGTTTTCTATCACAGACTGGCAGTTGGTCATGGAAATATTGGCTACAGGCCAAAAGGCCTGAAGCCATCAATATAGAAAGTGAGAATACTACACAGACTCTCTTGATGCTGAAAACAAAGGCAGTGAAGTCAGAAAGTTTTTGTATGAGTAAGATTTTTTTGGTAATATTTGGTGTAGATGAGATCTAGTTTTTAAAAATTAATAGGCTTTGCAAACTCCTTCGTAAAAATTTACTCCTTTGATCAAACATCCTACCTGACTTGCAACAGTCCTATGTATACTAATGCTTCGTAGGCAAGATTAAAATATATTATGTTCCATCCATCTTTAACTTATAAAAATTTGTTGTAAATATCCATACACACATGAATACAGATTCTAAGTTCATCTGTATTTGTTTTATACTGCTACAGTCACTCTAAATTTAAAGAGAGATTTACACTTACACAGTTGAGAATAGAAGCAGGTCCATGTATTTAATATGATAAAGCTGCAAACACATGTGGTTGTACAAATATTAAGTCTGACACTGTTCTAACCTTTCCAGAACGCTGAGAAAAAAATCTAGTCCACTGAGAACTGCACAGTCTAAAATTATGAAGTAACAAAAAGATTAAAAATGCTGAATGAGATAACATTTCTTCAAAGAAATTCTTGCTTCCCTTCATCTTTCAACAGGGAGTTTTAGAAAGTCCGAGGACTGATTGGAAAAACCAGCATCTTCCACTGCAGGACCTTACCAGTGGGCCTTTGGACCAAGCAAGACTATACCAAGCATGTCGAATCATGCCTCTGCAAAGAGCAAGAGCAAACACTTGTTCAAGTTACTCAACACTGCTCACTCCAGGGGCTCATCAGAACTCTCTGGATAGCCTACCTGCTTCTTCTATCTTCATTTCTGTGCCTAATCACTGTTACCTGAGTTAAACTACTGTGATTGGTATTCCTGTGAAAAGAAAAAAAACCCACACAACCCCCCCAAATGCTAATAAATCTTTGCTTCTCTCTGATGCAACCAGAAAGCCATGTCTGGGAGAAATTTCCTTTGGCGGACATTTTTGTTTGAATCAATTACAAATATCAAGCCCTACCTGTGGAATACACAATAACATGTCAGATTATGCATAAGACCCAAAACTTTGCAGCAACATATTCACCATTTAAGACTAACTCGGCAAAACTTTGAAGAATACACTACCAGGTACAACACTCTGGTGGTCCCTGCAATAGGAAAACAGTCAAAACCCTGACTCGTTTCTGCTATTAACTTCTATCAGGGAAAAAGAGGGTGGGTTTAAGGAACTGACTATTCCCTAGAAAGCTTCTTAAAAAAATCTTCCTAAGGAATCATTAAAATGCATTAAGAAACTTTTTTATCATGGAATTTAAAGATGGAAATTTTCAGCTCCCAGTGCCAAAACACCCCCGAGTGCAGAACTTAAATCATGTACAATTAATTATCCAAAATGAACACATTTTGAGTGCTACCTGCTTTGGTACACATTGGATAACAAGTGGATAGAAGTTCAGTAATAGGATAACCCTACTTTGTGACAGTAGTTATCTGTACTGTAAAATAAATTCATAAAGCTGGAGTATGAACCAAATTGCATGCATATGGTCTTAGAGAAGGCTAGTTTTACTGATCATAACCATGCCTTGCCATCTGGTAGCTGTAAAATACCTGGCCTCTTCTATGTATTTCCACTTCAGGGCATTTCTCATGTCTAAGTATGGACAGGTATACGTTTTGCAAAGAAGACCGGCAAATTATTCATATTTAGGATGTGATTTTACAAAACCCAGTGGTAGGTTGAGAGAAAAAAAAAGATATTCAAGAAAAAAGATTCCCAAAACAATTTTAAGGTTTGCCTACAGATCACACAGTAGAGGGACTGCTTACAGTGGTAAGTGTGCAAATGCCCTAAAAGATAGAGATCGAATTTTTCTCTTTGTTTTAATTATAGCCATGTTTCCCTCCTTTATGCCATGGGCAGGTGCTAATTGGCCAGAAGGCTCCCTCTGCCCGCTCCCCCATGCTGTATCCCTTACAGTGCCTTTCACTTCTGTTGAGGGTAATTAAAGTGTGGGATCTGCATAAGCAGAACTTCCATGGCTGAATTGCTGAAATTAACTATATGGGGAAATTCACTTGAAAATAATTCAGAGGGCTTCTCACATGACACCTGTTCACTAATACATTCTTTATTCCTTGCATTTCTTGACTCGCCTGCTTAAACACAAACAAAGGGAACCAGATAGGAGTAACACTGCAGTAAGTTTTCCTCTCTCAGTTTTACAGTCACGAGTTTTGTTTTTTCACTCTGAGGAAGCCATCACCCACTGGAGAAGGTTGAGAAACACAGATTGAGTGGGAGACCGTGGGAATGGGAATCCTGAATGCCCAAGTTCTAGGCAGATGTGTGCCAGTGATTCACTGCATTGCCTTATGCCAGGCTCTCAGCCAATGTGATTAGTATTTGAATAGAAAACAAATCTAAGAAGAAAATTCTTTTCTGACCAGTGTCTCTATGGAGGCCTGAGGAATTGGCTAATCTTCATGAAGGACTACTTTATACATAAGCATGCACTGATATCCCTGACCTGACATGCTAAGAGACGGTGTTGATTACATTTGCAAGGACACCCCTATCTCCCTCCTACTGCAAAATTGCGTACTTCATTTTTAAAGCCCTTGCAGCATCAAATCATACTTGTCTCTATATTGCTAGCTGTCCCCTCAACCTACTTTCTCTGATTGCTCTGCTAGTTTTACACCTCTTGCAGGCTGTGGCAATTTTTTCTTAGACCTGCCTATTCACGATACTAAACTAACAGCCCAAATTAAAGAATATTCTCAATACAGGAGCCCTGCTTCTCATACCTCCTCTAAGAATCTGCCAAGTTAATCTCAAAAATCCTTCTGCTGAGTGGTGCTTCCTGGCTTTTATAGGGTGATTTACGGGCCATCACCTGACCTCTGCCCTTACAGCAACACCCGGGAGGCTATTAATGAGGTCAGATACAATTTATGTGGAAGAGTAGTCTGTGCTGGAGCTTGCTGCTCTGTACCATCACAGCAGCTCTGGGGACTACTCATACCTCTCACTCCTTGATCCTACACTTCTTTCAAAAAATGTAACTTACTTTTAGTATTTTTACTGCCAGTTATCTAATTATCTAGCATATATGCATCTAACCTTGCAGAAGAAATTCTACTGAAACAAGTCCTTGTGAGAGCAAAGCAGAACGAAACTTGAAGAGTTTAAAGCGTGGGAAGAAGAATCCACATGGCAATGAGGCAGTTCAGTACTGTATCAGAGAAACCAGTACTACAGTACAAACATGCAAACATTAGAATGCAATGTGTTGTAATATGCTATGCAATTCTGCTGCTGATTTAAATGCTTACATTGATATGTTATAATCGTGTGCAGAAATAAGTAAAAATTTCTGAGCAATTAGGATAAATAAAATAATACTACTATTACTTCTTTTACTACTCAGCATCGATTGTACTGTCTTCTTCCTTACCTAAAATCTGTACCTTTCTTAACAAGGTGTTCTTATAATGTTCCTTGCATGTAATGAGTCTGCATCTATAATGCAAATAAGCTTCATAATAAAGTTTATTTGCTATACATTACAGTATGTGACAAAATAAATACAAGCCACTGATACACTTAAAAAAATACCTACCTAATGATGGCATTAGTGCTCATTACAGACAAAAAGAAGAATGAATTTAGATGGTTTCTTACCATACCCTGGAATAAAGTGCCAGTTTAAATATTCTTTCCTTTTTCCATTTTGTGTATACAAAATCTGCATCCAGGTTATCACTAGCATTTGCTTACTGAGAGAACAGGCTTGTAATAATAACAACAATGCAAAAAAACTTATGTGGAGGAACATAGCTAGAAGACCAAAACTACTGCAAAGCAGGAGTAACAAATACAAATACTATAGTGTCAGGTGTCAAAGCTTAGGGCATGCTTAAAGTGGGACTCCAGCAATACTAAGAGTAGTGAGGAGAACCTTGCACTTGCATGCATTTTGTTAGGCATTAATCAGCATAATAAGCTTTAATTTTATGAGCACAACATGTTGCAATTCGGATACTTATCTGGTGTTCCTATTAGGGCTCTGAGAAGAAAATTGTGGTACATGTTAGAACAAGACCTTCAGAACAACCTTAGGCAAAAATAAACCTGCACACACACTCCTGTATGTTTGGCTTCAGTACTCCCAGAGCAATTCATTTGTCCATTTGAAGGCATAGATGTAATTTCAAAATTGCCTATGCATATATTCTGCTGATGTCTCTTTTGTTTAGCATTAATTGTTAGCCCTATTAATTGTCACATGCTACACAGTCTATGGGCTACAGAATTTAGTACAGCAAAGTATGCCATTTCACTGCACTGTTGGGGGGAGAAGGAAGAAACTAGCAAATCTTTCTAGAGCCCACCCATCTCAACTTGAATGTCCTAGTGGTTCTTCACTTTTATGAGGGGGTAACACAGGTTGCTTAGGCAGTCATTTGTTTAAAGTGTTGGGGGGTGTGTGTGTGATAATAATTCTCTACACGGACAATCAAGGAGGAGCCAGATCCCCAAAGGCAGTAGGCATAAACAGGATTTAGCTACACTTAGACTGGCTGAAGTCCAAAGCTCTGATTCCCAAATGCTGGCTCAGTGGGTATTTAACCACCTTGAATTACTACATTCACTAAATCTTACTTTTTGACTAACAAGTTCTTCAGGCTGCTTCTGCACTTGCTCAGACCAGGCTGAAGCTAAGGGCAGCAAGTACCAGCTCCATTCCACTTCCCACTGGCAAGCAGAGACCATGCAGGTTGCTCCTGAAGTGTGTGTAAACCCCGTGCTGAGCTCAGCCCAGCAGCATGCCTCCCAGAGGCCAGCATGACCTTCCCCCCTGTAAAACGCTTCAAGAAGAGTGGATGCCTTTCTTTCATACAACGCATTAGTTGTAGTAACAGAAAGTACAATATGCAGATTAGTGCTTTTGCAGGCTGGGATTCAAATCCCTATGTTCCATCTCGCAGGGTACTGCAGTAATCAAAGGCATTAAGGTGACAGAACAGCTGTAGATGCCCACAGCCTAGGGGATCCAAGGCTGCTTATCCCAAATGGACTGAGGCACTTAAACTCTAGAGAGAGACAGGAGACCTTGTTGGCAGATGCTCTTATCATGCCCTCCAGCTGTTACAGGCAATATGAAAAATGCTGTTCCATTCTGGTACCAACAAAAAAATATATTCCTGTCCCATTGACTTCACCCTGTAGGAGACTGGGGTAATCACAGGGGGACAACTCTCTGATTCTGGCTCAGAAAGTGTTAGAAATGATAACTGGCAGCTGATAGGCAGTAATTAGCAGCCTGTAAACTGTCTGTCAGCTGTAGGGCACAAAAACCTTGACCCATGGTTGTCACATTCAAATGACAAAAATGATGTGTACATTTTCAGGATCTGAACAACAGGCATTCTTCCCATCAACCTACTTGCATGGAAGATGCAAGTTACCCTGCACAAAAATGTGCACTAGGAGAGTGCTAGAGGTTTTAAACTTGACAGGCAAGCTTACTACTGCCTTAATAGTCCTTGCTTCCTTTGCTGGGTCTAATCAAAATTTCTTTGGAAGTTATTGTGATTTCACTAGAACATTATGAAATGAAGTAGGAATGAAGAGCGAGCACAGACTCCTAGGTGAAAAAAGATCCTCTCTTCTTACAAAAGTTTCTGGTAAGAGTGATGGGAAGAGATTATTAAATAGATCAAGAGAATAAAATCTAGCACTTGCCTGAGGTATGGCATCAGAATGACATTGAATTAAGGGGAAATGTTTTAACTTTTTGGTGCACAGACACAAAAGTGAGAATACATTTTCTCCAGGTCTGTTTTGAATGCAGCAGCTCCAGCCTGTTTTAAAAGTCTCCCAGTTCTGCTAAAATATACAGCAGCGTGGGCTGCTCACAGAATTTGTCTTCATTTTGATGCTAGGCAGTCACTTCTTTGATATATATCACAGACACCTGATTAAAAGGAAAACAATAACAGAGAGAGGGTGAAAGAATGTCAGCTGTACTTGAAATGTGGCATGTGCTGAGCTTAACAAGAAGCAGTATGCAGTGTCAAAACATTCAAATACTCTGCAGGGTGAGTAATGCTGGTAGCTGTGGTAATAAATGTCCTTATTCTGGTCTGATTTGGAAATAGCAATGTTATATAGCATACTGGATGCTGTATCAACACAAAAACATTAATGATTAAACTGTGCATCATATATAAGAAAGAGATGAGAAAAGGTCCTAAAATTACCGGTTCCTTTTAGGTAATTCCATAAATTATAAACTTTACGTCATCCATATAACACATTAGTGGAAAGCATCAGAACAAAAATTTGTGAAGGCTCTTTAAATGACCTCAGAAAGGAAAAATTCGTCCTGTCCACAGCATGGATCTTCTCTGGTTTGTAAATATTCGCACAGTTAAATATTTAATAACCAATAAATTAAAATATGCCAGGATGGAATTCAATGTATGCAAATTTACAAGAGGATGAAGTACTCATAGTTCACCTGTATTTTTCAGGTACCTTAGTATTGTAGTCCAAAGAGACATACTACATTTTTGAGAACACAGTGACTGTGAAAGAAACAAAATATCACAAGGGAAAATTTTCAGCTGTTAAGAATACAGCATATCCTAATAGCCAGCAGGATTTCTATAAAAAGCACTAACTAGTAACAAAAATAAAATAATAGCAACACTAAAGACAAAAAGGAACATCCTATGAGCATATGACTTAAAAGCTACCAAGATCTAAAGGCAAAATCTTTCATTTGTGTTCCTCCTTTATATATAAGTAGTGGTAATAATAGAGAACTAAAATGAAATGTTGAGGCTATCTGAAGTTCTCCACCCTCAATGGCTTGGCTCTTTCTTTTCTTTCACTGCTTTTATTTTTTAAAGTATTTTCCAAGCATATAATAAGATATGTGCTTATCAGAAGAACCTTCCAGTACAGACAAGTCCCTGCTGTGAACAAACATATATAGAAAAAGACAACCAATAAATAAAATAGCAAACAGTGTAGGTTCTCAGAAAGTACATAAACCGATAAAGAGCCTCTTTTGGCAAATGTTTTTACTTGTTTTAGTAATTCCAGAGAATTTTTTGCTCACTATCACTAACAAACCCATAGATTGTTCTAGCTTGTCTATGAAAAGCACCTATAAGGAATATCACCAGAATAACTGATGGAAATTTGAATCTGATAATCAATTTTACTTACCGTAGTGGCATTTGTGAAAAAGCGCCCCCATTGACCAAAATGACATTACCCAGACACAAAGGCAAAACAACACTAAAAAGAAAAAACATTTTTCTATAGTAAACTACATCTTTCAGCACCAATAACAGAACATGAAGAAGCCCAGAAACTGTGTTTACGCTGCTGAGGTGACACTACCATCCTCCAGCTGTGAATCAAAGAGAAATTATCACATCACCAAGCTACTTGAAATCTTTCATCACCTTTGAGCCATTGAGTATATCAAATAGCAAGATAAAATCAGAGAGCTTTTGAAAGAGATTGCATAAGCAGCAATAAAGCAATGCTGGCAAAAGCACAGTGCAAAGGACAGAACAATAGATTCAGCCAGAAAATGGTAAATAATCCTTAATTTAACATAAAAAAGACCAGAAGTTAAGAGGCAGAAAATACAGTTTGTAAAAGAATCATGCACATGAAGACTGATAGCAGAGTGTGAAAAACAACAGCGACATACCATCAACTTCCAAATCAAGGTGGCCTTTGGAAAGCCAGGACTGCATTGCATTGCCATCTACAAGAGCTCTTTTTGAAGATGCTGAGAAAAGAACAGCAGACAACAAATGATAGTTCCTCAGGTGTGCCCTTCTTTGTTCCCTGCACCTGAGGTTTAGGGGGAGATAGCTAAATTTCATAAATACCTTACAGTCATTAGAGGATCAGTAACCAAACTGAGAGGAAGAAAGGCAATGAAGACATTTCAGTAACAGAACAAAACTGTCACTGGAAAAATGTACAGTTTCTTCCAAGCAAACTGTGACTGTTTGGGTCCATCTACAGCAAGACCACAAATGCTGATGGTTTTGCTGTTGTTTGCAATTAAGCGGTAGGGACTGGCTGTTTACATGAATGAAGTCTCTACTGTATTAAAAAATAAGATGTAAATTTCTCATAAAAGCTTGCAGTGTAAGAACACAGCTAAGTGGATGCTGAGGAAATGAGATTCTGCATTTGAACCAGAATGTTTAGTTTTCACCCAGGACTAAGATGAAACATTATAACATGAGGGTATTTTTGTAGATGATAGTCAACTGGAATCAAAGAGTCAGTCAGCACTGTTTGCCCAAACTCAGACTCTTCTTACAGATTTTTCAGAAACATGCAATTCTGTCTTCAGATACTCTGCTTTAGCATCAAAACTAACAATTGAGGATGAAAATCATTTACAAGTTCATCTTGCTAAACTTCTGGGGATCAGTGCAAGACTGAAGTATAGTCTAATTTCTTTTGTGGTCTCAACAGTCTGATTTCAACCGATTTGTGTAAAAAGCCTTTCATCTTTTCTCTCAGGATCTCTTTTAGAGTCTCATGGATCTCTGCATTAAGAGCAGTATGTATAATTACTCTATCACCCGTAACAATAGAGAATGAACAGTTTTATATTAAACCATAAAAGGCCTTCCCACACAGTAGTTTATAGGTCAGTGTCTGCATTAATACAGCTTCTAATTGTGCTACAACTGACACTGTAATACAATTAAAGTATGCTTCAGCTTCCTACTATGTTAGATCAACAGCTCTTTGGTGAAAAAAATCCAATATTTTTTTTCTCTTTGAATTCTAGGACTTAAGCTATCTAGTGTGCTGTCCTATCACTTTCTTCACAAAAGAAGGATTTTGCTTTTTAAATAAGAATCCCACTGCATTGCTTGAAATAGACTTCTTATATAAATAAAGATGTTCTCTAAGTGATGGCAGGGATACACAAGTTGGACAATCTAAATATGCAAGTTGTACAGCCCTATTAATAAAACTCTTGCACTATCATATATAGTGAGATAAAGAATATAAGCAGTATAGAAGATCTTAAATGCACAGAATTTGAAAAAGCAAAAGAGAACAACAGTCTTTGACAATAGCAGCTACAAAAATCTGAGCAAAGAAAGGAGATTAATGATTGAACAAATAAATGCATGGTCTAACATGAGAGATTTGGGCCTCATCTTTCTTTTAGGGAAGAACTGAGAACAAAAATTCTCTCTGTACAGTTCCATGAGGTACACATTATCTCAACATTAGCTTCAACAGGATCCTGTATAAAGTGGCTTTTCCATCATAAAGCAGATCCAGGCTGCATGAGGCAAAAGACTACCTAGTCCAGAAAAACCTAAATGAAAAGAATGCAACCCAAAAGAAAAGAAATGTTCAATCTTAAACAAACACCATAAATGCAGCAATGGGCTAGATTGCTGAGATATCAGCACAAAAATATTGTTCAGCAAATTATTCTTGGCACAAACAACAATGTTGGTAAATGCCCTGGGAGAAGGAAACACCCTGATGGTGACACCCACTGTTAAAAGTATAAATAGAGAGAGCTGGGGGTGAAAATTTGCAGTCCTGAATCTTATCAGGCTGTGCACCTAAATTTGGGATTGTGGTTAGACTCTTACCTGCTGTCACTATGAGCTGTGGCACTAAGTCTTCGACTAGTACCACTAGAATTAGCAGTGGAGGTGGTGGTGGTGGTGGTGGTGGTGGTGGTGGTGGTGGAGGGGGTAGCAGCTGTGGAGTTCGTAAGTCTGGTGGATACTCCTCAGTGTCCACTAGAAAATACACTTCTGGAGGAAGTGGAGGCTTTTCTGGGAGAAGCTTTGGTGGAGGAGTTTCCAGGAACAGCTATGGAGGGGGCTTTAGCAGTGGCAGTGTTGGAAGGATTAGCCGCAGTAGCTATGGTGGGAGAATGAGTGGTGGTAGTTACGGAGGAGGAATGGGCTGTGGAAGTATGGGAGGAGGATTTGGATCAGGTGGCGGTGGTTTTGGGGGAATGGGAGGTGGTTATGGAGCTGGCCTCGGTGGAGGTAGTTTTGGCGGTGGTGGATATAGTGGAGGTGGATTTAGTGGCTTTGGGGGCAGTGGTGGCTTTAGTGGTGGCAGCTTTGGTGGTGGTGGCGGCTATGGTGGTGGTAGTTTTGGTGGAGTGGGGTTTGGTGAAGATGCTGGCTTGCTCTCCACAAATGAAAAGTTGACCATGCAGAACCTCAACGATCGCCTGGCTTCTTACTTGGATAAAGTGCGACGCTTGGAGGATGAAAATACTCAACTTGAACACCTGATCAGGGAGTGGTATAAAAATCAAGGTCCCACTTCTACCAGGGACTACAGCCAATATTACAGAACAATTGAAGAACTGCAAAACCAGGTAAGATGTAATTTGACTAACTTTGAACAGATTCTCATTAGAACAGCACTTGCCTCCTGCAGCACAATATCCCTATTTGAGGCAATATATTCCCTCCTTTGTTTTAGTCAGGAAGCAGACTGGTGGGGTGACAAAGCCTGACTACCAGTTTTTCTCTGCTGCGGGTGATATGCATATTCAGGCACACTTGTATTTGGCACAGGTAGCATTGTTTGGTGCAGTGGCAGATCATTACTAGTGCACCCATTATAGGGCCTGTCCAGTGCTCCCTTCAACACTGTGCTCTTGCTTGTTTGTTCCTCACTCTCTTGACCAGGAGATATAATCATTGCTTGCTTATGTTGTGCTGCTAGTGGCCATATTAATTGCACCTTCTTGTGAATATGGAGGATGAGCCAACATGTGCATTTAGTCTAATTCTAGCCCTCAGCCATTTAATAGTCCCATATCTCCTACATGAATATGGTTGTTGCCAAACGCAATGGTAATTATGTTTTCCCACTGTTTTTGAATATGAAGAGTTTATTTAGTTATTATTTCCAACAAGGTATTTTTAATAGATATTTGTAAACCAAAATTGACAGCAAAGGCACTTTCTTTTAACTGGAAGCAATACACTCTTCTCTCTTCTCTCTCTATATAGCTCCTGCAGCACTAGTCAGGCTTGACATTACCATAACAATATTCTGTAATGTGTTTCTGCACAGGTATGTCTTCCCTCTATCTATGTGTCAGACTGAAAAGACAACTGACTAACATCTGCCCTCTCCCTTTCAGATTGTTGGTGCAAATGTGGACCTTAACAAGATCCTTCTTGACATTGACAACACTAGAATGACTGTGGATGACTTCAGACTGAAGTGAGTTGTTCCCTTCCTGTTTCATTCCACCTTGCCTCCCTTTACACCCCATCAGTTCATATTGCCAATTAATCTTTGTAGATGGAATAGCCTCTTGGCTCCAATGACAGAATATATAATTGTTAGCAAAAGCATTCTGAGAATGTTTTTTTTTAGTTTTTCATTATTATTTTTCTCCAGACAAGTTATTGAAGATTGCCATTTAAAGGACTACATTCTAAGTTTCTCCATCCTTGTATGTAGATTTATAAGCATAATCCTCATCATACAAATCTCACAGAGAGAAATTCTACTGAAATCAAACAAACCTATTGGAGATGGAAAAAGAATTAGGTCCTTTCTTTTAAGAACTGAGCAATGGGATTAAAGACCAAAGGTGTACTGATGGGAACTGTTCATAATCAAGATAACAAACAAAGAGGTCTGGCAGCACTTTTACTATCCTTCTTGTCTGTTGTTTAGGTATGAAACTGAATATACTCTCCATCAGAGTGTGGCAAGTGATATTAACGGATTACGTCCACTTTTGGATCAACTGACTCTAGCCAGATCTGACTTGGAGACACAGTTTGAATCCCTAAAAGAGGAATTGATCTATCTTAAGAAGAACCACGAAGAGGTAAGTTTCTCCACACTTTAAAATAATAACTAACAAAAACTCAACACTCAGAGAATTTCCTGTGGATTTCTTCCACTAGCAGTAACCAGATTTTGGCTGCTGGCTTTGATCATCCAACTTGACACAATCTGGCTTCGATTTTCAGGAGTATGTAGCATCCACAGCTGCCCACAACTGATGTAATAAGACACCTAGGTCAACATGTGGCAAAATGAGACCAGGGAAATGAATGGCTTTCAGTACAAAGTACAGTTTTGTTCCCGAACTCATGGAAGGAAAATTGGATAGAATATATGGAGAAATCGAAAGAAAATATTTATACTACCTGCAATGATATTTCCCATTGAGAAGAAAAATACATAAAAGGATTTTCACAAAGAGCATACTGCATAAAATTTCTTATGACCCTAAGGAGAAAGTGTCAGTGTCAATGCATACATGGTGCCTGGCTATTGTCCACCGTAAAGTTTGCCTTAGGAATGGCAGAATTGTTCCCTTTTACAACAAGGGTAGATGAGGCCCCCTTTGCAGGAACGATACGGCTGTGTGAGCATTTGTGTCCCTTTCTTTTCCTTTATTTGAAACTATGACATTTCTCCTTACCTTCACCCTTTGAGAACCTGGTGGGGTTTTGGTTTTTTTTTTTTCAGGAAATGAAAGGACTGCAAACACAATCTGGTGGAGATGTCAATGTGGAGGTCAATGCTACCCCTGGCATTAATTTGATGGAAAAATTAAATGAAATGCGTTGCGAATACGAACGGCTTATTGAGAACAACCGGAGAGAGGTGGAAAGCTGGTATGAAACCAAGGTAAAGCGCAGGGTTTTTTTGGCTACTAAATTTTTCAGAAAGAACTGGACCTACTTACATCCAGCAGAAGAAAGGCAACTTGTCATGTATTATTTAAGGGACATTAACTTTAAATGACTTTAAGAAGTTTACTGTGACAGGTCAGTTCTGGAGTACTAAGGTTATGTGGTAAAGCATGTAGAATCTCTGTGTTCCAGCAGCAAGGTGAATTGCACAGAGTGAGTTAGCAGAGTGGCATGTGGGAAATATACATGGTCAGTCTATATTACATCTTTCTTCAAGCATATTAATTGCTTTCTTATTGCTGTTATGATAACCCCACAATGTTTTCTTATTATCAAAAATGCCTCAATTTTGTATGTGAATTTTTCAGATGGAAGAAGTTAATCAACAAGTCCACTCAAGTGGCCAGGAGATACAATCAAGTAACCAACAGATCTCTGAGCTGAGACGTGAATATCAAAGCCTGGAAATTGAGCTGCAGTCACAAATCAGCATGGTAAGTAAAGCTATTTACTTCTGCTTCACCTGTGACACAGGACTGTATGTGCAACTAGAATGAAAGAATGGTTACACATAGAAAGTACTCCACCTGTAGAGAATGGGACACTGGATTACTTCTCTTCAAAGATATGCTTTTTTCTGGTTTGTGAAGATCTCAAATTTTTCCACAAAAATTAGTTAAACTTGCCACATTCCCAAAACCACTGTATTTTGTTTTCCATTTGCAGGTAGACTCTCTGCAATCCAACTTGGAAGACACAGAACGTCGCTATAACATGCAGCTGCAGCAGATCCAGGGTATGATCGGCCCCTTGGAGGAGGAGCTGGCCAGCATCCGCTGTGAGATGGAGAGTCAGAATGAAGAGTACAAGATGCTCCTGGGCATCAAGACTCGCCTGGAACAGGAGATTGCTCAGTACCGGGCACTGCTTGAGGAAGGGCAGCAAGACCTTGTGTATGTAAACTGACAAAAGAACACAGCATTGTGTGAGATCCAGGGTTGCTAGATTAGTCACAAAGACAGGAAATTAACAGTCTACATTTGCAGAACAGATTTTGTACTGAAATGAGGCTAATTCAGCTATCTTGACCAATTGCCTCCCAGGTTTGGTGTGCTATACATTTCTTGGCAAACCTGTTCAGAATATAAATCACATGAAGAAAAATTAATGCAGAAATTCTGAACTACCGACTTGGGGCTTCACAGGGAAACGCACATACAGAGCCTTACCTTTACCCTGGTTCCAGAAAATGCCAGGAACTGAACAGACACAAGTCACCTAGGAAAAGACTGTAAGCAGAAAAATGACCATAGTTTTCCAAACCTTCATAGAAGTTTCAGTGTGCAATGCTCTGAAAATTCAAGCTACTTTGGTTTCCCTTATGCAGTGAGCCTGCTTCTGCTTGTAAGTGGCACCTGAAAGAACAGCTAAAGCTTCATTTTCTGCCTTTCCAATTTGGAGTGCAGTGACACCATACACTGGTAAAGCAGCAATGCTAAACCTTGCAAGAAATATCTGAGTGGAGCACGGGAAAAGCAAAAACTCTTCCATTCAGGCTGAAATTGAAGGAGAGGCTGATTTTTGGCACTGCATCAGTTGTCTTGCTGATCTGTGCTAGGTTCTAAAAAGGGGAAGTACAGACAAGAGAAGTGCAGGTTTCCATGCAGTATCTGTAGACAGATTTCCTTCTGAGATCAAAAATGCATTTCATTAACTTTTTTTCTCCTTTCTCTCTCTTCGCAGAATCCCAGCCGGAGGAATGGGAGGAGGAATGGGAGGAGGCATGGGAAGTGGTAGAATAGGAGGTGGTGGCTATTCTTCTGGAGGAGGAAGAGGAGGAGGAGGTGGTAGCATGAGTGGTGGATATGGAGGTGGTAGCATTTCCTCCAGCAGTGGAATGGGAGGAGGAATGGGAGGAGGAAGTGGTGGAGGAGGAATGGGAGGAGGAGGAATGGGAGGAGGAAGTGGTGGTGGATGCAGTAGTATTGTTGGAGGAGGAGGAGGAGGAGGAGGAGGAGGAGGAGGAAGGATCTCAGGAGGCGTCAGCAGTTCCCACTCCTACTCTTCATCTTCCCAGTCTCAGTCCTGCAGGAGCGGTGGTGAAAGCCAAGGTGAGAACTGTTGTATGGGCACACTGTTCTCTCAGTCCCATCCTTGCTAATTTATACACTGTATCAACATACTCTTTTGGAGGTAAACAGTACCAGGATAAACTAAAATTTCTGGAAAGTCTTAGATTTACTTTTATTAAAAATTCTTTCCTATTTGTGTGCAAAGGATCAACTCTGCTTAAGAAACACACATTCAACATCTATTCAATTTTGTGGGTGACATCAGCTAATCATGTAGTTAAAACCCAAACTGGTTTTCTTCATCTCTCATTCTTTGCAGAATCTTATAAATACTGCTGCTTTTGTACCATGCTGAAGTTTTCCTTTATGCTTTTGGAGTGCTTATGGTCACCTTTCTCATAATGAAGCTTCTTTTCTGTCTGGTAGATACTGGTGCCTCAGAGATTCACTGCCAGTACTGGAGGAATTAATACTTTATTTCTAAACAGGGTATGGAAGAAAATCTTTTGACTAAGAATATGCATTGAGGATCCTACAGTGCAAAACCTTTCAAACAGAAATTGGCCCAAATCCTCTACATTCCCCATGCTCCTGAGGAAAGACAGATGCTCTTAACAGTTCCTCAATGTTGCTGATGCCATCTATCCAAAAAGGCCTGTCAGAGCTACTCAGATGGGCCACCTGCCCACCTGACATGCATGCTATGTGCTTCTTCTGCCTGGAATGCTTTGTGGCTTCAATCATTGGCACTTGAGCTACTTGCTTTATAGATTCAACCTGTTCGTTGCTTGGATTGTTCTGTATCAGGAAAATGTCGCTAATAAAACTTCATTTCTGTCTGATGCAACCAGAATCTTGTGTGTAGGTTTTCTTCCATTCTGTAGGTGTAAACACTTCAAAAGAAAATACAAAGCCATGCCAACACATGCCTCCAGGTAGAAAAGTTGATGATACATTACAACAGTTGATAATGAAATTTAGAGTTAAAGCACAATTTCTGAGCATTCAGGGCAGATCATAATATTCTTGAAGCATCCTGGGCTGTGCCTTTGTTTTTTAATAATGTGCCAGATACGCTTGTGGAGCTGAGCTCTAAGACTCAATAGCAACTGAGTATCAGCCCAGAACAGGCTGCAGCATCTCAGCACTATATGAATGCTGATAAAGCTGGCAACAAATGAGTGCCCATCCAGGCCCGACACAAAGAAACATGAATGATTACAGAATCATGATTGCAAAATGAAAGGAATGTTTCAATTTGTGATTCACAAAAACTTAACTGACACTCATCAGTTTAAACTGGTAATGCACAAACTAGGGATCTGTTTTTGAACAGAAGAGAAGTTAAAAGGAAATAAAATTTACAGGATCTTTACAAAGTTCTCCTCCATAAAATGTTAATACTAACAGCAATATTTGCCTTCTACCTGTGACAAATGAAGTACATGCGAAAGTACCTGGAATGTTTACTTTTGGATATAGGAAGATCTGTACTGTGAAAAATTAACATAAACTGAGCCACATCCAACTGGTACTTAAAAACATTCCTGACTACAATTTGCAAAAAATTTGATTGCTTGGCTGCTGCAACAGCTTGGAGCAAGTCAGCAAACAAATAATCAGAAAGCACTCTCTTGTTATTAGCTATCTTTTGGGAGTTGCATTTGCTTCTGTCCAGCTTTTCATATGCTTTTTTACAGTCATTATTTCAAAGAAATTATAGTACAGCTTTCTTCTGTGATTGGGACAACTTTGTTCATGCAAACAAACAGTAGCTTGTTTCACTGCAGCCCACCCCCATGGATAAAACCCATTTCCAGAGACTTTTAGTTGAAAAAAATAACTTTGCCTTGTGAAGACTAACAAATTCAGAGATCAAAGGAAATGAAATGTATTGTCCTAGGCCTTTCAGAGCAGTCTCTTGTGCATGTTTGAGGAATCTCAGAAATTTCTTTATGATATTTTGGAGGAGAGAGGGCTGCCAAAGTAGGCAGATCACAAACCACAGCTTTATTAATTTTAATGGGAAGTTAGCATCTGAATTCCTCAGACTCATTTGGAAGTCTTAGTCCATTGTACAGCTACCACCTAGACCACACAGAACAGAAGTCAGCTATAGGCTGTGCAGCTTGCAAGTAAAGCCACCAGTGGAAAACCTGGAAAGGAACATAAAATCCTAGTCCATGCCCAGCATGCCAGTCTTCCTGTAGTTCTCCCCTGAGGCAGGTTCAACTCGTACAGCTGTTTGCAGGAGGCTCTGTCCTAACCTCCGCCAAGACAGGATGTCTATGATGAAGCTAAGTTTTAAAAAAATGCACACAGTGGCCTGAGCTGCAAAGGCTAGCAGAGTATCCCGGGCAAACGAGGGGCCAAAATTACCCTGAGGCTGCACAGGTGAAGGGTATATTTCACTTGTACATGGACTTGCAGGCTTAACTGCTGAGGCAGGGCTGTATGCTCAGGGAGTGGCCTCTAGTGGTGAATAAAGACTCAAAGAAAGTGTGGGTTTTGTGGGAGAGGAGCTAACACCATTGATTAAAGGTAAAGCAGGTCGACGCACAAGGGTGTGGAACGAAAGAATAGATGCAAAATTAGTTTCCAGAAACACAGGTCACGTTGCCATGCAAACTTTCTCAACACTTGGAAACAGACTTTGTGCTACACAAATACTTCCAGTGACACACAACAGGAAGAATGAGATTGTAGTAATGATGATTTCTATTTCTTTCTTTTAGATACTTAGACTACACACATCATCTAGAAAGAGATATAATGTTCATAGTAAATGGTATGCCGATTATTTCAAAGAATCAACTGTGCTTATGCCAAAGCCCTCTAGAGGGTACTATATTGTTACCTCTTGCATCTTGTATGTTACAACTACCTCCACAGATGTCAATCTACACTTTAAATTAACCTTTAAAGAGTATTTATTTTCTTGTCTCGTAATTACCTTGCTGCCTGACAGGCACTAAGTGCTACGCATCATACGATGAAGTTCAGAAGGGGTTAAAATAGGCAGAATGGAGACAGCACCTAGTAAGAGGCTCAGTTAGAGGGAAAGAAGGATTTTCAGGAGAAAGTCACTGGTGTGGCTAAGGAAGTTAAAAGAGAGTATCAAAGGGGAATAAGGAATCTCACTGTATCTTGAACAGAGACTGAGGAAAACCTTGTGGATCTAGACAGTGAGAATGTTTGGATCAATGGAATACAGCTGGGGTCTTCCATGGAGAACTACGAAATTTGGGGATATGTCCCCCTAAAGGTTATGGCCACAAAGATGATTCTCCATTCAATACACAGAAGATCAAAATGAAGAACATCATTAATTCCACCTTATCTGTCTAGGGCACATAGATACCCTGGGCTGTATTTTGAGTGCTGTAACTTTGGTGACCCTGTCTCAGAAATAACACAATAGAGCTGGAAAACATTCCGAGAATGGTGGAAAAGGTATAGAAAAAACTTCTGCATGTGCGCTTGATATCCTAGAGTGTTTCAGCCTCAGGAGGCACATCATGACCAAGGATATGACAGCATTCTCTCTAAACACAGCAGTATGCAAAGTCACAACTGACATGAAGGTGTTTCTATTAAAGTTAGCTGACAAAAAGTTGGTAAGTCATAATTTTGTAGATATTTTTCATGATTCAGTTTCAATTTAAGTTCAAAATTTTGTTTCTCTCTTAAGGAGTCAGAGCTAACATCTCTAGGTTCTTTCGAAGTCACTGGCAGTATCTACAGGGACATGCCTTTAGGCAGCTGAATTCAAGCTCTGGCATTCAGCACCTCAAGTTTATATCTCATCACATATTAAGCCTCTAAAAACTAAGCACTTCTACAGATAGCAGATAACATTCTAGTGGTAACAGTTAACACCCCTCTCCTTCCCCAAATCAACAATATTTTGTTGACAAGCCTTCCTATATAATTCTTATGATAAAAGAAGAAAATTATATATATGGATATACAAAAGCCTATTGTAAAATCATAAACCTATTAAAAAAACCAAACCCAGAAGACTCTACAAGCATATGGCTTTATCGAGGGTGAAGCTGTACTATTTTCAAGTAGCTGTCTGTCAGTTTTCAGAGGCATGGTGGGAGCAGGAATCTTGTTTGTAACCAGCTTCCTGTAGTGCCTGTGCTGTTCCGGGAGACAGGCAGGTAGGAGTGCTGTTTCACCGGGTGTTTGAGAAGCTGAATGGCAGCAGCTACATGCTAAGAGCAAAGCACAGTCGAAAGGTACTCCTGTTCAGGACTTCAGCCCCAGCTCTTTTTACATCCTTGGGGCATTGTATTGGGTTTGTGTGGCAAGGTTTTTGTAGGGGGGGGGGCTACAGGGGTGGCTTCTATGAGAAGCTGCCAGAAGCTTCCCCCATGTCCAATAGAGCCAATGCCGGCCAGCTCCAAGACGGCCCCACCGCCGGCCAAGGCTGACCCCATCAGCGACAGTGGTAGCACCTCTGGGATAACAGATTGAAGAAGGGGGGGAAGTTGCTGCAGAACGGCAACTGCAGCCAGAGAGAGGAGTGAGAACCACGTGAGAAAAAAAACTCTGCAGACCTCCAGGTCAGTGAAGAAGGAGGGGGAGGGGGTGCTCCAGGCACTAGAGCAGAGATTCCCCTGCAGCCCGTGGGGAAGACCATGGTGAGGCAGGCTGTCACCCCCCAGCCCATGGAGGTCCACGGTGGAGCAGATATCCACCTGCAGCCCGTGGAGGACCTCACGCTGGAGCAGGTGGATACTCAAAGGAGGCTGTGACCCCGTGGGAAGCCTGCGCTGGAGCAAGCTCCTGGCAGGACCCGCGGCCCCGTGGAGAGAGGAGCCCACGCTGGAGCAGGTTTGCTGGCAGGACTTGTGACCCCACAGGGGACCCTTGCTGGAGCAGTCTGTGCCTGAAGGACTGCAGCCCATGGGAGGGACCCACGCTGGAGCAGTTCATGAAGAACTGCAGCCCACGGGAAGGACCCACATTGGAGAAGTTTGTGGAGGATTGTCTCCCATGGAAGGGACCCCACGCTGGAGCAGGGGAAGAGTGAGGAGTCCTGCCCCTGAGGAGGAAGGAGCGGCAGAGAGAACATGTGAGGAACTGACTGCAACCCCCATTCCCTGTCCACCTGTGCTGCTGAGGGGGGTAGGTAGAGAATTTGGGAGTGGAGTTGAGTCAGGGAAGGAGAGAGGGGTGGGGGGAAGGTGATTTTAAGATTTGGCTTGATTTCTCCTTATCCTACCCTGATTTGATTGGTAACAAATTAAACTGATTTCCCCAAGTCGAGTCTGTTTTGCCCGTGACGGTAATTGGTGAATGATCTCCCTGTCTTTATCTCGACACATGAGCCTTTCGTTCTATTTTCTCTTCCCTGCCCAGCGGAGGGGGGCAGTGACAGAGTGGCTGGCTGGGCACCTGTTGTCCAGCCGGGGTCAACCCACCACAGGCACATACAGGCACAATGTCTTCAAATTCAAACAATCCTACTCCCTCCTCTGACGCACACTTTCATGTTTAATGTGACTCAATCCCTTCTTACTCTCCTTTTGCTAATTTTAAGGAGTTTATTTCTTCTTCTGTAATATGGAATCTCTTCCTAAAATACTTCTGGGTTGAATTCATCCTCCCTCACTGTGGATAAACTGATTTTGAGGTGGTAATTCACAGCAGGTTCCACCAGCTCCTTGTGCTTCCTTTGTACTAGCCAAATGACTCTTCTGCCGGAGTTATAGAGCCAATATATAATAAACAGCTGGAAACCTGAGAATTTGTTTCTGTTCAAGGCTTTTCTCAGTTTCATAGAAGCTTGATTAGTAAAGATGGAAAAAGCAACTCACTGAACATCCCATATTGCATAGGCAGTGGAAAAAAATACACAATTGTTTCTTACTCTGTTTTGTGTTGCAAGATGCTCTCTCATGGTTGGCAAACACAATTCACTGTAACAGCTTCAGATGATGACTGTATTTTTTCAGGTCTAATCTTTGGCACTGTAACTTTTCATCAGACTTATTTTTTATAGCATTATATAATTCAAGGACATGTTCTGAGAAATGGCTATTTTTAATATGATTATCAAAATATGAAATATCAAACATTTCTCCCCTCAATTTCCTCTGAGTCCATTTCAAACAGCTAAAATAAAATTAATAGCTGTTTGATAGGAAAAGATTGAATATGTTTTCCTTTGCAAAATACTACTTTTGTGGCTGTCACCCAGTTTTCTTCGACAAGAAAAAAGACTGCAATCACCATCCTGCACTTTCAGAAAAAGTTAAATACCAGAAGGACCTTCCTCCATATAAGTAGTGACAAGAGAGTAAAGAATTCATTGTAAAGTTCTCTCTATAACAGACATGGGAATGCAATTTTAAAAGTTAATAATTTATTTCAGTAAATTAAAGTAGATTTCTAAATAGCTAATATAAATTTTGAATAAATTAATGAATGAAGAGTCCCTTGGAGGCTGCTGGTCTTACGAATCATTGTCTGTGATCACAGGAGGAAGATGAAAGCTGAAATACTGAATTTCGCCACACAGAAGACTGAAGGAGACAGACAACCAAGGCGGAGCCTTCATTAACTCCTATTACTAGTGATATATTGCCAGATTAATAGAAGCTATGAGATACTGTATTATCCAACAAAATATCCAACAAAGAGCCACCCACATAAAATTATAGTGCATGCTTTGGGTGAATCAACACAGACATACTTGAACAGAATGGTAATGCAATTTACTTACCTCAGACAAAATTTCCTTAGCACATCACTTTTGGCATGAGCACTAAGGCTGGCAAACTTCATGGGAAGCTGGACTGCCTTACAGGTGACACCCACCCAACAAGGTATAAAGAGCCATCACCGAGGACAGAAGACTGCAGTCTGATTTTCTGCATCAAGCTGTGCACCAGGCTTTGCATTTGGGGCTGGATATCTGATTACTTCCACCATGAGCTGCAGCATCAAGAGAACATCTAGTACCTCTTACAGGAGCGGTGGAGGTGGAGGCATCTGCGGTGGCGGTAGTGGCAGGAGTTCCTCTGTCTCCTGCAGGCGATATGCCTCCTCTGTGATAGGCGGTGGAAGCTATGGTGGGGGAGCATGCAGCATTGGCTATGGAGGGGGCATGAGCGCTGGCAGCCTTGCTGGTGGCTTTGGTGGAGGCTTGGGAGGAGGCTTTGGTGGTGGCCTGGCGGGAGGCTTTGGTGGTGGTTTTGCAGGAGGCTTTGGTGCTGGGGGAGACATCCTTCTAAGCGGCAATGAGAAGGTCACCATGCAGAACCTCAATGACCGCCTGGCTGCTTACCTGGACAAAGTACGAAGGCTGGAGGAAGAAAATGCTGAGCTTGAGCACCACATCCGGGAGTGGTACAGGAAACAAGCTCCCAGTGTTTCAAAGGACTACACCTCCTACTACCAGACCATCGAACAGCTCCAAAATCAGGTAGGATAGCCCCGACTAACATGGCTCCATCTCCTGCCTGCTCTTCTCCTTTGTAAGGACTTCCTCCTTCCCTCTGGCACTGGCTCTAAAAGGGGTGGGAGGGAGCTACTGGATGCCTTTGCTGGTGGTACCGCAGGCAGAAAACTGCTGAGCTGCACTTCCCATCTCTTGGGGAAGCAAACCCCCACACCACCCCAAAAGTGAAAGGGCTGTGCTGTGGGGGCACAGCCTGAGGCGTCAAGGAGTGCTCCACCAGGCCCAAACATGCTGGCGCACGTAACTGAAATCCCACATTGTACAGGTGGCTCCAAACCAGGCATGTGTGGTTTCCAGTCCTTCCCTCTCCTCCCACCCAGTCCAGCTGGATGGAGTACAAAGCCAAAGCACCTGGACTGCAAGATCTGAACTCCCTTTGTCTCTGCACACTTCTACATATACCAGCTGGAAGGACCAAGGCCTTCCCTTACAATCGGCTTTTCTTATAATGAGACGAATTACAGCATCAGGGACAAAGACTACACTTCCTTACACACCCAGAGTGCAGAAACCCATAGGTGCTGGTGATCTCCCAGCATAAACGTTCTTCTGTTCTTTCCCTCATCAATATTTTCTTTCATCAGAATGTTTCTGGAAGCCAAAATCTTGCACACACCAGTTCTTGTGGCATGGCTTTTCAACAACTTCCTGTAACAATGCCCTACCAAAGCTTTAGGTCTTCTTTCTTCTTGTCCTGGATGTCTAGAACACAGAAAGACTCCTCTCCAACTTCACCTTTTGCAGATCATTTCTGCCACTGTGGACAATAACAAGCTGCTTCTGGACATCGATAACAGCAAGATGACTGCTGATGACTTCCGAATGAAGTGAGTACCTCTCTGTGAACGTTGCGTCTTTCATGTCATGAATTTTACGAGATTCATGAATGCAGGTTATGACACCCTGTTCCAAGTGGTATGACCAAGCCTACACATTGTAATGAAATGAATGTGTAATGCTTTTTGTCTTTGGTAAAGGTATGAGAATGAGCTGGTCATCCGTCAGACTGTGGAGGCTGATATTAATGGCTTGAGAAATCTCCTGGATGACCTGACTCTGGTTAGATCTTCACTGGAATCCGAGCTAGAGTCCTTGAAGGATGAGCTGATTGCTCTTAAGAGAAACCATGAGGAGGTACGATCCAATGATACATAGTGTGTCCAAGACATAGTCCTTCGTTTCTTCAGGGTTCCCAAAGTTACATATCAAGTCAATTCAGCCTTATGTCATGTGATTGTCATTCCTTTGTACCTTGATACTGCTTCATCTGCTGTCGCCAACGCAAGAAATGACCTGTGCTCCTTTGTTTCTCTCTGCAGGAAATGAGACAGCTGCAGTCTCAGACCGGTGGCGACGTGAGCGTGGAGGTCAATGCTGCCCCTGGTGAAGACTTGACAAAGATACTGAACGACCTGAGAAACGAATACGAGCAGATCATCGAGAAGAACCGCAGAGAGGTTGAGCAGTGGTATGAAGTCAAGGTACGTAGCAAAGCACAAAGTGGAGTCTCCTTCTGTGGCAAAACCCAGACACGCTGGTACTGGCCATGCAATGCCTTTGGCTAAAAGGAGGTGACTGCTCACCTGTACCTCACTTGCACAGCTGGGGGAACGGGAAGGAAAAAGTGGTTGGGGAAAGACTGCAGTGGCAGAGAGGGAGCAGGCCAGGTCTGATGTGCAAAGGGGGTTCAAACGTCAGGGTGTACGGAGCAGTGACTAGGCTGTCCTCGATGAGGACAGGATGAAAGGGAGAGGCTCCCTGGCTATCTTAGTTCTCAGTCAGCAAATCTGCTCCCTGAGGGGATTTTTCTCACTCAGAAAGTGTGTTTGGGGTTTGACTCCTGCAGATTGAAGAAGTCAATCGGCAGGTCACTTCTAGCAGCCAGGACATCCAGACAAGCAGCCACCAGCTCACTGAATTGAGACGCGAAATGCAGAACCTGGAGATCGAACTGCAGGCGCAGCTCAGCACGGTACGTGGGGCAGGATCGCTGAGGGCCCTTCCCTCCTCAGAATGGGCAGGGAGGGGTAGAGCTCTGGTCCTAAACTCCTGCATTTCCACTTTCAGAAAAACTCTCTGGAAAACTCCTTGGCAGAAACTGAATCTCGCTATGGCTGCCTGCTGCAACAAATCCAAGGGCAGATTAACGCTGTAGAGGAGGAGCTGGCCAACATCCGCTGTGAGATGGAGAGTCAGAACCAGGAGTACAAGATGCTCCTGGGCATCAAGACCCGCCTGGAGCAGGAGATTGCTCAGTACCGGGCACTGCTGCAGGAGGGACAGCAAGACATTGTGTACGTATTCCATACTATAGCAAGGAAATAAAAAGAAATCCTGTGTACTTAATTGCTAATAGATACTTCTTGTCCATGGAGCTACAACATCTTTTTTGACCGAATATCCAGTGGTCAGGTGTCTTTTGGTGAATTAATTACTTTCCTTTTACAGTGCCTCCCAAGGAGCTTTCCAAGGGGGTGGTAAATCCTCCCATTCATATTCTACTTCCTACTCTCATTCTCAGTGTGGTGACATGACAGGTAAGACAACACTTTGTAAGGATTTGTTTATTAGTGGGTTACACCTGCCCCAAAGACTACAATGTATTTGTCAGAAAAAAGTTTTATATTTTTGGCTGGGCAAGATTCCTAGGTGCAGTAGCACAGGAGTGAGAGAACCTCACTGACTCTGCCACAGAGGAATGAGGTTAAAATACAGTCTCGCCCTTCCCTCTACCTAAATATAAAATACAGATTATAAACTTTACAGAATGGGATATGCTTTTTTGCTTATTGGAATGACAAAAAATACAGTTCTGAGAAAGCGCCTAGGGTATTGCTGGGCTTGGAGCCTCTGAGCTTCTCTTGCTAACGCAGCATGTTAGGTGAAAGAATTCAGTTCAGCAGGAAAGATTAGATTTCCCCTTAAGGCAATGATTTGCTCTGTCTTTACACAGGACAGTCAAGAGTGTGCTAGAGCAATAGCAGTGATGCTGGCAACCTCCAGCTAAGAGGCATTGAACCTGGACCATGAGAGACTGAAGCACTTCTGCAGTACAGCTGATGCAACTGGAACAATTTGGAAGGAGTGCCTGGTCACCCGCCTCATCACCCCTTCTTTCATTCTGCAATGCTTGTCTTGCTCAACTTGTCTTTGTCAATTGGTTCTTTGTTTAAGGGCTTAAATTCTGCTGATAACACTGCCTCTAATAAAACTTTACTTCTGCAATGCAAATAAAACCAGCGTGTCTGAGAAATTTAATTTAACAAACTTTGAACAGGTATTTATCAAGCTAACCAATCAAATACAGGTTGCCCTATCATACTTTGTAACATAATCTCAGGAAAATCTGGTTTGTACTAAGAAAATGGACACCATGCCGAGATAATATCACTGAGTAAAAGGAAATTCGCTAATTCTGAGCATGGCTGTATGAAGGCTGTATGAAGTGTGACGTCTTCCAAGCTCTGCCTATGGGAACTGTCAGTCAGGTGAGACTGTCAGAACTCTCTGCTCAAAAACAAGGGGTAATAGGTTGAAAACAGAAATCCATTCTTGACACAATTTTTCTCCTTCCTGTGAAATTACAAACCATTTACCATTTTGTTTTCTAATGGCCACTAACAGATTACTTTCTGGCCCCTTGCCTCGCTGCTTTTTACTGAAGACGCTCTGAATGATGTGAGTGAAAGGAGAAAGAAAATACCAATGATGGGTAATGCTCTGAAGATTATTTAATTAACTGTTAATGTACTAAACTGTGTTCAGCCACTACTATGACTCATCTGAGTCCATTAAGCTTTGGCTTTACTCAGCTCATCATAGCTAGAGTTCCTGTGAGAAGGTGTGACTCAGTATAGGTTGTTCCAGTACATATGGGTTTCCCGACATCAAGTATTTCTACACCTTTGACTACGCAGAGAATTACATACTGCTAACTTCTGTTAGGAAATACAGCCAACAAGGCAATGTGCCTGTTTCCTTCAGTGTCATGCACCAAAAACATTCCCATGTTTTATGATAGAAATTTCAATTCAAACACAAATATAATACCAAGAACCCATTTTTTGTCAGTACACTCAATTGGCTGATACTATGCCTTAAGAGGAATGAGAGAGAGACATACTTCATCCACTGAAAGTATTTTCTATACTTTATTTTTCTGCTTAAGAAGACAAAATATGCAATAAAATTGGAGATGAGAGGGCAATACTACATTAGAACAGCTATTTTATAATATTTTGCTTTCTGAAGATGACAGTGAAGCCCCTTTTCAATCTCTGTGTGCATCAGATGCACAAAATCAGCCAGGTTTCATTCAGTTATAAGTGCCTGTTGTTCCCTTCTCCACCTATCAAATCTGGTCTCTAGTATTTGCTGTTTCATTTAAGACTGAGGGTATTCTGTTAGGGTAATTGAATGAAAGGTTTTCTCATCATAAACAACTTACAAGAGTATTATTTAGGTTAGGTCTTCCTTCACTAATCATGTGGCTTGGCTCTGCTATCACACTATTGTAATTGCAGTCTGCAGTAAGTATCCACAAAGAAGAGATACTTCCTATTCATGTCGAAAAACCAGGTTTCCAAACTGACGTTTTTCAGGCCAGCATCAGGAATTTGTATGAACAAAAGCACTCCTCCAAAGAAAAAAAGGGTCATTTCAGGTTTTAACAGTATAGAAAGTGATGTAAAGCAAATGCAGACAGGACTTTCATCTCCAAAGGCTGCCAGAATTCACATCTCAGCTGTACTTAACATAGCCAAAACAGCTTAAGACATCTTTTTTGAGGCAGTATTATGGAAACTTGAACTACAGTTAGTGTATATAAATAAGTACTGAAAAGTTATTTTGCTTCCTTCTAATCTTCCAGAAGTACAGAGAAGTATTAGAATGATCAAAAATACAGTCTTGCACATCCAGAGAACTCAAGGGAACACCATAGCTGCAGTATGTCTTTCCCCATTTCTGAACTAATTTGTAAGAATGCAAGGTCTTTGTGAAATAGGCAGCACTATGAAGAGTCTTAAGTTAAATCTGCAAAATGAAAGCTATGCAAAATCTTCAGTCTGAAAGGAATGGATGCACTGCAAGATTGCCAGTCACTGCAGCAGGATTAGGTCACTGGTGGAGTCCTCCTGCTGCTGACAGTACAACACCTTTTGCATATCACCACTGATTCATGAGGCACTAACCTCCATCTAAGAATGAGGCAAGGGCTGTCCTGGGGAAAACACATGGAACATGCCATAGGTGTGCCAAAAGCACAGCATGCCTCACTGCCTCCATCTAAGGCTGGCAGATGCTCCAGTCACCTTGTATATGTTCAGTCAGGTATCTCGATATCACTGTCTGCTCCTGGCACTCACTTCACTTCATCCATGGTTCCTAGAAAAAGCAATACGGTTGCTTAATGTTCTGAAAAGATCTACAGGAAAGACAAAAAAGGGCTTTGGCAGGGAGGAATTTAGAATCCAATTAGTTAACATCATTGATAATAACAGCATATTCTAGCAGGTAGAGAGAAAGAGAATAGGAAAGCATTGCTACACTGGAAGAGCTTAATTTCTCTTGGGAATTACTTTTAAACTTTTCCTTTTTCAGTGGTAGGAAGGGCTACTGAACTAACAATTTCGATAGACTGTAGAATTAAAATAGCTCACATTTAATAGGGTTTTCTTTAGGTCTCCATGTGTGCAAGGTATAAGAGTCCAACCCAGGGAGTCACATAAGAGAAAAGTAAGAAAAGTATCTGGGGCTATGGAAATCATTCACCTCTGAACAAACTGAAGAAATGCACAGGTAAGTGATGCTGAAAGTTGATGGGTGACGGATGACGAATGCACAGATGGAGTTCCTGATGAGACTCACGGGCGTAGCACTCTCCTTACCAAGACCACAGTTGACTCATTTGTTGTAGAACAATTAATTACCAGTAATTGTTTCTGAGGTTGTCCTCTCCCTCTTGTGTGACTAAAGACATATACCCAGTAATAGCATCATAGCTTCTGTGAAAACCACTGACTACTTTTGGGGTTTTTGCCAATTCGGAGTATCTGTTTGTGGCTCTGCATCCAGTTTCACCAGTGAGCAAATAGCACTTGGAAAGGCTTCATAGCACTGTTACTTCAAACAAACTTTTCTGATCTACAGAGGTTCATGGAGTGCATTATGAGCAAGAAGTCTTCCAGGGCAAGATATGATTTCAAAGCTCTAACAGTCTCTTCAAATGGCTAAGGAGCCTCTATACCCTCTACAACAGAAAATGTCTGACCTTTTTCTGTCATCACAGGAATTACAACTGTTAATGGACCTTAAGAGACCTGGCTCTTTTGGCTTGTGAAGTAAATTGGTATGTCCCCATTGACTCACAACAGCCGTCTCAGAGAGATGTGAGAGCTGTGTCCACAGGATGGTGGACCAAAAATGCATAGGAGACATGGAAATACCCATGAGTTACAGAATAGAAAATCTAAAGTTTAAGTATTTGTGACACAGTTACAGCAGTAAGCATAGTTAGATCAGCTATTCAAAAAAAAAAAGAAAAGAGGGACAGAGAGACAGAGAAAAGGCATCTGTTGATGGTATGAAATTACAGCATTGGGAAATGTTTGAAATTGTTGGGTCAGATGTTATGATGCAACAATGCCGAGAAGGAGATATAAAATCAACACCTCTGGCATTAATGCCAATCAGCAATAAATATCTCATAGGGAAGAATAAAGGTGCATTTCAACAATCTAATGAGGAAAATATGACTAAGGAATCACACCCTGTGAGAAAATAATTTTTATTTTTTAATAATGATGACTCAGTCTCAATAACATATGCAAAGAAACTGGTTCTAACGTGCAGATAATTAGAGACCTACCAATAAAAGAACAATCATAATTATGAAGATCAAAGTATTACATTATCTTCAGCATATCTATGAAAATCTGTGTATGGGTATCAAGAAAGAGGGTAAATGGCTTTCCATGATTCTTCAGTCAGCCATAACACGCATTAGTAACTTTTATGGGTCTCATAATTGTTACGGCTGAGAGAGGAAATGTTGCTCCAGCCACAACTGCAAACTGTGTATAAGTAAGATAGTAAATGAAGAAACCAACAATGAAATGAACTAGTAATTTTTAACTTCCAAAAAGAAATTAATTCCCATCAATGTTTAACTCCTACATAAAGAGGCCCCTTGTCTTTCAGGCTTAAAATGTATGTTTTCCAGAAGTTATTTAAAGGCAAAATTTCATTTCCAAAGGAAGGTTCATCATATCCTGTTCTCTTACAGAAATGCTGCAATTGTGCAGCAGTGTTAGAGACCTCTGCAAGTGTTAGAGAGACAAAAGATAGAAGGCAAGGGGAACTAAAGGGTTATCATAGCTGTCTCTACTATATGAGGATAAAACCCCTACCATCAACTGATCAAGGTCAATCTCAAAACTGTTTCTCTTTTCCATCCAAAGCTCCCTCAACAGAAGCACCTTCCAGACCCCTATGCCTCCCATAGATAAAAAGCTCCCCTTAGTTTCCAGTCCAAATACACTCAAAACCAGATTATGCCCTTTCCTATGTGGACAACAGGATTGTCCTTTATTTTAAATAGCCATGGTATCTCCTTTCTCAAGGGCAAGCTGATAATCATCTTAGCCTCCATTTTGCTGAGTTGAAAAGCTGAATCCTTTTGCTTTCCTCTCCCAAGACAGAGTCAGTGATACCTTATAGATTCTACACATCTATTTCAGTTTCTTTGAGTGACTGGAAATTTGCACAAAATTTTAAAAAATAACAACTTTAAAATTACATCTCTGCATGTCCATTGCTCTGTGCAAGACATACGATTATTTCCTGGAAGTGATACTACAAGAGTTTGGTGAAAACAGAAATATCACTGCTTCTTTAAAGGTTATTCTATTGAGATTCACCACTAAGCATTCTGAAAGACAGTACCCATGATGAGCTTTCTTTGTAGGAAAGGACCTATATTCTTAGAGATTCTGTTTCCAGAAGTGTCAGTTACTGTCAGTTCTGCAGGCAAAGTGAAAAAAGAATCACACAGAGCGTGCCTGACTTTGTATTTCTCCAACTTTGAAATTAAAGCAGAGTAAGTAGATGGTCCTTTCACCACCTGTTTTCAGGACAAAAAATGACTATGAAGAACAAAGAAGAACTATTAAAATGAGTCTCACTCACTAAGTAGCCAGCAACATACTATCTGAAACAAAATCTAACACACAGCCACCTACCTGAAATTATAGTGCATGCTTTGGGTGAATCAGCATGCAAACACAATACCAATGGGGAGGGCTGTCCCAAGCCCCAAAAGAAATTTCCCTTAGCACATCACTTTTGGCATGAGCACTAAGGCTGGCAAACTTCATGGGAAGCTGGACTGCCTTACAGGTGACACCCACCCAACAAGGTATAAAGAGCCATCACCGAGGACAGAAGACTGCAGTCTGATTTTCTGCATCAAGCTGTGCACCAGGCTTTGCATTTGGGGCTGGATATCTGATTACTTCCACCATGAGCTGCAGCATCAAGAGAACATCTAGTACCTCTTACAGGAGCGGTGGAGGTGGAGGCGTCTGCGGTGGCGGTAGTGGCAGGAGTTCCTCTGTCTCCTGCAGGCGATATGCCTCCTCTGTGATAGGCGGTGGAAGCTATGGTGGGGGAGCATGCAGCATTGGCTATGGAGGGGGCATGAGCGCTGGCAGCCTTGCTGGTGGCTTTGGTGGAGGCTTGGGAGGAGGCTTTGGTGGTGGCCTGGCGGGAGGCTTTGGTGGTGGTTTTGCAGGAGGCTTTGGTGCTGGGGGAGACATCCTTCTAAGCGGCAATGAGAAGGTCACCATGCAGAACCTCAATGACCGCCTGGCTGCTTACCTGGACAAAGTACGAAGGCTGGAGGAAGAAAATGCTGAGCTTGAGCACCACATCCGGGAGTGGTACAGGAAACAAGCTCCCAGTGTTTCAAAGGACTACACCTCCTACTACCAGACCATCGAACAGCTCCAAAATCAGGTAGGATAGCCCCGACTAACATGGCTCCATCTCCTGCCTGCTCTTCTCCTTTGTAAGGACTTCCTCCTTCCCTCTGGCACTGGCTCTAAAAGGGGTGGGAGGGAGCTACTGGATGCCTTTGCTGGTGGTACCGCAGGCAGAAAACTGCTGAGCTGCACTTCCCATCTCTTGGGGAAGCAAACCCCCACACCACCCCAAAAGTGAAAGGGCTGTGCTGTGGGGGCACAGCCTGAGGCGTCAAGGAGTGCTCCACCAGGCCCAAACATGCTGGCGCACGTAACTGAAATCCCACATTGTACAGGTGGCTCCAAACCAGGCATGTGTGGTTTCCAGTCCTTCCCTCTCCTCCCACCCAGTCCAGCTGGATGGAGTACAAAGCCAAAGCACCTGGACTGCAAGATCTGAACTCCCTTTGTCTCTGCACACTTCTACATATACCAGCTGGAAGGACCAAGGCCTTCCCTTACAATCGGCTTTTCTTATAATGAGACGAATTACAGCATCAGGGACAAAGACGACACTTCCTTACACACCCAGAGTGCAGAAACCCATAGGTGCTGGTGATCTCCCAGCATAAACGTTCTTCTGTTCTTTCCCTCATCAATATTTTCTTTCATCAGAATGTTTCTGGAAGCCAAAATCTTGCACACACCAGTTCTTGTGGCATGGCTTTTCAACAACTTCCTGTAACAATGCCCTACCAAAGCTTTAGGTCTTCTTTCTTCTTGTCCTGGATGTCTAGAACACAGAAAGACTCCTCTCCAACTTCACCTTTTGCAGATCATTTCTGCCACTGTGGACAATAACAAGCTGCTTCTGGACATCGATAACAGCAAGATGACTGCTGATGACTTCCGAATGAAGTGAGTACCTCTCTGTGAACGTTGCGTCTTTCATGTCATGAATTTTACGAGATTCATGAATGCAGGTTATGACACCCTGTTCCAAGTGGTATGACCAAGCCTACACATTGTAATGAAATGAATGTGTAATGCTTTTTGTCTTTGGTAAAGGTATGAGAATGAGCTGGTCATCCGTCAGACTGTGGAGGCTGATATTAATGGCTTGAGAAATCTCCTGGATGATCTCACTCGCACTCGGTCTTCACTGGAATCCGATCTAGAGTCCTTGAAGGATGAGCTGATTGCTCTTAAGAGAAACCATGAGGAGGTACGATCCAATGATACATAGTGTGTCCAAGACATAGTCCTTCGTTTCTTCAGGGTTCCCAAAGTTACATATCAAGTCAATTCAGCCTTATGTCATGTGATTGTCATTCCTTTGTACCTTGATACTGCTTCGTCCGCTGTCGCCAACGCAAGAAATGACCTGTGCTCCTTTGTTTCTCTCTGCAGGAAATGAGACAGCTGCAGTCTCAGACCGGTGGCGACGTGAGCGTGGAGGTCAATGCTGCCCCTGGTGAAGACTTGACAAAGATACTGAACGACCTGAGAAACGAATACGAGCAGATCATCGAGAAGAACCGCAGAGAGGTTGAGCAGTGGTATGAAGTCAAGGTACGTAGCAAAGCACAAAGTGGAGTCTCCTTCTGTGGCAAAACCCAGACACGCTGGTACTGGCCATGCAATGCCTTTGGCTAAAAGGAGGTGACTGCTCACCTGTACCTCACTTGCACAGCTGGGGGAACGGGAAGGAAAAAGTGGTTGGGGAAAGACTGCAGTGGCAGAGAGGGAGCAGGCCAGGTCTGATGTGCAAAGGGGGTTCAAACGTCAGGGTGTACGGAGCAGTGACTAGGCTGTCCTCGATGAGGACAGGATGAAAGGGAGAGGCTCCCTGGCTATCTTAGTTCTCAGTCAGCAAATCTGCTCCCTGAGGGGATTTTTCTCACTCAGAAAGTGTGTTTGGGGTTTGACTCCTGCAGATTGAAGAAGTCAATCGGCAGGTCACTTCTAGCAGCCAGGACATCCAGACAAGCAGCCACCAGCTCACTGAATTGAGACGCGAAATGCAGAACCTGGAGATCGAACTGCAGGCGCAGCTCAGCACGGTACGTGGGGCAGGATCGCTGAGGGCCCTTCCCTCCTCAGAATGGGCAGGGAGGGGTAGAGCTCTGGTCCTAAACTCCTGCATTTCCACTTTCAGAAAAACTCTCTGGAAAACTCCTTGGCAGAAACTGAATCTCGCTATGGCTGCCTGCTGCAACAAATCCAAGGGCAGATTAACGCTGTAGAGGAGGAGCTGGCCAACATCCGCTGTGAGATGGAGAGTCAGAACCAGGAGTACAAGATGCTCCTGGGCATCAAGACCCGCCTGGAGCAGGAGATTGCTCAGTACCGGGCACTGCTGCAGGAGGGACAGCAAGACATTGTGTACGTATTCTGTTTGCAAATAAGGGTATAAATTCTATCACAATCTTTTCTCTGTTGGGACTCACAGAAGACAGAGTTGAATGTTTCACCCACCAGTCTGTAGGTGAAATCTAAATACACAGGGTTTTTTACAGTATCTGCACTGAAATGTATACATCATAAACTTAATAAGCACATCAAACACAGAGGGAAACACAGAGCATATAGTTACTGACATATTTTCAATTAATCAGTTCCTCTTGGCCTGTTTGTGCAGAGTGAATTCCATGAGAGGAACCATCATGCAAAACCAAACTGTAATCTCTTGCCTTCTGTCAGCAGATGAGCAAGCACAGCTGGACTGTGAGAGTATAAGAATTATACTTCTACAGCCATTTGTTTTTTCTGCTTCTACAGCTTTCTAGGAAAATATAGCTGAAGGGAATGAAACAAAAAAATATAAAGAAATACTTGCAAAGTCCAGGAAAAGCCGAGCTGTTACATGCACTGCACATTATGTCACAGTATGTCTGTTTATGAATGTATTTATCATTCCCTTCATTAAAGCTCCTTTCCTTACACAGAACATCTCAAGGAGCTCTCCAAGGAGGGGGAATATCCTCCCACTCTTATTCTTCTACTTCCTATTCTCATGGTCAATCCGGTGACAAGACAGGTAAGAAACAACTTCCAAAGTGGATCCTAATTTATCCTGTCCCCATGGGTTTCATATTTTGTTTCATCTCTTTTCTTGTTAATACTATCCCTTGTGATATGACTTCCACATTTGCAATTGCAAGAGGGATTACACCATTCACAATCAAATCTCTTAATTTCAAGGTGCCTTAGCTTCAGTTACAGAAACAGGGTAAGCTCCTTTCCCATGCTTTTGCTAACACAGATGGACATTTAAACAATGGATACATCTGAAATGTCAGTGCTGCAAGAGACTCTTGATTTCCCTATCAGAGTAATGGTTTCTTCTTTCATTCCACAGGGCAGTCAAGAGTGTGTTAAGATACTACTGATGCGTTGGTCTTCCCTGAACTACCTATTGCCATCTGAGCAGCCCGGTCTACAACGTGATAATACACACAGCACATGCACTGCGTACCTACCCAATGCACAGATTGCTTTACAAATGTTATTCATGAAGTTGAGATGAATAATTTCTAGGACTCTCCTAAAATGATCTACTTTTTCCTTTTTATACTGTTCTTCATATGCAATCACTGTATCTATGTACACTTACCTGCAGTGCAATTGCTGATCTACTTTCTGCTGATAACAATGCCTCTAATAAAACTTTACTTTTCTGCAATGCAAAGAAAACTGTGTCCCCAACAATCTATTTGGTATATTAATATTGTATTTAAATTTAGGTGGAACAATGAGATATACCTTCACAGAGAAATTAAGGTTGGGTGTATTATGTAATATGGCCCCAAAGAAAATTGTGTATCCTAACTTAATCAGATGATGTCTGGATAAAATACTGGAGATGAATTAATACATTCACATTAAACTCAAGAGTGACACCTATAGGGAAGAAAAAAGGATGGGTAAACCCTTTTTCATAGCGTACATTGCAAGGGATATGCAAGCAGTTGATTTGCCAGTTCAGCAGCTGCACTGAAACAATCAGAATTAATTAAACCCAAAATTTAATGAAAATTTTGTGAAATCAAAAACATTTTCCTTTGGGTCACTGAACGAGAAATCAATCATATTCAGGCAGCCCTCTCTCCCAGCTTTTAGATGAGGGGTCTATCTAATCTTGTTCAATAAAAGCAAAGGATTAGATCAGGAAATGAGTGATGAGTACGCAAAGAAGTTCTCCTTATAACACTAAGTTCAATTGTTAGGATTATTCCTTCTGACATGCTGGAAGATCTGGGCTCAGGTCTTTTATCTGGTGGTTCAAAATAAAGGAAGTGTGGTCTCTTATTTCATAAGACAGTATTCCTAGCTCCATGGTTGTACAGTGTTCTGGATGGATGGGTGGAGGACGGCAGGGTGGAGGCAAAGTTCAATCTTTCTTACTAAAACTGCTCCACTTCATGTAACACACATTACTTGGGCTTGCCAGAGGAAGAAAAAATAGTGAAATATCTCACTCATTTAAAACCCACAAATCTGTATTTCTGTCTTTGATTTGCAGTGGGCTGAGAAAGCAGCTGAACAGGGTCTACCACATCTCAGGTGAATGAGTCAACTGCCTCCCTGTACAAATAAGGGTGGGTCTCACAAGCCTTCATTGTTCTCTGAACAGCAGTAAATCACTAACATTTTTTATTCTGTCAAACAGCTTTGCACTTGCACTTTGGTTTGCAAACAGATTCAGGTCAGGTAAAATACCATCTTTTTGGATAACAATATTATTTTATAAGGCATCAAACTGTCTACATGTTACAATACAAAGCTGAATTCTCAGCACAGCAGAAAAAAGAGATGAGCCAGAGAAACTACTTCCCTAGAAAACAAAGGAGATTTGTAAAGTCAAAGCAAAAATACCTTTCCCTTGAGTCACAATGGGACTCTCATGCTCCTGTACAAGCTAACACAGACTCATGTTCTGCCTTATGCTCCATTTTACTTCTCATATCAACCAGTGCTGACTACCTCAAAAAAAAAAAAGGTCCAAACCTCAGCATTAGCCAGCTATAATGGACTTTGGGATGAAATACCTTATTTGACCACAGTTTAAATATAAAGAATGTTTCTGATCCCAGAAAGAAGCCATTGTGTTCTAGGCTGTCAGGAACATTCTCGAGTCTCCTGCTTCCCTTCTGCTCTCTCTCTTAAGTGGGAAAGGGGAGAAACCTCCGTGCTGGGTGTGCTGCCCTCAGCCTCTGCAGAGCATTTTAAGGGTAATGAACTGAGGGTGCGTCCACCGCTGAGCTGAGCCGAGCCAAGCACACCCAGATCTGGCTTCCCTTTGACTTTGCTGGATGGACTTTTTAGGCAGGACTTACCAGAGCATAATCTGCCCATCGAAATATCAAAGCCCATCAAAACAAGACGGGGTGAGCTGAAATCAGTCTATATTTGCAGTGTCAACACAAGGGAATATTGTAGTCTGCTCTTTTGTGGTTCAGTACAGTGCTGTTCCTCTGGCTAACCACAGAGCAGAAATATGTCCTACAGTTTGGTACAAGGGATAGGCTTTTTTTGAAGCCGACAATGCAGCATGTCAGACCATACAGCGTGTCGGTTCGCACAGCATCCTCTAGTGGCAAATTCAGAAAATATACAATAGGATTTGTGACAGAAACTGTTCAATATATTCTCAAAATTAAATTCAAGCCTCAGACCTGGGAAACGGTTAGGCCAAGGAAAGAACAGCGTAAATAATAATAAAATCGATATGTTTTTCACAGGGGTAACATTGTGATACCAGGGGGTGTAATAAACCAGATTAATAGATTGACAGTAAAAAGGTTAGAAATCAATTCATTATGAAGGACAGGGAAGAGAAAGAGAGGAACTATCTGCTTCGCATAATTTTGCTTGAAGGTTTTGAGGTAATTCCATATGAAATCAGCAAATTCAGATTAAGTCAAAACCTCCTGGATTGTTCTTGCATGTGTTTAATTAGCATTGAAGTTGTTTTGTCTCTGTTTTCAACTCATTTAGTAGCAACAGTGGCTGTCACAGACAGACAGGGAGCCTGGTATTACCAAGCAAAGAGAAGAATTTTATTAAGAATGAGGTTCAACTAAATGGTGCTGTGTTTAAAAAAACAGGCCTGTAGGGGGGACTGTGGAGATACTGACATTTTGTACTGTTACTATTTCCAAAGGCAACCAAAGTTATTGTGCATTATAATCTTTGGGTGTCTTTGAGTTTCTTAGTTCTGGAAATTAATCATCTCCACCTACATAATATGACATTTTCAAGAGGTTAGATGAAGATGAGAGGGGGAAATAGCTGGATAGAGAAGAACCCAAAACAAGAACCAGAAACTAGTGGACTGAATTCTCTGAGGGGCTTCATGCTGGATCAGAACTATCATGTACCTGCAGGATCTAGACCCGCAGCAGATGTTTTCAATTGCAAAAGCAGCTGTCAGGTATGGACAGGTACAACAGCCCATTGCTTCTAAGTGTTGCAGCTTTGTGCACACTCTTTCCAGTCTCTTGCACTCTTGGCTACAAGGAAATGGTATCAGTGAGGCAGGACCTGCTGCCTGCAGCCTCGCCAGGCCCTTTCACTTCAGACAACCTTTTGCAAGGTAGACTTCCCTGTTGGGGCCCCCCTCCCCCAGTCTCAAGTAATCAAAAATGAAAATCTGTGATTCACTGTGCCTCTGATAAAAAATCAGATGAAAGGCAGCTACTTTTGTGATACTTCTCACATTTACCAGCCTACCATAATAATGAAAAATAATGGCAGTCGAGTTAAGCAAATACAAAAATTCTTGTAGGAAAATCCATTCTTTCTGTATTCCAAGTAACATATTTCTATTAAGTTTCATGTAATACATAACATTTCGGAGTGCTAATCCCAATAAACTTCTGAATTTCTTTAAGTATTCTCACACTATGACAGACATTAAGGGTAAATGGTCTCTGATGGTTGATACAGTGAACATGTAATTTCACGTGCACTGGAGCTGACTTTCATAACTAACTTATTACTGCCTAAAGAGAAGTTTATGCACACTGCAATTACTGCTAATAACCCACTATTAATGAGCCCACGCTCAGAGATGCATTGCAAAGACTGGCTGCAGGGAACACCTTTCCACCGGCATGCACTCCTGTGCTTAACTAGCCCTGGCAGCATGAGTGCAACTGTGGATCAAAGGCACTTACAGTCTTATTAATCAGTGTTTTCTCACAAAGTTTCTAATCTTAGTTCAGTTCTTTCCCAGAACCCGATATCAGACTGTCAAAAATTATGGCAGTACCAAAAAGTTCATAGTGATTACACACACGTAAAGATTTTAAACAAATGCTGACAACTGCTCTCTGTTGAAAATGCATATCACGAGAACCTTACAGTTTTTATTAGTTATTAAAGTTGAATCCATCAGAAAAGAGTGAAAAGGCACTCAGTAAGTATTTCAGTCAACTTAATTTGGTGATGGTGGGCAGCCCAAAATATCTGAACAGCTGGCACAAACCTTAGTGATTAATTGAAAGAAGATTTAAAGCTGAATACAAGTGTCAGAGGCTGGTGGAAAATCATGGTTCTCCGTAACAGTTAATAGCCAGGACTGTCCCGGAAGGTAACCCACCTGATACACACAAATACTGTGAAATTTGCCTATAAACTACTTCTATTTGAAAACAGAGCAAACTGTTAAAAGTAGTTAGAAATACCCTTTTCTTTCCCTAAAGGTGTGCAGTCATTCTGGGCAGACAAAACCAGGGCTGCAGAACAGGTTTCCGTGAGCTGATAGTTGCTATGAGAACAAGCTGTTTTAAAAACACCTCCCTGGCAGTAGGTTTTCAAATTAGTAGCTACAGGACTTGCCCTCATAGAGCAATACAGTTTCTTTTTCTCACTGAGCCTAACAGAGATCTGGAGACTCTGAGAATTTATCTCAAGCCAAAACCAGTGTGAAACCACCTGTGGGATCAGGAAAGCCCAAATGCAGTTGACAGGATCCATCAGCAGGGGACAGAGCTCCTTGTTTTCTCTAATTTGATCCAGAACATGTGTTTAATGCTCGCACAGTGAAAGCCCTACCCTCACTGGAAGCCGTGGCTTGTCACTGTGATCAGAATATATTCTTATAAAATTAGCAAGAGAAATAATAATATATCAGTATATAAATACAAATATATAAATCTATGAGCACATAAACATAAACAATACAAATACAAATATGCTCTCCAAATGTTTTACAGACATGAGCAGAATAAAATAGCTCATCTCTCTGTGGTATGAAACTCATCTACTCTGTGTTTCTACCTAGCCTGGGATTTTTTTTTCAGTAGGAATTTTCCATGTGGCCTATGGGAAAATGTCCTCTGAATAGCTCTAGGCCTCCTCTTTCAGCATGAATCACTGCAGAACTGCAGCTGACATGGCAAGCATTCAACATGTACTTGGTTCCTCTCAACCTGGGACAGGTTTAGTCTATTTGGTTTTGGCAGCGGCCTCTAAGTTGCTTATTGCTGCTGCCTGCAGAAACCTGACTTTTGGAACACATCGTCTCGTCAGTTAGACATTTGACTGTAATAATAGTTTCCAGCCCCATCATACCTTGCTGAGATTTACCAACCAGATAACAGATTAAAGGAAGTGTAAAAATATATCCAGTGACTTGTCTTTCACTCATCAGGGCTTGGTGTTCTAACTCATCCTTTCTTCCCCCACAATTTTTAATCATGCTATAAGAAAATCTATTTTATTTTCCTGTCTCAGGTACTTTACTCCCTGATGTGCATTGTCACTATAGTTCTGGATTGATAGAGAAGTCGAGTTTAAAGCTATTTATGTTTCTAGGGAAACAGAGACTCTAATGAGGTATTTCCAAAAGCACACAACACATCCAGTTTCAAGTATTTGCCAAGTATTTACATTGCTCCCAGTTATTTAAGTGTTTGAGTTCTTCATGATCTTTTATGTATTTTCCTCACACTAATCTATTCAAATATTATATAAATGACAAACACTGAGAAATTAAATTATGTCCCAATATCACTAAAGAAGCCTGTAGCTGAAGAGGAATCCACATCTTTCAAGTTCAGCTCAAATCATTGACTCGTCATTTTCTTTTCTGCCATGAAAGAACTAGACCCCCAGATAAAAACGAGTTGTCCTGCATCCTACTCTCGCAATTTCTTTTTGAACTGAACCCTTACATGACCTTATTTCTCATTTCTTTCAATGCAGAAATCAGGGCACCCACGTGCATTTCCCTTCACCAAATCACATTCCCTCTACTTTGCAAAAATAGTAGTTTTGAGAAAGTTAACAGTGTTGCTCTCCGCTCTTATCTACCCTCTTTTATAACTGTTAACAGCTGTGTGTGCATGTGTTAGGACCTGCCTTTTCAGCACATAAACATTCTTGTCTTTGAATCTGTTGGCACATTCAGTAAATATATGGCAATGCAAGGTTTGTGAGGATTAAAAAAAAGATTAACGATGGGATATAAAAGCAAGAAAGCCAAGAATTGTATCTTAGGCAGACATTCAACACAGTTATTTTAGTACCAGCTGCAGATCAGTTCTTATTATCATTGGTTCTTCCCACAAGGAAGTTTAAAGAAAAAATAGAAAATTTTGTGTTTGAATTAAAGAGATTCAAACGTTTCATGACTATGAACTTCAATAGGAGAAAAAAACTTACAAAGTTGTGATTTTAAGAGGGCATATGACATGGTCAGTAGGGTGGGGCGGCCAAAGTTCTGAGGAGCAAGAGAAGAGATTAAGACTGAAAATTTGCATACAAAAGAGTCAAGAAGCACATTTTCACCGATGGAAGCAGAGGTGGAAAGGAAGAATTATCAGAAGGGACAAACACTTAAAGATTTAAAAGGTAAATTCAGAATAATAACCTGACTTTGCTCATTCATCCATAGAAGCATCCATGGAATTGCAGGCACCAATAAATAGGTTAAAATGTTCACAGAGTTCATTTAATTGTAATTGCATTAGCAATCCCTGGAAGCAAATCTAGCAGGAGAAGAGTAAAGTATATGCCAGTGTCACTCAAGGGCAATAAAAAAATGGTTTACAGGAGAATTAATAAAAATACCCTGAAACAATATGAACAATTTTATAAAGCAGTAGCGACTAGTAAAGCAGAGTAGATAAAGGTAAAGCAGAACGAGGTTTCAGCCAGGAGCTTGGGCGTGGACTGTTTGCACCAGGCTACAGGATGACTTCACTTTAATAAATGTGTGTCCTTTACCCTCAGATAAGTTGCAGATAAAGGAAATTCCCTTTGTTGACCATTCCTTATATTTCCTTTAGGGAAAAGTTGACCCTACAATAAATTAGGTTTATTGTAGTAGGAGAAAAAAAGGCCTGTGCAGAATGATAAAAGCACCTTCTTTCTTGAGCAAATACTTTGCCATACTAAAGGCTTTTCCAAGCATTTAAGCACGTTATCACCTTAAGGGAGTCCCAACAAAAACAGATATGTGCAGCCATTGAAGTAGAAGAGAGATGGAAAGTTAAAAGGAAAACAAAACCTTAATGGAAACTCAGAATGCAGTTTTAGTAAAAATGCTGCAGGAGGGACTCATTTGATAGTAGAAGCTTATGATATATTTGGTGGTATAACTAAGATTAGTTACTCTAATTGACAGTGTCTCTTCAGCTTTTCCTCTCCTGACACTTTCAGATATACTTCCAAACTGCCATGAAGAATTGCAGTTCATTCTTTGGGAATTTTTTCCCAGTATGTTGAAGCAAACCTAACCTGCTTGCAGTACATCATCAATATTCTAACAGTACAATATATGATGATTGCTGCTTTTACTCAAGGGGTTTCACAGGGAATGCAGAGACCTTCCAGGGTCCAATTTTCATGAGCTGGATCATAAAATATTATGCAGTATCATAAATGTGCATTTTATTTTGCAAAACCCCCAAATTCACTGCTTTGAGGTCCTGACATGGGAGTCTAGGGAATGACGAAGGAGTACCTAGAGAGAAGGATGTTCCTCTCTCCTTGCAGCAGGAGACAAACCAGAATACACCAGTATTTGTTCTCCTTTAAGTTTCTTACATTTCTGTTCAGTGAAGAAAAGCACATGGACTTAGGTTCTTTATGCTCTAACTATGGACTTTAATATTTAACAATAAAATAACTGTTCTTCTGTAGCTTTCTTTTGGTCTACAGGCAGACTGTAACTTTCTGATACTATTATTTCACCTGTTCACAGGACTTGGAACAGTTACCTGCTGGGCAGGTTTTTACTACCCAGGGCTAAACAGGACATTCAGATCTATAGAAGGAATGATCAGCATGTCTTTCGCAGAGAGAAGTGCCCTCTGTATCTCTTAGGAAAGGCTGTACAGTTTCACTGTGCAAGTTGGAGAGTTGTGTGAATGCAGCAGTCTCTACAGAAAGAAAAGAACTCAGCTGTGATGTCCCTAGGCTACAGCATCACAGTCAGCTAAAGTATGGTACATATATGCCAAGTGATATATTCTGTACCTGAGTCACTGCAGAATTCCTCTTTCTGATACAGCCTCATAATCAGATACAGACCAATGGGGCTGTTGATACAGGTGCCTTGGCCAGCTTCCAGTTTGTATGTTTGTTCTTTTATCCTCCCTATATTTGCCCTGCAGTTTGACATTTCTCCCTGTACAAAGTGAGTACAGCCCTAATGTGTGGTCTAAAATAACTGATGCATTTTTTATGGGTATAGAAAGACTAGACAGGCCCTCGTACAGAGTATGCATTTCATTTGGCTTATCTTTAATTCTTTATTTTAGTATTAAATGGATTTCTCATTGACACATCACAGCATGCATCTTGTGCTCCAAAGGTTCTGTTTAGTGGAAGCACTTGTAGGTGGCAGAATTCCTGCCCAGGCCTTGTTGTTCCTGGAAAGCTGCAAATGCTGGTAGGCCAACTTACTCCTTTTTTCTTTAAAGCAGTTCTCCTGAGGAGTCCCAGAGGTTTGGAGGAAGTGAGGGGTGGCAAGTGAAAGAAAGAGAATGGAAGAAAAGATGTGAATATCCACTTGTATGTTAGGGATGCTCATGGAGGAGCTTGCAGTAACAAAAGCAACATTGCTTTTAAAAATTTGTCTTGGATAACAGAGGACTTGAACATTTTAGAAATAACATTTTCATGAAACTCAAAGACCAGAAGAGTGATTATGTTTCTTCTGTTTACTTCTCCTTTTCAGTAGCAATGAAAAGACTAAATGTATAATCAGGTACTTTTTTTCTGTTGTTGCTCACTCCCCAGGTACTCAGGGAAGTTCAATGCTTATCTCTGCTACAATTATAGCTATGGTTCCTTGAAAAGGATTCTTGTTTCTGTAGAAAACAAGACTCTTTCAGACAAGGCATGTTCTCTGTCAGACCCTCTCTTCTACTGTCAGCCCAAAAGGAACTGAGAACAAAGAAACAGTTAAAATCTTAACTTCTGAAAGAATTTTTCTCAATGGAAATAAGGAAAACAAGAGGGGTGGGAACCTGTTTTGTCAAGGTCCACACATACTGTTCATCATTTGGGCTCCTTTCAAGCTCTGTTATGAGTCTACCAATTCACTAACTTAATCACTCTGTATTAAAACTCTTTCCTGAGATCACATGAAGAAAGTCATTGTGTGACTTTGCTATGGACACAGCGTTGGCTGCAGCAGGGCTGTGTGCTCCCAGCCCTTTTGCTTCCATATAGGTAAACTATAACTAGACTTATGAATGCTCCCCTCAGCAGGGTGACACCTCCTCTGAATCCCACCTTTTGCTTCAAGAGGCAACGGTCCGGGGGAGGGAATCAGCTCCTGTGCGTGAAGGTATTTGGGAAAGAAACACAGCCCACTTCATAGCAATTGACCAATAAGAGGAATTGCCGTGTTGGCAGAAGGCTTAAGGCTGATAAATTCCACGGGTCTCAGATAACACATTCTGGAGACAACTCCCATTGTCACAGGCATAAAAGAGGTAGGGTGGGGGAACGGAGCACACACTCCTGCCTCAGGATCAGAAACTGTGTGAGCTGCAGCTTGGGTTAGGTCCTTGGTATTTCTTACCATGGCCAGTTACAGCTTCAGGCAAACTAGCTCTTCTGTGGCAGGGGGACCTGGTGGCTCCTCGGTCCGTTTTGGTGGAGGTTGCTTTAGGGCTCCAAGCATCCATGGGGGATCTGGTGGCATGGGTGTGTCAGTCTCTTCTGCTAGATTTGTCTCTTCTGGCCTAGGAAGCAGCCTGGGTGGTAGATATGGAAGTAGTTTTAGCAGCAGCTTTAGTGGTGGTTATGGTGGTGGTTTGGGTGGCGGTGATGGCCTCCTCTCAGGAAATGAAAAGGCAACTATGCAAAGCCTGAATGAACGCCTTGCATCTTATCTGGAGAAAGTGCGTGCACTGGAAGAGGCAAACTCTGATCTTGAAACTAAAATCCGAGACTGGTATCAAAAACAAGGACCAGGCCCAGCTCAGGATTACAGTCCTTATTACAAGACTATTGAAGACCTTCGAGACAAGGTAGGTGTTAATATTTATTAAAAATCATCCTAATTTGCACTTAAGAAGGAAGCATAAAAACCCAAAGAGAAAAACTTCACCAGGAAAATACCCAGAAGACATTGCAGTTTATGAAAAGGAGAGGCAGATGAAATGAATATGCAATGATTGGGTGGGGTGGATAAAGAAAATTATCAATTTGGAATTATCTACTGTTTTAAATGTTAGCTAAGAGAATGTACAAAACGGTCAGTCTGAGATGCCTTAGTACTTAATTCTCTGATAACGTTTGCTTTTAACAAAGCAGATATATATACATACACACACATATATATACACACACATACTGGTCATATACACCTATATGACCAGTCAATATATATATGACCATATATATACACTAATAAATATAAAGAGAGACAAACAATGACAGCAACCTGCCTATCTCTGTAATCTGTTACCTGCCATATAGCTTGAAAAGCTTCAGAAGCACATACACACTGCTTTAACAGTAAAAATAAGAATTGGTTAAGTACAATTTTGTAAATGTGAAAATAGCAGCTCAAGATTTCATCACCATACATTTATTTTTCTTTCACATTTCACTTACTTAAGCTTGGGATTGAAATAAGAGTGCTGAAAGATTTGGCTTATGGAAAAAGGAAGTAGCAGACATGAAGTAATAAATCCCATACATAAATGCAGGATTTGCCCCAATAGCCCATGGGTACCTGATAACAGATTACTTTGAGATGATACACACCCCGGAAAACATAGGTAGTAGCTGATTAAACTATGTAAATAAATGAAAGAAAACTTGAGGTTTAGTTTTCACAGTTCAGCTTGGAGTTCATGACCGCTCCCACGCAGTTTACTTTCTCTTTGCTTCAACCCATTCACATTCCCTCCTGATTTCAAAAACTGAGCTCCAGTAAAGGCAGAAATGGCAATTATATTTTATCCTTTTAGTATTCTTTTCCCTCCTGTCTTTTACTCCCCTTAGTTAGGGGAGAGAAAACGTTGTTCCAGCTGGTTTTGTGGATGACCTTTTGAGTTTTAAAAGTGGCAGGCAAAAAAGACATGTTTTCTAGATAAAAATTAACAGGCATCACTTCTAAATAAACAAAATTTCCTTTACAGGCTTTCATGAAGCATTAGAAGAATCAATAAACACTATCCTGGATACTCCAGGAAATAAAAATGTGTTCAAAGACTACACAAATGCAATATGAACCCATATTGTTTACGAAACACAAACATGTCATTTATTTTAAAATCATACAGACCTTGTAATCACTTCCTACTGTTAAGGAAATGTGTAATGAGAACAAATTCTGCCAAGAGGGGTCTGCAGACTTTGCTTCCTTTGCATCTCTCCAGGAAATAAGTTTCTTGCCTCCGTCCTAAAACATCACCTACTCCCTGGCTCACCAAAGTCCTCTCCCTCTAAGACAGCATGCAGTTTTGTCTCACTGTGGGACTTCTAGCTAAAAGCCACTTCATATGCCAGACAAGAGTAAGAGGACCTATCCATAATGGACAATGATGGCAAAAGTACTGTGATAAATCTGTGCTACATATTTGCTATAGATCATTGATACTTTCCTACTGAGACCAAATAAAATACATTTCTATGTGGTGTAGGTAGAGATGAAATAGAATCTTAACTCTTTTATCTTCAGATCGGGAAAGAAGATAACATAGTTGTTTCAGCCTCAGCAATGAACTCTCATTGTTTGTAGATCCTTGATGCCACTATTGACAACTCGAAGATCGTCTTGCAGATTGACAATGCCAGGCTGGCTGCTGATGACTTCAAAACCAAGTGAGTAATTTCTGAAAGGAAAAAGGTCTCTTGAGCAGGCAAAAATCCTTGTTGAGCCAAAGGGCAGCAGCTGTGAAAAAAGAAAGGAATGCCTATAAAATCTCTATATGAACACTAGTTTGATCCTGTTGTTGCAGTTCAGCCCTTTATGTATTTCCTGAAAGCACCATCTGTACCACAGAAAATTTTATATCATGTAAAATATGTGGAGAAAAGTCTAATGCTGGACAACATTTGCTACATCATAAAATCCTACAAAACCAGACACATTTATAGCAAATAATGTTTCATGGTTGGCTGACTTAATCAGCTAACCTGAATAGTTTTGTTTTGCTTTTTTAAGGTTTGAAACAGAGCAAGCTCTTCGCATGAGTGTGGAGGCCGACATCAATGGCCTGCGCAGGGTCCTGGATGAGCTGACCCTGGCTAGAACAGACCTGGAGCTGCAGATTGAAAACTTAAAGGAGGAGCTGGCCTACTTAAAGAAAAACCATGAGGAGGTAAAAAAACCCCAAGAAATGCTTTTGAAAGTGACATCAGAAAAACAGTGTGTGGAAATCTGGAGTCCCTCAGGATTGTCCTGAGCTCTCCTACAGTGAAGAAAAGATTTCTGTGTAGACTGGGAGACTAAAAATACCCCCTGCAAGTATTTAAAGGGAGTCAGTCCGACCTTAGCCCTTGAAGAAAGAATGGAAGTTTCATAATGTTTTCAGTTTATGATTGTATTCTCTTTTGTCTTCCTCTGCCATGTCCACATAGGAAATGAGTGCCCTGGGAGGGCAAGTTGCTGGCCGAGTCAGTGTTGAACTGGACTCTGCTCCAGGCATTGACCTGTCCAAGATCCTGGCTGATATGAGAGACCAGTATGAACATATGGCTGAGAAGAACAGGAAGGATGCTGAGGCCTGGTTCCACAGCAAGGTAGAAAAAACTCCATACTATACAAATACTACCCCAAAAAATCCATGAAAGAAACAAAATAATTATTATAATACATAGAACACTGCTGTGAAAGCCTTATGACCTCTACTTATAAAGGCCCCATAATTCTCATGTAATGTTTTTCCTGTTTCAGACTGAAGAGCTGAACCGTGAAGTAGCTGTCAATACTGAACAACTGCAGAGCAGCAAGTCCGAAGTCACTGACCTGAGACGCACGCTCCAAGGGCTGGAAATAGAACTTCAGTCCCAGCTCAGCATGGTACATTAAAATTTGCACTGCATGACACCCCCCACCCCACCCCAAGTGAAATGGGTACATATTCCCCTCCCTACAAGGAGTCTTGCATCTGGTGGCAACCTTTTTGTGGTTTCCCCTTCAACCTCTCTGCTCTCAGAAAGCTGCGCTGGAAAGCACCTTGGCAGACACGGAAGGGCGTTACAGTGCCCAACTGGCGCAGATCCAGGGCCTGATTGGAAGCATCGAGGTGCAGCTGGCTGAGCTCCGAGCTGATATGGAGCGCCAGAACAGCGAATACAAGATCCTCATGGATATCAAGACTCGACTGGAGCAAGAGATCACTACTTACCAACAACTCCTGGAAGGCCAGGAGTCCCAGTAAGTAACTCTGCTTGCTGCAGAAGCCTTTTTGCTTAGCCTCATAAAGTTTGACCATGCCATCATGCTCATTTGCCACAGCACCACAGTAAACACAACTTCAAATACTCCTGGGGTTCTAAAATTTTAACAAATTGATTTTTCTGGACCATGGTGGAGCTAGAAATGTTATGATTCCCATTTACATTAAGTGAGTACCTCAACGAGTTTCTAAACAAAAAGGCAAACTGACAAACAGTACAAGAGATTAAATGCAACTAACAGTTAAAGTGATAACTAATCATTAGCTGCTTGACCTTCAGGACACATAGTGCAGTTAGTAATGTTTTACAGAATATAAGGATTAACACCAAATTCCCATAAACTTCCTGTTACCAGTTAAATAGCTCTTGCCTCATAGGAATCAGCGCAGAAGAAAATATTCTGAAGAGAAGTGAAGGCAGACAAGCTAGCTATTTTCAGACAGCCATTAAGTGACCTCCCACATGGGAACACAGCTATCTGTCATTTCACATATAGCCTCAAGGACGAAAATATCTCATAGCTTGGAACAAAAAAACATGAGGTGTGAGTTGAAAGGTTTTGATTTCCTCTATTCCTTCTTTTCCATAATTTACTTTTCCCACTGCAGTTGTTTAAAAATATACTTACTACAACAATTCCCTCTCCTGAGCTGAGAGGGAGAGCAAGGAGATGACTATCTCTTCTCTGACTACGTACAAAATGTACCTGATTAATAGAGAATTTGCTTTCATACATCCTCATCTCACACAGCATTTGATGTGTTACCTCTCCTTTCAACTGTTATCTCTTTGTTTTACAGGATGTTTGGCTCCCTTTCTGGAAGTGATGGTAAGGATTCTTTCTCTTTCAGGAAACCTTTAGGAGTGAAAGAAGTTTTATTTTCTAAAAGGAAATATACATATATTATGGTAGTTGTGTCCATACTAGAGACTGGGCTGCTGTACTGATTTGTGTCACAGAAAAAAATCTAATAAGTAACAAATGATGACTCTGGCTAGAATTTAACAAATTTCAGCCATTAAAGGACATTAAGACATCAGAAAAAAATCTCAGAATATGCTACAGTAAAGGCTAAGTAAAGCACAAAATGCTTAATCATTCCCCCAGATGAAAGGATACAAGAAATTTAAGTTTGGGCAGCTCAGGGGAATTGTATGAACATGCAAGTAAAATTTGCCTTGAGCTTTTAAAGGTCACCTGTATTGTAAAAGTGATGTATGATTCAAATCAATGCTATGAAGAAGAAAACTTCTGAGAGAACAGAATGAGACACAAGACATAAACTAAGCTCTGCACCCATTGTGGAGTGGTCTCATGTGTGTTATACTTAAGTAATTGCTGTTCTTTCTCTCCATATTACTGTAGACAAAAGAGACACGGTGGCAGGTGGAAAATAGTACTGAAAGTCCTCCAAATGTCATCTTCAAAATGAGAAAAAGCAGACAACACACAGGAATTGAAATGGAGAGGAATCACTCTAAACTGCTGGAAATTACTATCTTAAAGCACAGAAAATCCTTGTCCACACAAAGTTTAGGTAGATTCATCCATTTAGTGGTGATTAATTTGCAAATTGGGTTAGCTTTTCAATTATTTCTAGTTCTTTCATGTACTGAATTGCTGTATCTACTCTAATAAAGATGATCATCTTCTTGCAATCTTAACTTATTTTGAGTTATTGTGATACTGTTACTGAAGTTTGGGTTTAATCAGGCAGGACATAGCTAGCCAGCCTCCCTGACAGGTTAATGCTCACAATGTCTGTTGGTGGCTTGAGCTCCATCTCTTATTTCTCTAGCTCCTCTTGCTGGCAGGAGCTCTGAATATGGAGGCAACAGCATCCTCAGCCCCTCAGAGTGGGAATACAGGAATGACTTCTGTTTCTGACTACTATGGCTGTGCACTCTGAAGAGCAGTAACAGTGAGATGTTAAGTGATTCCAGTAAGAAGCAAGAGCTAGGAGACATTTTGTTAGGGTAAAATATAAAGCTGTTAAAATGGCTTTAATGTAACTCCTACAGAAACAAAGAGGAGTGAGAACTGTTGTGAGATTTCTTCACTTACTTTCCCAGTTCATAAGGAGGTAACAAAGCTTTAGCACCACTTTTAGCCACCTACATTCTCATGCCATTGAAAGGATATTATCCTAGCTGAAATTCTACATGTAATCAGTAATTTCATTTCCAACTATCCCGCTGCAAGCCCACAGCCAAGGAAACTTTTCAGGGTTTGTGCTAAAACAAAATCATGGCTATAGCCTATCACATTCCCACCTCCCACTAGTACAAAAGGCACATAGTTATCTCATCAACTGAGGGTGAAATTGAAACAACAGTATGCCCAGACTAAAAGTAGCCCAATACTGCACTCCCCCAGAGTGGATCATCTTGCAGCCTGTGCTTCAGGAAGACATCATCAAATTCCTCAGCACTTGTCGCCTTGGACTTGGGAGGGAATAATTATTTCACTCTTGTCCACAACTCTATGTTCATAACAGATTAACGGAGTGTTCACATAGCAAGAGGCATATCAAAGCTATGGACCTCCTCTATCAAGGTTGGGCAATCCTCTTCAATCAAGAGGCTCTGGTGCTTGTTTTGGTTCAGCAGTGACTCAGGTGACCTGTCAACATCAGTTGTCAGGTACTGACACAGACAATCCCAGCTTAGCCTCTGGAAATCTAGCATGATAGCATTAGGCAGTGGCTTCACTATGACAGGGAAAAACTGTGACAGGAAAGAAAAACAGTCACAAAAAGTAAGAATCGGCAAAGGGATACAGAGAACAGGATGAGATGGGAAGAACTGGGGAACTAAGGTGCTCTGGTGCAAACAAGTGCAGAACTGAGAGGGAGCAGTGGCATGAAAAGCACAGGCATACACGAGATGCAAGTGGTCCTTCAGAAGCTCACCCATTTATACGGTGTCCGCTTTTGGAAGAGAAGAAGAAAGCTTTTGTGCATTAAATGCTTCAGTACAGGCTGTTCCTCAGTCCTGACACATTTTCTAATAAATGTTTTGTAGCAAAATTATTCCCTACAACAGTTAGACGTGAAATCCCTCCCAGATAAAAGAACAAACAACTCCAGGTCTCTTTTTTAATTTTAACAAATCCCACTCCCTGAGAGTGAGTTCTTGTGACAAAACCAGTCAGAGTATGAGATTACTGGTGCAGATTTCTTGTGTTGTATAGCCACAAATGCAAAAGCCTGATAAGAAATTATCGTGCTCAAAGAATGCAAACTATAAGTTATAAGGACACTTTGCAAATGTATATTTTGACCAAAGAGTTTTATTTTCAAAGACTGAATTAAATGCATGGTTAGAAAAAAAGATGTTTAAAAGGTTAACAGCTTAACAGTGTTTAAGAGGTTAAAAGTGCCAAGAATTTAATGAATTCATAAACCCTGCTAAAAAAACTGGCGGCTTCAGTGACTTGAAAGAATCTTGAAAAGGCTGGAATTCTTGTTTTTATAGTCCAGTTTTAATTTCAGTTTATAATTTTATTGATTTTGTCCCCTATTTGTAGGGTAATGAAGGATTTCTGCTGAAATGTTAAATATAAAATCACTCAGAGACTATAGTTTTAGAGTTTGGTTCAGAAAAAAAGTGTTTTCTAAAGGTATGTAATGTCTGCATGACGGTTTTATCAGCAAAGACTGAGATGATAAACAAGCTGCTTCGTGAATGGAACTCTCTGTCCTCCTGAAAGGAGAGGCTAAAGAGTGTCAACTCCATTAATCCCGTAACAGAAGTAATAAAAGAGTTTGTAAAGCATAGACATGTCAGGGGATGTCTTCCAGGAAGGATCCATGGAAGCATGACAAACCAAGGAGCTTATGCACCACAAGTACAATGCTGAGTACTGTGCAAATGATGAAACTGTGTGTCAAGGCATTGGATAAGAAATCTTCGAGTGAAGCTAGTAAGAACAGAATAAAGGCATAAGCTTGAAATACCTTTTTTTTTTTTTTTTACTTCAGCAGGCTTCAATTTCCTTGTATAGACTATAAGAAGAAAATTTTGTAGGTTGAAGTTCACGTTCCAGCTGCAGAAAAGAGCTAAATGAAGAATGAACAGAGCAACACAGATCTCTACCAGTACAGAGATAGCACTGATTTTAGATGTTCATTTAAAGTCCTAAGAGGTTTTGAATCTGGAAGCATTCCAAACCTCATGAATTTAGAGAAATGTAACTGCTTTTTTTTTTAAATGACAGATAAAACATAGCTAAAATGCAGAAAAAATAATTGAAGAGGAATATGACTGTATGTAGAATTATACCTAGATCGAGAACTCAGCTAAAGACAGAGGATTTTCACATACTTGTTCAAGTTCAGATATGAAATTAGATTCATCAAAACACTTTTGATTTCTAAACTTTTACTAATGTAAATACCAAATTGTAACTAATTTTCACCAAAGGAAGCTTTGCCTTACATAGTCTATTATAAAATGTGATAACGCATGTGGGTTTTGATATAGAAGTCTTCAATGTGGAGACAGTAATAAAACAACAAAATCTATATAAATAAATAGCATGAGTTAGCGAATTCTGAACACACACTCAGGCGCGCACACACACACACTTGCCAGCAATCTGCTCTCAGTGTACAGGTATGGACATATTTACCATTTCTCTTTCACCAGAAGAGCCAACGTTCATAAGTAAACTCTCAAAAGTGAAGTTTTTTTCTCTTTAGGAAAATACCTGTGAAACACAGCAACTGAAGCAAGCTGCAAATAAATGATCCATAACCGACCACCTCCAAATTTCACAGTGCTTCATTGAGGCACCTTTCCTTGGATTCTCCTTTGGTTTGAAAATACTACTGACAATTTCTAGTAAAATATTAGGAACTATTTAGAAGTAGTTGTTTAATATGAAAGAACAAATAGCGAAGACAATGAAGGCAGGGATAAGCCTCAGGTCTGCAAGGGCTGCACTCCGCATTTACAAGCTTTTGATCATGGGGGACACACCCTAAGGATCTGAGTTTGATGGTTTACAGAAAATTGAAAAAGCCACAGAATCCCAACCACTATGGTTTTCTGAATTATGTTATTGGACATAATCTGTATTGGCTGCTTGATTTATTTTAATTTTTCCCAATAGTAAATATTCTACAGGAAAGAAACAGCTTTATATCTGCTACCTGTTTTTTGTAAGTGTTCATCTGATAACAATCTAGAATAACACACAGGGCATTTTAAAAAGCAACAAAGTGTGTTTCACCAGCAAGCTTCCAAAGAAGTTATAAAGACTGAGTGAAAGAAGACTGAATGAAAAATCCCCAAAGTTTCCTGTTAAAGTTTATGGTGTTTCCTATAAGTGATTTTGCTATTTTTTTTTTTAAATGGAATTTGATCTTGCTTATTGTGGGATCACTCAGAGTTAAACAGACCCTAGCAGCTTGCACACCTTAGGATATTTAAATTACAGGGGTCTTAAAGAAACTTTTTTATCTTTAGGAAAGTTTGCCTAAACTTGTTTCCTGAGATACTAACTCTTGGATATACACAGATTTGGCAAGCTACACAGAACTGAACTGTGGTGGCAGAGGTCCAGGTTCAGTTTGAAACATGTTTCCACAACTGTGAAACACCCTGTCTTTTCTAATCAGCTGAAGAATGAGTGGACATTCTCAGAACCAGGCTGTTAAGCTGCGTACCACAGCTAGATTTTTGATGTTTCTTTCTTCCCAAGTACACATCTTCCCCTACTAAAAAGGTTGCACATTTCCCTGAGGCTGCATTAAAGTCTCAACTGTAAATTTCAGAAAACGCCTCAGTATTCCAACAACTGGTATGAGCCTCAGTTTATCTGCAATCACCCATCCTGAATTCTAAGCTCATTTTCTGTTGATACGTACCATCAAAAACTGTACTAAAAACAACGTTCTCCTTATTATGTTGTTAGCAAACATATCATTTTTCTTCCTTATTTCAAATTTTTATTTTAAAATAATTTTGGTGGTTCCAAACCAGAGACCAGAGAAAGTTCCTCCCACCTTCCCTTTGTCCCTGCTTTTCTCCCTCCTCTCAACTCCCTGTTTCCTTAAACAATTATGTGCCTCAGTACCAATTTATTGTCTTACCATACCCCTACTTCTTCAACTGCAACTTGTGGTTTTCATCTGAAAAATGTCACCTTGTTGTGCAAAGAGAATGGGGCTCTTTCTTCAAACTCCACACTATTGCTACACTCTCCACACACACATTATCCCCAGTGACACACCCCAGCAGGGTAAACAAGCAGTTAATATTTCCTTAAAAATCTCCCAAATCTGTTTTCCCATAATTATGCACTATTGAACAGAGCTGCATTACTGAATTACTGCCTTTTGAATTTCACTAGCAAATTCTTACATCTGAAATATACTGGTGTTTCAGACTCCCACTTTAAATGAGGTATTAAGATGACTCTTCTAAGTGCTTCTCAAATCTTATTTTCAAAAATTGCTTCATTTCATAGTGCATATTGGCATCAAACACAGTTATTGCTATCTGAACAGTTTCATCTTAAACCCAATTTGTTTACATTTTCCAAAAGTAACAGGAACTTAGTCCTCCCACATTTCTTCTTTTAATTGAATTATTTCCATCTTGTATTACCCTTCTTGACTATTTCACAAGCATTAGTAAATGAACTGTGCCCACTCTTCCTTGTACATTGATGGATGCTAATTGTTCCTCACGCAATGCTATGATTATATGCTTTTTGTACTAAAATTTCAGACTCCAAAATCTAAATATTAGTTCCAAGCAAAGAACAGGAATAAGAACACATAAAATTCAATTCCAAATTTTCAGTGGGAAAAAAAATGGATAAAAAAGAAGAAATAATGGTGAGATGAACTGATGATTGTACATTTTTCAATGAAAGGAGAGTCTTACTTAAACTTCATTTAGAAAAAGTTAATTTTCTTAAAAGGTGATTGCTGTAAATGGGTAAGTGGGTGTGGTTGGACTCACTTTGTTTTTCCATTCTTAAATGTCAGAGAAGTAAACTCCAAGTTTCAAAACTATAGCCTGAAGAAAAAACACTCATCTGAATCATCCCTTTTGTTTAATTAAAAAGAAAACCCAAGCCCTAGCCCCTGAGATGTACAGCCAGCTCTGTGAGGAATGTCATCATAATTGGCCTCACCTCTAGGGAGGAGAAATTTTGGAGGGAGGGTTGCAGGTTGGGTTTCTCCTAACACCCTATCTTGAGGATATAAAAGAAGCACCAGGGCAGTGAAGACACATACTTTCCTCTTCTACACCAAGCTGAATAACTGACCTTAGCACCTTCTTGTGCTGCAGCTATGGCTACTTCCTTCATGCAGAGCTCTTCTTCTACCTATGGTGGTGGCTTTGGGGGTGGTGGAAGCAGCAGCTCTCGCCTTTCCTCAGTCCGAACAGGAGGAACCTGCCGAGCTCCAAGCATACATGGGGGATCTGGTGGCAGGGGTGTCTCCATCTCTTCAGCTAGGTATGTCTCCTCTGTAGGAGGTGGGTATGGTGGTGGTTTGTGTTCTGGTTTTGGCAGTGGTTATGGAGGAGGCTACTCTGGCTTTGGTGGTGGTGCAGCCTATGGCTTTGGTGGAGGAGCTGGCTTTGGTGGAGGTTTTGAAGTTGGTGGTGGCTTTGGTGGTGGTGATGGCCTTCTCTCTGGAAATGAAAAGATAACTATGCAAAATCTGAATGACCGTCTGGCTTCGTACCTGGACAAGGTACGAGCACTGGAAGCGGCAAATTCCGATTTAGAAATTAAAATCCGAGACTGGTATCAGAAGCAAGCTCCCACCAGCCCAGCCCGGGACTACAGTAATTATTACAAGATAATTGAAGATCTCCGAGACAAGGTATGACATTGACATGTAGAGGAGTTATAAGAATGCATTAGAATTGTGGAACTGCATATTCCACTTCTTCAAAATACGCTAAAATAATTACAAAATAAATATTGAATTCCCCAACCCCAAATATATTGTGGTTATGAGCATTCTAGCAGAAAAGAGTAGCTTTTTCTCAATTTAAAAACAAAATATGTTATCCTGAAAATGTGACATTTGTTGATATTAAAATTATTGCACTAAAAGTTAGCAAAACACGGCAAAATGTGTTTAGAATTATCAATATATTTATTCAGTAATCAGATAGTAAAGAATGTAAAAGGTAGGCCTCAAAGGCTGAAAAAATAATTCTCCTAGTTACAGATAAGATCGGGTGTTGTACAAATGTATTTTCTAATCATGTTTCTAATATTACACAAGGGTATCTATCTCATCTCTCTTATTTGCATATGGACTGTGGAAAAGAGCTTAGCATTTTTGGTTTTTCTCTATAAAAGCTGTAAGAATTACAGTGTGACCAAAGAGCAACATAATAAATTGAAATGGCTCTTGCAATCCAAAAAGCATGCTTAACCAGTGACATCACAACAGAGGTCCATTTTTTTCTACCTTTTTTGATGGTTTACAGCCTCAATAACTGCCTACTATGTACTCAGGACCATGATATTTCACCATTATTCACAGGAACCTTTTTCTGTGTTTCTTAACTGCCAGATCCTTGCAGCTACGATTGACAATTCCAGAGTCATTCTGGAGATTGACAATGCCAGGCTGGCTGCAGATGACTTCAGACTGAAGTAAGTTTACCTGCAGCACATTTGTCTTCTCTCTCCTTGTCTCTCTCTCAAAACAGTTTTCTGAAGTTTAGTATTACTTTTTATGTAGAAAATAAAGTTCTTCAGTCACTGAAGGACACATTTCAAAATTATGGATAGGTATTTTTCCTCGATAACTTCTCATGAAAAAAACCCTGGCAAACAGAATCAATGTGATGAAGGATCAATTCAGAATATAAACCTGATAGAACACAGTATCCAGATCACTGAGCTGTTTACATAATAAATTATAGTTCGTGTCTGAGTATTTTAGTGATGCTCTTAACTATTTTTACTAGCCTAAATCACAGGGGAAGAGACGACAGGAATAGGTTGGGATTTTCACTTAAAAAGAACCGAGTGGCATGAAGAGATCGCTGTTCAGTTGCAGTAGTTCTCTCTCAAAGAGTCTGAAATTTAGAAAAGAAAGACAAAGAGTAATTTGGGGCTTATCCAGCTTATGGACTCAGCAGTACATCAGACACTGCTGAAAAGATGATAAAGATACTTGCACAACTGATTTATCTTGCAGTGATGTACCTGCAGGTTTGTATTTTCTCCTCTATTGTCTTAGGCAGAACTAGGCAATCTGTGCTTTCTTTCACACCAAATTTGAGAGGACACTGCAAATGGACTGTCCTGTGTGACAACTTCTCTATTGATGCTGATAATCATTATTAGGTTCTGCAAAGTGAAATGTCAGGTACTCCTCAAGAAAAAAATCAGATGGCAATGCATGTAGTTTCACATGTCATAGTTGGATGTTGGAAAAAACATCTTTACTCCCTTTACACTTCTTTTCAATATACATGTTTTCATTTATAGCCCACTGTTCCTCCTACATTCAAGATAAAATTTCATAGTTTTATAGCTCTACTGAATACAAACTCGTACATATTCCAGTGCTTGTTTCTTTTTTAAACTGCAGATATGAGAATGAGTTGTTCCTGCGCCAGAGCGTAGAGTCTGACATCAACGGCCTGCGCAGAGTCCTGGATGAGCTGACTCTGTCCAGAGCTGACCTGGAGATGCAGATTGAAACACTGAAGGAGGAGCTGGCTTATCTAAAGAAGAACCATGAGGAGGTGAGAGTCCGTATCAGTACAGAGAGGAAATTACTTTTCCCTTTGGAATTTATGCCTCTCCTGTGGGGAGGGGGAAATCCAAACAAAAAAACCCAGAATGACAACATTGCAGCTTAATAAGAAGAAAACTGATATTAAAAGAATACAAAGTGTGCCCTGAGAAGCTTTTATCTGATTCCAAACTGTTCAGACCTATTCATTTCAGTTTGACATTCATAAGCACGACAGGTCACTGAGATAGATAAGCTGAGTAAAAGAAACATACATATAAGTCACATGTAAATATGTGTGTGTTGTGTGTGAGTATACAGAGCATAGAAAAGCATGTGTGATGAGAGATAAAATTTGATAAACGTTTTTTATGTGTGTTCCACCTATGATACTTGATAATAAAAGTACTGCGTACCACTGCATGGATTGCTGATGGCAGAAAGTATATGAGAAGAGAAAGCCTAATCTTTTTTGTCCCCTGCCTTCTGCCTGTCCAGGAAATGAAAGAGTATTCAAATCAGCTAAGTGGAACAGTCAACGTGGAAATGGATGCGGCTCCTGGCATCGACCTGACCAGAATTCTCTCCGAGATGAGGGAACAGTATGAAGCTCTGGCTGAGAAGAACCGTAAAGATGCTGAGGCCTGGTTCTTCACTCAGGTATAGTTACACCAATAAACAGCAAACTGATGCATTGTCCCATTATTACTGCCCCAGCAGATAGGATGGGCCCTCCCTTGCTCAAAATAATTGAAATTTTTTTATACAATATGTGCATGATTTTACAGTTGTTTTTTTCTTTCAGACTGATGAGCTGAACCGTGAAGTAGCCACCCATACACAACAGATACAGACCGGCAAATCAGAGATCACAGAACTGAGACGCACGCTCCAGGGCCTGGAGATTGAGCTCCAGTCGCAGCTCAGCATGGTACGGAGCTATCCCAAGCACATCACAAGTCACTACTACTACTACACTCTCCCCTTCCTCCCTCCCTATCTTGCCTCTCCTTAGACTCCCCCTCTGTGGGAAAAATCTGCATGCTAACCTATTCTGACATTATTCTGCTTTAGAAAGCTGGACTGGAAGCCAGCCTGAGAGATACAGAAGGACGATACTGCGCACAGCTGGCACAGATTCAGGCCCTCATCACCAGTGTTGAGGAACAACTGAGTGAACTTCGATGCGACATGGAGCGTCAGAACCAGGAGTACAGAATGCTCATGGACATCAAAAGTCGCCTGGAGCAGGAAATCGCCACGTACCGCCAGTTGCTGGAGGGCCAGGACTCTCAGTACGTTGCTATATACAAATCCTATGATGATTAGATAAGGTTAATAACATGACACATTGTAAAGCAGTAATTTGTGGTTGCTAGCTGACTCCAGATTACTAAATTACATTCACTGCACGCGCAGCCTTTAGAGTACTGGCAAAACAGATGCCCAGCAAAATCCCAGGTGTTGCTATAACTCAAGCTGAATCTCCAGAACAATTGTGCTGATGATTTGAAAATATAAATGCAACCATTTTGACTACAATGAATTATAGAAGGCACCAGGCACCATATGTATGTCTTACATAATCCTCTTGTTGCACTGGAATAATAGCCTTCAGCCTGAAATAACCTATAAAAACCTGTTCTCAGTATTTCTTTAGCTCTTGGTTTTCTACACTTGTGCACAGAGGTGAAAATATTCATCATCATACACCAGTACTCCCAACTAGAAAAGAACTTGGTACAGACCACAGCTTACTTTACTAAAGTCTATGTTTTAGTGCCCATTTCCCATATCTGATCTACACATGGAATTACTTTTGATTTCTGAGGAGGAATCAGCTCCTTATATTGTTTCTAGATGATGCCACTTTGAGAAGAGAAGTATATAGAGACTTATCAGGACCAAGAACAGGTCTGACTGCTGTTCATATTTCCTATTGAGTAGACAGGAGTGGCCTTCAAAGCAGAAAGCACCTTAACAATAACACTAGTAACCACACACCTGAGAAACAACACACTGAAAGCAGCAGTGTGAAATCATGGCTATTCACACGCAGTGGTTCCTAAATAGATCAATGGTTTCAGTGGACAGGGTTGGTGATGGTCATTAATCAAATATTTCTTCTTTTCTGCAGGATGTCAGGAGTGAACCCTAAGGATGGTAAGAAAATTTTGATTTAAAGAGGGGTTGAAATGAATTGACAAAATAGGATTAAATAAACCTATCTTTTTTGCTTTGGATTTCCTCTTACTAACGCAGATTGCATTCTCTCTGCAATGACCACATTCTTTATCATTTAGAGACAAAAATATAATACTTTATCTTATTTCATGTGCACTTTTGAAACCAGTAGCTTGCCAAAATGATTGCGTGAACTCACGGGATTCTAAAATACCAAAATCTCCCAAAGATTCCTAAGCTCCTCTGCTGATTCACACAACATACAAGATACATCCAACACCGACATGTTATGTGCACTGTTAAGATTTACTGCATGAGGACCAGTAGGGAGAGAAGAGAAGATGTCAAGGCAGTTCCCCCTTTGATATGAGAAAAAGATCTTGTGAGGAAACAAACAAAAAAAACCCCATCACACAGCTCTTCAGTGTGTTAGCAGTGCATTTTTTTTCCCTAGTTGAATTTTTTTTTTTTCTCCTACAACAGCACCTCTGAGCAGTGGAAGAGTTCGCATGGGCATGGAAGATGGTGGAAAACCTGTTTCTACTCATGAAAGGAGATTCCAGTAAAGAAATACTGAATCCCTTCGTGCATATGACACCATATAAAACCAGTGCAGACTACACATTCACTAATGCTAGGAGAAATATCCTTTTACTTTCGCCAAATCACAAGAATGTAATCCAAGAATGTGCAACAGCTTGATGTCTTTCCTTAAATATGCTCTCCCTTTTCACACAATCATTTGGCTCTATGGGTCAGAGATGGCAACCTTGTTTTCTGCCAGTAGCTATATAGTTTCCTTATGAAAGAACCTACATAATAAAGTTTCTGTTCTGCTCGTGCAAATATGTCCAGTCTAATGTTGTTTTTTTGAAGTCGGTATGGCATTGCCATACACATGACCATACACCCGTCCTAACACAGTGCTTCCTATAACCCAAAACAAGAGGTGCTCAATGTATAACAACAATAGCAGTAATAACTTTAATAATAATAATAAAGATGATGACGAACAGATATAAAGTGCCATTAGATTCTCCCAGGAATCTGAAGCTAATATCGGTAAAAAAACTGAGAAGATAATGCAAAAAACCCTTAAACTCTTTGTTCTGGGTTCAAAGTGCACAACATGACTACAATTCATGCACGAATAAAATGCACCTCTGAAAAAAATTAGTATTTTTCCGTATATCTATTTATGTTCCTGCACTTCCTTCAGCAAAAAGGCAAATTCCCTTAGCTCTGGAGGAAGCACTAGGCAAGGTCCAGGTGAAATGAACTGTTCAAGCAGAGTTTGCTGTGACTGTTTTGGTTTTCATACATAAGGAAGAAACTCACCAGCCTGCATCATTACTGTAGCTGTTGTATTAGCAATACTGCCTTTTCTCAGCAACAAGTTAGTCTGCAAACTTACACCAGTGTAATTGGAGTTGCTTAATACAGATTTAAGAGGCTACTAAATCCCAACTTCAGAAGCATATAAATCATTTACATAAATGCTGTATTTTGCTAACATAACCTATTTGGAAAATTTGTTGTTAGCCTCATCGCTGGGTATTTCAATCCACATAGTAGTATCTACAAAACCAGTATGATTTCTAGAATTACATATTTCATTTTCCTTCCAACCTCCTTAGAGCCACTATTTTTCTGTGTTCTATTTACTGACATTTAAAAAAAAAAAAATCTACACTGCTGGCACCAGCTGCACAGTTTAGCCATGAACGAGGCTGCAGGATCATTGGTATACCACTGTTAAGAAACATACATAGCACTGGTATTCTCACTGGAAAGAACTGAGAAGAGGTTCTCGCAAACTTCAGCAAAGCAACATCACAATCTACCAGAAAAGAAAGACCGAACAGTAGAAATGATATTCCTTCCTGATCCAGAAATCAGGTGACTATTATATGTTATCACTCAGCAAGAGAGAAATTCTACAGCCAAAGGCTGCTATCCATTTGTATTTCAGATGGAGGAGTTGAATCAACAAGTGAGGCCGCAGGATATTTACCTGTACAATGTAGGTGTCAAAATATTCTGCCTATACTTAACCTGCAGCCTATAAATTCAGTTCAGTTTGCTCTTCATGTTCCAATTCCCAAATAAAGCAACTCGGGACTTTGCATTCCTCAGTTCCTGCTAGCTTGGGCCTGCCTATGAAACAAAGAACAGCCACCGTCCAATGGTGCCATCTGCTGACAAGGTTTTATTTTCTTACTCTGATCCTTTCATTCTGTACTCTGTGGATTAAATAGTCGACTAAAAACAAGTCCCATAGTGCCAGCCTGACAATGGAGAGCTGTGTCTGGTTTTGAAGTAAGTTTTTTTGTCTTTTCCATGGATCATCAGCATGCGTTGATGAAAACTATGTGGCATGTTTTCCAGTTTGAAAAGGCTGAACTTCAGAGGAAACACTTCCTATATGCCAGATCATCTTTGTTTTATATTACTTGCCAGAAAAAATACAATTCTGTTTTTCATGATGGTATGATATTCCATGAAACTATCAGGGAGTAAACCAGAGGCTATTCTGTCTCACAAACTGTCAGCCTCGCTGCCAGGCAAGGTGTGAATCTCACAAAGTAATTTCATGTGAAACAAAAGATTCATTTTATTTCACGTAATATTATGTACATATGTATGTACTTATATTTCCATGTAATATTTCATAGAACATTAGCTGGCTGAACTGCCAGGCTAGAAAATTCAGACTGAAATTAATCTCTGGTGAGATGAACTGAACAGCAGGATATCATTGGTTCTATTATGATTTGGGTTTTTTTTTCAAGTTAGGCCTTCATTTTTTGTCTGGTGCTTCAAGCTCTTCTCACTCTCAAGCAGCAGGGCTGACACCAAACTGTAGCTATTAATAGTAGCTGTTATCAGAATATTTTGTGATAGCCACACCTTGTACTTACTGGAAAACTGTATCTTCAATGATTAATTTCCCCAAACAATTAAAAATGTTAGCATTTCTATTCAATGAAGTGCATGAGGAATAAGAAGGAATATGTACTCAATGGAAATGTAACCGGTAAAAAGAAAATCAGCAGGTGCTGAGGAGGGCTGACACAGAGCCACAAGGAGGAGCTCAAAACCTGCCCTAGGCTGAAAAAGAGGCCGAGGAGGCATCCCAGGAAAGGATGAAGTGCAGCAATTCATTATTACTGAAATTTTCAAACGAAACAGAGAAAAAAAGATTCCTTCAGGTTTCTTCCAGGATAGTGTGATTCTGGTTTGTACAGTTTCTCCGACCCCACTATTCAGAATGTGTAACAGTGCTAAGTAAGATCAAGTTAAAGAGCTGAGCCTTCAACTGCTGTAAGGAAAAACAGCTGCACCATTTCTGAGAGAGCCCATGCCCTCTCAGCTTTCCACCTCTTCCCAAGTCTTCTTCCTCTATCCTATCCATCAGTCGCAGCCTAGCACTACTCTGAAAGACAAGGTAAACCCAATAACCCCAGCTGTTGCCATGGGAATGCTTCACAATTTACCACCTACTTATCAGCATGAGGAATAAGAAAATCTTTGCAGAAGCCAGACTTGCCCATTCTATATTTGATGGAAGAAGTTCGACAGAAGGTTACCGAAACTTTTCAGAAAGACTATTTTTGCATGATTGCCAGGTCAATTTTTAGGGCTGGTAGCTTTAAATAATCACCTGAATTTTTCAAGTGTTGTTACAAACTCATATTCTAAATACTTTCTGTAGCTAAACATATAAATATCTTAACAGTATTAATACTAGTAACAGCAAGAAATTCCTGCATTACTATCTATTTCAACAAGACTATTGAAATATGACTGCACCTCATGAATTCATGAAAAAATCAGTAGAAAAGATTGTTAAGTACCTAATTCTCATGTTTTTCACCTGGAAATGAGCAGCTGCAGGGAACAGCTAGGCCTTACTCACTTTGGACTGGAGTTTTAGTCAAATGACAGAGGTTAGATAACTTCATTAAAGCCTCATGTCTCATACAGGCTGAAGCTGTTTGGTACGTTAATGACAGCTTGATAGGGCATGCTGCATTTCAGGATTCACAGACTGCTGTAATTCTAAAGCCTGAGAATTACAACAGAAAGAAAGAATCTTGAGAGACCCATTCCTGCCCCAGCTCTCCATTTATTCTCTAATGGGCAATACTCTTCCCCTCATAAGCAGGAAAATACAACATATTAACTACAGGGTTAGAAAAAAGTCTGTGGCAGAGCTGATCCTGTTCCACACCTACTGATTTTAGCCACACCTCACTATTATATTATGAAAAGAAAAAGAAAAAAATCCCAGAACAACCAAAAGGAAAGCAATCTGGTATGTGGCTGTGATTCCAAATAACAACAACGGTGCGTGCAGGCTCATAAATGCTTCAGAATTGACCAAGAGGAAGCGCATTTCACGATGACACAATCTTGTTGCTGTAGTCATTCATCGAAGGGAAACTCCCACAGGAAAAGGCATAAAGCTGCTTAGGGAAGGCTAAGAAGCTGCTCAGTGCTAGTCAGTCAAACATTGGGTTAGATTCACAACAGAGCTAAACATGAGTACCAGCCAAGGCCCTTTTCAATTTTTTTCTGGGTCCCTCAGGGGTAGTTCAGGGTGTGGTTTGGCCCAGCAGGGAACTTCTTACAGACCTTCAAGTGCAGATGGTGGTGCCAGCAGCATACATATGTCTTTCTCCTCTGCCAGACCCCTCTGGCTGGCTACCGGAGGAGAGGCACCTTGGGGAGGCTTCGGCGAGCACCATGGGGAAAGCATCTTCCTGGGTGGGAATGAGAAACAGACTATGCAAAACCTGAATGACCGTTTGGCTGCCTACCTGGACAAGGTCCGCTCCTTAGAAGCAGCTAACGCTCAGCTGGAAAGCTGCATCCTAGAGTGGCACAAGACAAAGTCTCACGGAAAGAGGCATGACTTCAACCAATACGAGCAAAACGTCACTGACATGCAAAGACAGGTAAGTCAGAGCTGTGTCATTCTATGCTCTTTTAAGGAATCTGGGTACTCATTTATGCTGATGGCTTTCCTTTAAAGAAAGTTAAATAAAACCTTTTAAATGTTAGAAATACTAGTGAAAGTGGTTAGAGGACCTGGGCTTAAACAGTCTTTGTGTTCACAAGAAGGAGAATGGGCTACAAGAAAGAAAGGCTGGAAGGAGACAAGGGGGATTCTGCAAAGACTGGTAGTATAAAGAGATTTGTCTGGTGCCAAGTGTTCGTTTCTGTACATGAAACTGTGGTTTGAGTAACTATGTCTGGCAGAATTTGGTCTTTTTGACTGCACATGTATTCAAACAAATTACAAAGCAGGCAAACTGAAGAGACTGCCTTCTTTCATGCATGCTGTCTTTAGACATACTGTTGCATTTCATTGCTTTGATTCCTATGGTAGCAGTCAATGAAACTACAGGAGGTTTGGGTCCAATGAGCTTATGTAATCAGATGGAAAAATACTTCATTGTAATTAAGAAAATAGCAGTGACAAATTCCTTGTGGATGTTTTCACTATAATTAAAAGGAGAATTTCTGGTTCCTGCCAGTAGTTAATATTAATGTTCAACAGTAACTCTTTCAATCTCCCAGACTCACGTGTCTTCAAATTTAAGCATAATATTAATCTGTATTCATAATGAACTTACTTAGCACTGTAACCATCTGTGTGACTAATCAGTGTAATTAACTTTACATAGCCATATGGGGCAAAACCCAAAGCTATTCCAAATGTAGTTTTCCCTCCACTTTTTATAATACAGTTACTTGACATTCTTAAGACCCTGAAAAATTTTTTTCAAAAGGGCTTGGAAATGGTATTAGCCAACATCTTTGCTGAGTGAGGCCAGGGACTTAATCAAACTCCCTGCTCACTGTTAAATGTGTTGCCTCCAGGCAGAAGATGAGGCACTCTGACCACAGACTATGTAAGGAGAGCCAGAATTGTCATCACCTATTTCTGTTTTAAGGATAAAGAAAGGTCATCCATCTCCAGACCTATCACTTGAGCACTTTTTTTTTTTAACTGATCCAGAGATAAAAACTTGTTCATCAAGAATATAAATGTGTTCACATTGATTTGGAATTAATAAATCAGAAAGATTTAGGAAGACAGTAAGACTAAAAACATAATGCTGATCGGGGTAAAGCCCTCACTTAGGACTAGGTTGTACCCAAACCACTTATTTTTAACATTCACCACTTAAATAGCTATCACTGGCTACAGGCACCTGTTAGACTAATGACTGTCTCAGCCAGTATGTACTGAATGTGGTGCTCATACTGGGGAGGAAGGGCTGTTAAAGGATTATTTACAGGCGACAAATCAGTGATTTAACCCAGAATTTTTACTTTCTCTATAAATTATTGCAATTAGCACCATGACTGCCAGTAAAATGAGTGAAAATATAGCATCTAATTATTAACCATAATTAAACTAATTAACCATTAATTAAAAAGGTGAAACTAATTTAGCAGCTAAAATGAAATTTAGACAAAATTTAGGATCCTATATCCACTAACCCAGACAGTCTATGATATAGGCTGTCTAAACTTGGAGGCATATAACTGTTTGGGTCCTACATTTTGGACCACACTCTTCCCTGGATACCTGAATTCTGGATGAACATGCCAGATGGAGCAACAAGTTGCCTTGCTCCAGCCTGACTCCATTCTAACCCAGATACAAAGAAAATAGCACCAGTTCTTCAGGTAAATGTCTCACTCAAACATCTTGTACCGCTAAATAAGCAAACTGATTTACAGAGCATTCAAGGATACAGGATCAATGCTGTTGGACAAAGGACACAAGGCATGCTGAGGAAGAAGTCAGTGCAGGAAGCCTTCTTGAAAAAACATCTGTTTTGAGAAGGAATTTGAGTGTATTTCATGTATAAAATGTGTGAGTTCTTAATTAAGGTATCTGTAAGTTTGCAGGTTGATATTAGTGATGCACCCATATTCATGATGGATGTAGTGAAGAATTCTGTATAATTATAAACAGATAAATGCCCACATTTGAAATGCACTGCTAACTGGCATAGCAATCAATATCGTACAGCAGTTGGCAAAACACTGACAATTGTATAGATTGCACAGAAGGAGTCATAAAGCATTTATATAAATGTGTTGCTGTGTTGCATGATTATGAAATGGCAAAGTTGAAGAACTCGTATGTTGCTTTCTCATTGCCTTATTACTTTCCATAGTAAAATTTACCATTCTCTAAGGATGGATCCAAGAACTGCTGCTTCTCTGACAACAAATTCCAGGCAGCCACACATTTAGGGTATCGTTATACTTCTGCAGCTGGCCTTGGTCATGTCCCAGGGCAGTATCTGAGGTGTGCTGCTAATTGCTCAAGAATGTATAGTCTGTTAACAGATTAGTTAAAACACTCCACAGGCATCTTCTTTTTTGCTATGAGAGGTAAACTTTTGACACTTCAGGACAATTTTGTCATTTCCTCGTTTCTTTGTGATTCATTTAGGTGTGGGAAGTTTTACTTCAAGGTGCTGAGAGCTCTGTAAATGGCTAATGATTTCTGTACAGCCATAATGCACCTTGTTTTGCTATTTAAGTGTTGAGTGAAGGCAGCTGTTGTAATTGCAATGATGCTTCCCTTTCCTCTTTGTTAGAAAAGGACATGGAGTCCCACAATGATTAGTTCCTGCTAATTATGTATGAGTCCCTGCTAAAATTCTTTCAAAGATTTTGAATGCAATACTGACCTTTTCATATTCAGATCTATAGTTCAAAGCTATTTCATGTTAACAGGGACTTACAAGTCTTTTCAGTACATGCTGAGTCCACTAAATGAATGATGCGGTGCACTTTCTCCTGCACCTTTTAGGGCAATTTTCAATATCCCAAAGGAAAATCTGAAACATGAATTAATCACGCCATGCTGCTGGACAATTCAGTACAGTTATAGGTGAATAACTGAATGGACCATGACAACTAGATGCCAGTGTTATTCTCAAAATGACAATCCATGCAACTCTAGACTGAAGCACATGATGGACTCGAGGGGTCCTGCTCAACCACGACAGCTGCTTTTCTAGCAATGCTAAACAGATTCAAAACCAGTTCACAAGAAAAGAGGAAGACAGTGATTGTTATTCTGTAATATACCATGAGGTTTGTGTAATATTATTCATATCCTCTACCTGGCCAGGAATAAGATGACTCTCCTCCTGCTTCATATCCAGAAAAGTAAGACAAAGAAAAAAGTAAGTTAATGGACAAAAATTGCAGAAACATCTAAGTGAATCAGGAAACTAAGCTTCTTTTATTCATGTACTCTCCTTAACATGGGAATTCTACTATTTAGATGCTTCCTAAAAGCAGCAGGGGGTCTAAGCACAGGTTATTCACCATCACCATATGGCAACACTGAGTCTCCTGTTGGATTCTGTTTTCCAGATTGAGGATGGCAAGATCACCAATGCCAGTATCCTTTTACAAATTGATAACGCTAACATGGCATCTGAAGACTTCAGGCTCAAGTAAGCTCTTCTTTGGTTTCCTGATTAAGTTTGAAAGAGGATTAAGAAAATATTGCTTTTTCTTGATAATCCAATATGAAACCAATTTTACTGAGGTTTTCTGTTGATACTAGATAAATAAAACCGATGTAGAACAGAAGAAAAACCAAACCAGAAAGGATAAAAAGGATGTAAAAACCACAAATGATTGCTGAACAATCTTGAGTCACCCTGTTTATGATACTTAGTTCAGGTCCTGAAGAGCAGGTTTTACAGCAGACACCTGATACTTGTGACAAAAGGCATTTAAAACTGTCATCTGGGAATACAAATTAACCCTTCTCTGCACTATGCTTCCCCAGTCCAGCCCAAATCTATTTCCCATACTTATCACCTCTTCTGTCCAGCTCCGCAGGAAATACCTGTCCTTCAGTATCTTCAGCTTTGGAGTCTCGTAAGTTTTGCCACAGTAAATGGGCCAGTGCTTCCTTGGTTACCAGTATGCAGTTTGATTTTTCAGTACATTGTTGAAAGATAGTTCTCAGACCCAGTGAAAAACCAAAATGTTTGGACAGAAAACTTCCAGGCAGATCTTTGCAAAGGAAAGGAATTTACATTTCTGTAAGTTAGACTTCTTAGGAATCATGAAGATTTCTCTTATTTTCAACAGATGATCATCAGTTATTAAAAAAAAAATATCAGCTTTTGGTAATATTGTAATAAACTTAAAGACTCTGAACACTGTAGGCCTTATCTAGCCTTGCCTTTCTTTATCATTCAATACTGTCATAAAAGGAAACAGTGGAACTACTTTGAGAGAATGGAATCATAACATGAGTCTGATGGATTGAATGTAGAAACATCAATAGAGCCCACAAAAAATGAAGTAAAGGGAGAGATTCTGAGGAGCAAAAGTGCTTCATATGCCCAAGGGAAGATACAGCAGTGTCTTTCTGACTCTAGCTCACTACAGATGGCAAACTGCAAGAGGTTAGAGAGGAATGTTAAAACCTGGCTTCTGTGACATTTTTCCTGTTTTCTGAAGGACTGAAAAGTTATCATTTTGGAAAAACTACAGAAAGCATTGATTGTTGATACTGATTTCACACCTTTATTGCCAAATTTTTGAGAATCATATTCTCAAAGCTTTCTCAAACTGGTGAATGTTAAAATGCAAAAAGGAAAATGAAAGAAAGAGCAATTATTTCATACCATTTAGGAGGAGGAGTGAAAATTGTGAAAAACAATAATGAAACCCATCTTATATTTAAGACTATTCAAGAATATTCAAAGAACATATTTTAGAAACAGAATTTGTTTCCTTGGGTTTTTGTTCTCTCTAGTTCCCTACATAGAGGACTTAAGTATACTTCTCTCTAGAAGCAGTCTGTTCTCAACAAGCATGCTTTATCTTCTTTTTCCTCATAAAGGTACGAAGCAGAGAAGTTTCGCAGGCAGGGAGTGCAGCTTGACGTTGAGAACCTGCGTAAGGAGCTCGACGGCCTGACCATTGTTACAACAGATCTGGAAATGGAAATTGAAGGCTTGAGAGAAGAGCACATCCTCAGGAGGAAAGACCATGAGGAGGTAGAAAAAGTTCCACTTGGTAAAATCCTATCACACAAATCTTCGCTACCATGTAATTAACTCTAGTAAGAGCCACAATCTATAAATGGGATTGATGATTCAGAACCTAATCATGTTGCTAAACAAGCCAATGAGAGTCAGATGAGGCACAAAGTTTGTGTACTACTTTACCAATTAAATTGAGATTTCAGAAAGGATAACAAATTGCTGTATTTTCTCCCACTCTTTTCTAGTCACGTACCCATCTGTCATACATAGCTAATAGTAACTTACATATTCAACAGAAATATTCTCAGAAATACTTAAGATATAAATACACAGAGACAAGTAAACAGGAAACGTTACTGGTTGCTGTTGAGTTTTACTCATCACAGACTTTTCCCTCAACTCTGGCTATATCATTTCACAGAAGCACAGAGTGTTTGAGGTTAGAAGGGAACTCTCAAGGTCACCTTGTCCACCCCTGCAGCTCCAGCAGGGTCACCTGGAGCAGGCTAACCTGAACTGAACAACCTGTGAATTCTTGAAGCATCAAAATTAAAAAGAATGGTTGGTGCAGTCAAGTAAAGTTACTTATTCTTGCAAAATCCTAAGCACAATAATTAGATAATACTTAATAATTGTCAAAAAACATGCTGCTCTGAATTCTTCCAGAGCTATACCACAGTTGTCTCTGTTATTGCCACATATGTAATACCACTGCTTGACAATTCGCTGTTTTCATTTTGCTTGATCTGATGTTTTCAGTCATGACCTAATGCAGAACCAAACATCCTACTCAGTATCTGTCAACTATTAAAATGGAGAATAGAAACACAAGGGTTACACTGCAGTAGGTGAAGCTATCTTTGGCTGATCCCCTTACAGCGAAGGATACTACTGAGCAGCTATAATAAAACAGTTCTTGGAAGCAGGGCAACCAACAGAGACATCAGTAAGTCCAGTTGATCTGCATTTTGGAGGTCATGATGTCATACCCTGAAATGCTACTTTGCCTGGGCACTTTTGAAAATGGTACCTAGCACATAAGATTGTGCTACACCAAAAGGAATGTTACCATACCTGCTTGACTTGTCCTGTAATTATGTTGTTTACACAGTAATTATACGCTTTAATCCAATTATTCCTTTAACAATTACATAGAACTTTTACATTACTCTCCTGTAAACTTAGTTATAGTTCCATAAATATTAACATACAGTGTAAGAAAGATGAAATTACTGTTAGATTTTCATCAAAGGTTTTGGGTTCCTAATAGATGAATAAATAAAAAATGTCAGTGCTTCTTCATTAAGTATATATCTTCCAGAAACATTATATGAAAAGATCTTCTCACATGTTTTTTATTGAGTTCTCTAGCACAGTTCTGCCACAGAAACAGATAGAAGTCACTGGTTTAAGTCACACCATAGTATTATCCATATATAGATTTTCCAAATAGTGTTAACTGAATGTATATAAGAATTAACCTACCATAATGAAAAAAATACTGTGGGTATTGTGAGAGGATGGAACTGAGGAAAACAAGACAGGGACGAAAACTTTCCACTTTCATAAACAAGTTTGCTTGTTTCCTCTACTAATATATGAACAGGATATGGAAGCAAATCGCTCATCGCAAGACTTCAAAGTCAATGTAAAAGTAAATGCAGCACCTCCTGAAGACTTAGCCAAGATTCTAGCAGAAATAAGAGAAGATTATGAAGCCATAATTGAAAAGAATCGTCAAAGCCTGGACAATTGGTACAAAGAACAGGTAACAGCCATTTTCTGCTCATTTCAAAGAGCCTGTTACTGTACATGACTGACCAGAATCAGTAAGCTTTTCTCTTGCTTTTGCTCCATAGACTGCAGCTATGTCTCTGGCAGCAACCCCTAATCCAGAACAGATACAGCGCAATGAGAATGAGATCAAGGATCTAACACGTACTTTACAGTCCCTGGACATCGAACTGCAGGCACAGATGAGTAAGGTATCTATTGTAGACACCTCTGGCTGGTCACTGTTACTTCATATATTCTCAGAAACTGTCATGGACCAATTCTTCATTTAAATCCATAGCCTAGCATGACTTTATTGTAGTTACTGAAGTATCGGTGAAATTGGAATTTGGACCATGCTTGACTTTGCCAGACTATGCAAAATAGATTCAGCAACCATCAACAAGAAGTGAAAAATTTATGTCTCTCCTTAGAACAAAGTATGGGGAGAAGAAAAAGAAGAGATGGGATAGCTGACTCCATGATCTAGAAAGAAAAAATGTCCAAGACGACAGATAGTAATACAAATTTCATATTTGCATTATAATAGGGGTTGTATGAAATACATGAACTGTGAAAAATGTTGGTGGGGAATCTTCAAAAACATTACTCAGCTCTTGTACAGGTTAAAGCTCATGTACCCATGATGTGGAGACTTTAGAGCAATTCTGGACAGTAAATGCAGAACTGAAAAAAGAGTCAACAGCTACAGGAGCACAGCTTTTGAGCAGAAAGAATACGGAAGGGATAAATTACTCAGTTTTTGCCTCTCATTATGCACACACAACACAGCTTCATGATTCTGCTGTCTTCACATGAATAGTCATGCAAATGCATAGGTGTTTAAATTACCACAGTCTTAATTTGCAATCTTCTAGCCAGAGACCAAATTTGCTGGCATTTCTGCATTATATCTTCCACATGAATAATAATCATAGCATTGGTATTATCTGCTCTGTCAGAAACACATGCTGGAAGACACCTTGGCTGACACTCGGAATTACTATGCTGTTGCGCTTCAAAACATGCAGCAGATCATCTCCAAATGTGAGGAAGAGCTAAGCCAGGTTCGTCATGACATTAAGCAGCAAAATAACCAATACAAGGTTCTTCTTGGGATCAAAACCCGCCTGGAGAAGGAAATTTCCACTTACCGCCTGCTGCTGGAAGGGAATGTTGACGGGTAAGGCAAAGCCGCCCTGACTGGAATAGATGAGAAGAGAGTTCTCATATTTGGGTTATTTATTTGTTTGTTTATGCTTAATCAAAGCTTGTGAGTTCCATACTACATCAAGGGTTGGTATTTTAATGTGCTGGATCATAATAAAAAGCTTGAGCCACTTAGTATACAGAGAAACTTGTATCCATGTAATTTGGATTACCTAAATTAATATAACTATTTAAAAAAAAAAAAAATTCTACATTCCCACAGCATGCCTACCTCAGCATAGGAAAAAATGCCCATTTCAGTAAAATTCATATTCATTTCCTATCTTCAAAACAAGTTCTAGATCAAAAAGAAGCCTGGAGACAAGTTTAGATCTTTTTTGGTCAGCCATCTGCAGTTACAAATACCAGCACACAAAATCTGTACCGTATGCCCCTCTGCTGATGGGTTGTTTGGTTTCCCCATCTCTGCCTTGTCTGAAATCTCTCCATTCAGAAATCTTTGGGCCTCTATTCTTCATTCTCTCATCTTATATACAGGGTATGTCTTATTTATACAAAATCAGAAAAAGCAAGATTAGCAGCCTTTACAACTGAAAATCTCAGGGAGGCAGGACAGTATGGCACCAAGTATGGGGTTATTTGTCAGAAGCCAAAATGGGACCAACTTGAGCAACTCAGAACACATGAGAAACAATGCAACTGTCCACGGTAGAAGCAATAATGAATGTACACACGAACAGTTTCAGGTGAGAGTTATCTGTACCTAAGACTACCGAAGAGGAAAAGTTCTCGTGGTATAAAAGCATCATTCTTTTTTATTTATTTTTTTAAATTTTATCTCTTTTCATAGTGGTATGAGGTCTCCTTAGAATCAGTGAAAAGAAGGGGATGAATAACTTCTTGAAATTAGTAAAATCATTATTTTGTCTCTGTTTTATTATCTTTACAGGATAGCAAGAAAATCTGAATCAAAAGCTAAAGGTAAAAGTCCCTTATTTTGTTCTCTATAGTGACTCTTATTTACTGTCATTTCCAATCCAATTTTACTCAGAATAATTTTAACCTTACATGAATGAACTATGAAAGGTTTGCATGGCAGTTAATTCTCGTGTAGGCCATATTTGAGACTAATTTCAGTGATTCATCAGTCTTGTGAAAGGCTGCACTTCAGAGCACATTCTGCTGTGTCTGCCCACTCATGGACTATCTTCAGACTGACCTCTGTTAGTCAAACACGTTGTCCAAAGCTCAGACTCAAGACTAAAGCTTTCATGGTATATGAGGAGGCACAGAGACTCCATTTGACACACAGAGACTAAAACAGTGTTAGGGCTTGAGAGCAAACAGAAAATCTGCATGTCTGGAAACTCATATTCTGGCATGAGCATGACCTACAGACATTTAGGATAATCTGCTCTGAAGTTAGATTTGCATTGGCTGGGATGTAGCTGTATTATTCATTTGCCCTGACCTGGGCAAGACTCAGGGTGACTTTCTGGCAGTACATTTCACAAAGAGCAATAATAAGTATTGGCTTAAAGGGAAACATGTAAAGATAATTCAGTTGAGGAGGTAGCTGGTAAATTACTGTAAATGAAGCTTTCCCTGCATCATCTTGTCTCAGCATTGTTTCTTGTCTAATTAACCTTTCTTTTTGTTTCAGAACATGCTGGGCTGACCAATCGAAAGATCAAAGCAATTGTCCATGACAGTGTGAATGGGCAGGTGGTATCCTCCACCATTAATGAGATCCACCAGCAAGCATGAAGTAAAAAGTTCTGCTAACTACTGGCTTTCCCAGCGGACTAAGCTCTGGCAACCCTTCTGTGTAACTGTGTGCTGTATGTTGGTCTCCCTGTGTGTAAAATAGGGATACTACAGTGAACTCTCCTAAAATGATTTGCAGCCTAATAATGAAAACTGCCATACAGAGCTAGGTATAGCTGATATTGTTAGTTTAAAGAGCTTTTAGTTATGAAAACGCCAAAGAAAAGCTATTCAATGAAAATGACCAGCTGAGCTGGTAATATATGTATTATGCACATCTCACTGGGGCATGAATCTCCATCTGTGATTCATTTATTGCTCTGCAAATTAACTATAATTTAAAGTGAATAATCTCTCAACTTTTCTCCTGGTCTTATGTCTCTCATCATATACCTCACTGCAGCCAATAAATTCTTTTCCATTACTTGTTCTGGTCATTTGAATTTCTGATTTTGCTTTTTCTTACATATGCACCAGCCTAAAATGGCAGCGTTACTGACATAGGTCACATTGTTTCAGGAGGTATAAAACTGGAAGGACACAAAAAAGAAGAAAAGAGGTGACACAAGTTACAGGTGATGTTTACATAAGCAAAACTATTAGACTTCCCTATATACAACTTTTCAATGTCACCGTTTAAAACAGCATTATTAGTAGGATTGTTGTAAAGTACACTTTACTAAGATAGTCACCCTAGAAACATTTCTTCATTCTTCAGCTTTAGAGAAATTTTCTTTAACTGTCTTTACATGCTTTCCTTCAAAGATTGTAAGTCCTTTTCCAGATACTCTCATTCTTTCTCAGTGACCCATTTAATTCAAAAAACCATTTCAGTTATTTGCTTTCATATTAATGTTCACTGTTTTTGTTGATGGGTTCTGTAGTCAGCATAGACTGGTATATGCAATGCATACTAACGTAAGGGGAGAGGCCCAAGTTCTTTAGCCAAATCCAAGCTTCTTCCCCTTTCTCACATCAGCCCAATCACTGACTCAGCAGGAGACCCTAATAGCAATAGGAAAATTTCCAGTGATATGCAAAGCTAAAAACTGAGTGAGAAAACGAGAAATATTATTAGGATTGTTTAGACAAGGAAGACCGTAAAGGAGAACGAAGAGAGACAAAATGGAGCATAATCAGTGTCTGTACAGATTTGCATTCCAAAGTCAACGTCTGCATATAAAACAGTGTGTTCAGGGCAGTCTCATATTCATGTGTGAAATTGTCATGGTACTCTTTCATACCTACTCATAAGGGACTTTCATAAAGGATTCCTGTTACCTGCTTTGCTTTGAAACAAGGCTCATAATAGAAAGTGAAATTTTCAAAGAAAATGCAGATTTAAAATAAACAAAGTCCATCTCTATAATACAGTGTTTTCTTACTGGCACGTTAGGACCAGTTCATGATTCCCCTTTGCCCCCCACCCCCCAACTCTCCACCCTTGTTGCACAAAGAGATCCCAAATGCATTGAACGGATTACCTAATGGTTTCTTTAAATTGGGTAAAACTTGTAATACAGGATTAGTAACTCTTGGATAATTAACAATGTCCTTCCTTATGGCTTACCAGATCCAGCAAGCCAGACCTAGTGTTTGTAGCATCCGGACAAAATGTGCCCAGGTTTTCTTGAACAATTTTCTGTGTTATTTAAAGCTATATTCATTTCTCAGATTTACAGAGCAGAACCGCATTGCTGTGATACAAATAATTATAAAAACTTCTAACTATCTATGCTTTGTGCTAGGTTTTGATTGTGCTGAACTACAAGGAAAGAAGAAGGAAAAATGAATAATTGAAGTACTTTATAGAACACGCCTGTCCTTATTTCACATTCTTGAGCAATGCCTTGGCTTTACTTGTGTCCTAGTGTCCTCTCATGCACAGGTGAGAGATGCACTGCCTGCATTCCTGTGTTATGCACGGCTATGGTCCAAATGAGACTAAGACGTAGCAGAATTCCCATTTCTCTCCACCATTCTGATGATTTTAACATTCTTTTAACAACTGTGTCATTGCATTCTGTAACGGTCAGACAAGTACAGCTCACAACACTGACCTCATAGTTCACTCCATTTACTAACATCATCACACATCGATGGCTCTAACAGAGCCATTCAAGTTGCTGTCTTTTAGTAAGTGAAGTAAACCAATTAGTCCTTAAGTGTTGAATCATAGAATGGTTTGGGTTGGAAGGGACGTTAAAGACCATCTAGTTCCCACCCCCCTGCCATGGGCAGGGACACCTTCCACTAGACCAGGTTGCTCAAAGCCCCATCCAACCTGGCCTTCAACACTGCCGGGGATGGGGCATCCACAACCTCTCTGGGCAACCTGTTTCAGTGCCTCACCACTCTCACAATAAAGAATTTCTTCCTCATATCTAATCTAAATCTACCCTCTTTCAGTTTAAAATGTATAAATATTAGTTACACTACATTCTGTTTTCTAAATGAAAGCAAGTATTCTATGGCAAAAATTGCTTATTTCTGGAGAATTTTTCATGGCTTTAGAATACTATGTATAATTGCAGATTTTCTCTTTGTTGAATATCTTGATACTGTGTCACTGGCCATATGTTGCCCTATATCTAGTGTTTATTCATTATTTCTGAATTTGTGTTCTGGTAGATAAGCTATGCATTTCTAAATGTATTTAGGGTAGGTCTGCACTTTAAATAATAAATAATGATACTAATATTTACCACTTGCATGCACTGTTAACATTATATTCTCACAACACACTGAGAGATGAAGTTAGGGAGATAATGAATGGGGGTAGTATTATCATTCCCATTTTATTGCTAGAGAAATTGGAAAAAAGAGATGACACAGCTTGCTCAAGGCTGCAGAGAAAGTCACTGATAGCGACTAAATTAGAGTTCATCATTTCACAGCTTCTACTTACCCAGCTATTAGATAATAGAATTTCCGCAAAGAGCCATTCTCTAGTTACAGCAATACTTTCTGTATCTGATCACACTGAAGAGATAATTCAATTGATTCATTTCAAGTGTGTACTGCCGGTCAAGACCTTGCACATACTTTGATGATGTTCTTCAATTTATGTGTGCCAATAGCCCTACTACAATTAGTCCTGTACAGAACACTATGCCTGGGTGTCTTTGGTGATTTTGTAGTATTTGGGAAACTTTAAAAAGAGATGGCATACGTGCTTCTTTCTCTTAGTCTCAGATCAGTGTCTTGAAGGGAAGGAAATGTTCAGGAGTGTGACACTGTATTGCTTGAAAAATTATTTTATTAAAACTGATTGAACTCTCTAGATAGTATTTATTCCACTTCAGTATTAAATATACACAGAAGTGCTGTTTCAACATCAAGGAATTGACTGACCCAGGCCCAAAGAAACTGCAATTTTAAAAATTTGAAGTATCATAAAAAATAACACACTCAAAGTGATTATATTCTATTTCCCGTAAATGGAATAGGATAGTATAAAAAGATCAGTAGGACAGTATGTAATTTCTAAGTCTAAGTGAATGATGTAACAACACTTTTGCAAACTAACAAGACACAGGAACTCACAGAGTCTATAAAAGGAGGCTGAAACCATCAGCATTCACAAATCACTTCTTGCAGTTTCACCTGCCATTTAAGGAAGTCCTGCACTAAATAATCCTCCAACGTGATTTATAACAGACTTGAATGCACTCCAGAATGTGTATGAGTCATAGCTCATTTCACTTGTAGAAATGTTAAAACTTATTAAGGTGTATTACAATACGCAGCTTTGGTAAGTGAATTGTTGATCCTCTGGAAGAAGTTTGCAATGAGGTAATGTAGTAATGGTTTGTGCTATTAATCACACATTCTTTCGGGCGATTTGGGCACACATTGGCAGGTTTCTTTCTTATTTATGAACAAAACATTTCTGTAGAATGCAAAATTTTGCTTTCTGCCTACCTTGTTAATACAGATGCAAAATTAATGAAGTAATTTCAGAAAGAGAAGAAAAGAAAATCTAGCATTTATAACACTGCTAAAAACACTGTTTGCATGCTATTACTGAAGCAGAGAGAATAGGTAGAAGAGCCGGTAAAACATTTCACAATGTCCACACCCTGACCTATAAAGGTTTCTAAGATTTTGCTGGGAGATGCTTGTTTCTGTGTATGAATCATTTAGTAAACGAAGGATCCATAAACTGGGAAGCAAGGAAAGAATAATGCTCAAGAGGCCTGCACCCCGCCATCCTCCCCCCGTGCTGAATTATACAGCAAAAGCATCTTAATTATTGACTCTACTTGTACATTTGGCTTTGTGAAATCACAAGTAATTTTTTACTTCATAATTCCTTCCTCAGTAAAATTTTTTCATTTCTTTTCAAGTTGTATTTTTGAGGTATTTTTAATTGTATGACTATATTGAAATGACCTACTTGAGCCACACATCTAGGGGTTGCCATAAAAGAACTGTTTGCAAAAGTATCACATTAAACATAAGCATCAGTTTGGACTGCCCTTATGATAGAAGCTCATAGCTGACAAAGTACCAGCCGTGACCTAATGGTGAAACAGGTGCATGGCTGCTTCTTCTGGACATACTAATTTGCCTTTTGAAAGTCTGAATATGCATCAGAAGCTTAAAGGCATAAAACCATAACATCAGCTGTGGTAAAGACACTTCCAATAACTATCTAGACTTCAGGGGTAAATTTTTCTGCTTTCCAGCATCCTAAGGACAGTCAAAAGGAGTTAATTTGATAGGCTGTTATTAGGCTCTATAGAAAGCAACAAAAATGAGGAATATATTTTGAGAAAAATGTAGTTCAATTTAGAGGAATAATTATTTGCAGCAGGCAGGGAAAAGGAGAAACAAACAAGCTGAAGTAGCTGAGAAACTATACAGTACTTCTTTAGAGTAGAAGTTAATACTCTGCTACTTTGAGAGAAAAAGTACCAGCTTTGCCCCAGATGTACAGCTCTGAATCATGCTTACAAGAAATTAAAGCGTAAAATACATAAAACAAATACACTGCAGGCAACTCTTGCCAGAGCAGTTTCAAAGAAGGAAATATGTAATGTTGCTGCAAATAGACAGAAATTGTGATTTTAAAGTTACCAGTGCAGGAAAAAAAACACTTTTTCATTCCTTATTAGTGAGACAAATTATCAATTTTTGGAGGCCATTTCAGTGCCCAGGCTCTCTTTCTTAGTTAATCTGACCACAGAACAGTCTCAAGCCAGTTACCAAGACATTTTGTGAATGGACATGTTCCACTGGAAATAACATTGCTGCTATGCAGAAAAAAAAAAAAAGTAAAAACAAAGAAACCTTCTTTAATGTCTAGAGTTTATTGCTGTCTAAAAATTAAAATACTCAAGCATCAGTCATAAAGGGGCATAATTCAAAGGGATAATAGATATTCCTGCCCTCAAAAATTCAGCTTTCAAGATTTAGAAAGATAGATAATACTTGTTGCCATTGCTTACAAACTCAGTGCCATACACAACGCTAAACTCCTGTAATTACAGCTTGTGGCTGTGAAGATAAATATAACTTTAAACATTTGGCCACAAGAGTTATGCAAAAAAATTTTCTTCTGGATATAGGACCAGAAAAGTGGGTAATATGTGAAATTTTGTTATGTAATATGTGAATTTCATTAACCATGTTCAGGCTCCAGTATGGGTTCTCCCGTTGCAGCAAATTATACGTACATTTCTACATGTCACTCTTTTAAGAAGGCATGTGGTGGCCTCTAGTGACAAACAGCTATATACACATCATGTTTCTGCTCCAAATGGCATGCAAATGAGACTACTATGACTAAGCATTACCACAGGAACCACTCCTTTTGATATCTGTGCCTTCTGTGAGACTCTTAAGGCTAGTGAACAATTTTTAACTGGAAATTTCTGTTGAAGTATTCGTGTAAGGGACATTCCTAAAAATGCACAACTTTCTTAAGGGAGTACTGATATATATTTTCGTCCTGTTTTCATTCTTGCTTTTTTTTTTTTTTTTTTGATACATGATTGCCTGACAGATCCTGAGGCTGGGATAGTATCTCAGGTTGCTTCTCTTTACAAAGCAAGCAACCCATAATTTGCTTCTGGTTATACAAATACAGGGAGAGGGGATGCCATGTGGTCACTACAATGTACTGGACCAGAGTGGTCCCCAAAGAAAAAGCTGCAGTCATGGAACTGCAACTCCTGAGTCAGGCAACTCCTGAGAGTTATGAGTGCAATTATACCCTTGAAAAAAAATTAAGTTTTTCTCCTGGTTTGGGGGTTCCAAGCATGATACAAGTCAGGTCCCTGAAACCACAAGGATTATTTTTTTTAAAAGCTAGCAAAAAAAATCTACACAAATGTGAATACATGCAATACAGTGTGTTTGTACGTATCTTTTATGGCATACTATCAGTGTGTGCATATATTTGCACAGGGCCATGAAAATCATATTTGCTCACTGAATCATGTAAATAGATAATATTTTCTCATGGATACTGAACTATTCCAGCATTATGGAACTGAGAAAACCAGTAAGTTGAAATATTCTCCAGCTTACTGGTTTTCTCATTCCACTGACACCTCAGTTGCACATAATTTTTACAAGGGAAAAAGTTCCACCTGGTAGTCTTTTAGATTATATTAGAGTTGATATTAATGATACTTTTAGGGGAGAAAAAAGAGAAGGTTCATTTGTATTGCCTGGAGCTGTTATTGCTGGCACTGAAATCTAATTTGATTCAAGGAGAGCAGCTAAGACAGGAAAGGCAGCTCCTGACTTTCATTTTCAACCTGTTGTTGGGGAAGGATGTAACCAACACACTGTCTTATGCACTATTCCACGATCTGGAACACTTCTTTAAGTACCATATGATTTAAAGTAATGTTTTAAATTTACCTCTCTGGTCAAAAGCTCAAAGCAGAAAAAAATAAGGTGTAGTGATTTGATGATTAAGATATTTTCATGGGACAAAAGATAAACTGAGAGGGAAATGAGGAAAAAATATGTATGTGAGGAAGACAGTGTAAAATGTGCTGCAAATGTTCAGGGCTTAAGTGAATCCAGTTGAGTTAGTGACATCATCTGGACCTTTCTCTCATCTGATCACATTCAGCAAAACACAAAACATCTTTCTTTTCTCTTCGGAGAGAGCAGTCTTCAAGGGTGCAGCCTTTGCATTAACAAATGGCACAAAGATAGTTTGTTTTCAGGGTGGGGAATTGTCCTGAGTACTTTTTTTTCACTCATTCAGAAAGATCTTAATTTAAAACTTGATTTTGGCTCACAAATACATTAAAAATTTACTCAGATTTTCCCCTGAAAGCTCATCTTACAACTGTTCCTTTGGTTGTAAACCAGCTGTATGGCATAAATCAGGAAGTAACTTCTCACAAGTAGGTTAACAAGAGAAAGAGGGGGGTTTCTCAGACACAGAAATATTGAATACTGGAATATGGCTGGAATATTGAACATGGAGATCCTCTTCCTTGAATGCACTTTGTACAGTGGAAGGCCTTTCAGGACTGTATTGTATGAGATCTTTCAGATTCAAATTCTTATGACACAAAATCCAAACTGAGATCAGCAACATAGTTACAGGGACTAATAAACGGCCATTGGATTTCACTCCTAGAATGGATCATCACTAAAGACTGAACTAAAAGACTTTATTTAAATCTTTAAGTCAGCCTAAGGAAAAGCATATATTCCACCTAAGGGCAGCATAAATGCAGAACCAAAGCTGGGTGTGTCTTTTTTCCTTGAACTCTGAAGACTGGTTACCCATGACTGGTTAGTAAAGGTGAGTAATACTAAATGGCATGCACATGTTATCATAACCCTGCATGATTTATCTTCATTGCTCTCTAATATACATTAAACTTCTGTCACACAGGTGTGATTTCTTCATGAAATCAAACAATTTATTAGTGTTGTCATGAATGTTTCATTATGACTACACACAAACCATTTCGACTAAGCATGTTACTGAAAGGAAGTGTTACACGTGAATCCACAGACTGTCCTCTATAGAGTATTCACAACTGAGTCTGGAGTTGGAAATTGCACTGCTGAACTAAAGCATCAGCAAAGTGTTAACAGCACTTCTTTAACATTGATCAAAATGGCAGATATCAGATAATGTATTTTTAGATTGCTCAACATCTATTTAGATAACTTACTGTTCCAACCAATAAAACAAAAAAAAAAATTAAAAATAAGACAGCCCATATTCTTCTAGATAACACCTGGGCATAGTTCAAGAGGTAGTGGAGGCTGATGACCACTCCCAACTGAGAGCTGTACAGCTTTGTAGATGTGAGCCATGACGAGCCACTTGCCCTTCAGCCAGTCTATGGGCCTTGCCCTTGTTTCATTTACTGGTATAGGTAGAGTCTTTGTGTTCACTCTTGCAGTTTCCAGTGACTTGTACAACCGTTCAAGATATATTCCATTAAAAAAACTATATTGAACCAAAAAACAGGAGCAAAATCCACCTCTGGTATGACTGATACCTATCCTGATCTTAGTAAATATTCTTGCAAATACTCCAGCTTATTTTTTGAAATAGAAGCACATATAAAATGATAAGACCAGAGAAATTGTCAGTAAACAATTTGGAGAAGAAAAGAAAAAGAACACTAAGAAAATTCAGCCCAGTATCTTTTCATACTAGGTCTGCACGATGCTACTGCTCTATGCTTCTAGTTGCATATGCCTTGAATGCTTTTGCTTAATAGTCAAGAGGATTCTGGAAGAAAAAAAGAAAAATAATTGTTGAAAGTTCAGCTTGACCTAAAATAGCAGAGCTAGAACACAAGGCAAATGTCTGACTTAATCCTGATGTCCACTTTAATTCAGATCATTGTACAAGGTGAAGGTAGAGAAAAGTTTAGAAATTTTTATGTATCAGTGAATTTTATTTCTCTATCAATCTGAAATGTATTTTTATATTATTCTTACATTTCTAAATAGTATACAGCTTCTGTAAATTTCAAACACCTGACATTAATTTGACAACACACACAATTAGCTTTTGATATTTAAACTATGTAGCTGCTTCTGCACAAGGAGGTGGGATAGTTGTGAATATAAAGATTAAGAATTTGACCCACAAAAGCCAAGACCTTCAATGACAGCTTGTTGCATTTAAAGGCAAGCATGAAAGCTAACAAATAACCTTTGTCATTTGCTCAATAAAAGAAAAAATGGAATCTTCAAGTGATGTTTAGAAAAAATACCATCAAGGTAACATGGAAACTGATTTTAATAAATACTAAGAAAACAAAGCAGAAGGTTTATTCTTAAATAGACTATCACAAAATACTGTCAGAAGTCTAGGCAGTAAAATATATAACCAAGAGATGTAACTGTAGAGGATCTCTTGCTGTATGTCTTTTACAGCTTTAAAGGTGTAAGGTCTGCCCTACTAACACCATTGATTCTTACTCAGTCTGAATATTTTTAATGAACAAAAGACAACCCACCTTGAGTTTCTATAGTGACAGTCTAAATGATATGGCTAGTGTACTTTGGTTTCAACTGTCATAAATGTTTTCCATTACCAGTTACACCCAAAGACAAGTTCAAGGTCCAAAGACAATTCACAGCATCCTCCTGCAAAAAAGTTCTGCCCTGAACACTGATCACTTTGGTTTGGAAGATGCATGTTTTCAGAATAGCTAAGTATGACAGCTTAACTCTTTGCCTTGATCCAATACTATTTAGACTAAGCTGTAGCACAGTAACTTAAAAAACTTAGCAGTACTTAGGATTCCGTAATAGCCCAGGTTAGGTGTTCTCAGAAACCTGAAGATGCTTCCAATATATAGTCTAATGCTTCCAAATATAGTTTAATGCCTCCAAAGCTTAGTGTCTCACCAATTTCCTTGCTCCAGAGTTGAAGATCAGTATGTACAGCAGCTGTTTTCACTAATACAAGCAATATGTGTTAATTGTTCTACCTGACTACCTGTACATTAATAATACACTAAAGTACTGTCAGTGCAATGCCCCAAGGAACTACACCTACGTCCTGTCTCAATGCACACCTGCTACCTGCTTTCCTGCAGCACTAATAACGCCCTCAGGAAGCAGTTTCTTCCCTAGCTTTCCATTTTATCTCTGCATTTTCTGTACCAAAAGTATACACTATAGTCAGTTTAGGAACCTCAGTACGATTAGAAGTAGGATTGTTGGGTTTCTTCATGCGCTGAACAAAGGCAGCTGATTTCCTGTTAATGAACGTAACACCCAGGTTTGTGATGGAAGGCCCAGCCATGGAACTCATCAGCTGGTAGTCTCTTTGTCTAGAATATTGATGAGGCAGGAGGGATACTTGTTTTGCTTTAACTTTAGCCACACAGTAGGGCTGGAAGCTAGTTAGGCTGGAAGCTTGATCTCAACACCATAGACCTCAGCATCTTGAACGTGAAATAAAGAAAGTGGGCAATGAAGATTTCCAGTATTCTTGTTCCTATTACTTTATTTACGGACAAAGCAATACTCTTTCTGCTTAACTTCAACTGCATCGAAAGCTAGAGTTCAACTTGTAACAGTTTTCTAATACTAAACGAATGCATATTCAATGCAAGCCAACTACAACAACATTCACTTTCCAATTACAGTATGAATATTGTTTTGTGCTTACTATAAAATTAATTAACATGGTAGTTACAGATGCCTCCTTTCTAATAATTTACACACTGTTCTAGACTGTCCTGAGGCCCAAACTATGGCTTACTCAACAGAAATATATACTTGACTGCAAATATAAATATTTTAAGTCTCTTGTCACATATAGTCAACTCTCATTTTTATGTCATACACTGCACATGGGGGTAAGTATGTACTTGTTTGTTCAAAAGGACTATAGAGAGCATGGCTGCAGGTATACTGTTATAAATGATTCAACAGTTCATTTGTGTTTTATCTTTTATTCAAAATAATAACAAAGCAAGCCAAACTACCTGGGGAGTTTTTCTCAAACACAGAGGAACAGATGAAAACCCCTTTACATAATACAGAGTGTGGGGGCAATGTGCTGTGTGCTATTTGTGCTGACACCAGTTATTATGCGTCAATAGAGGTGAGGTTTATAACTATTGTGCTTCCTCTCTGAAACACAGTATAAAGGTTTACAGAGCACGCACTGCTTTTCACTTCAGCTGCTCTCTCTCTATCTGTGTAGGTTTAGCCGTTTCATTTTAGAAGACAAAGAACACAAATGGCGCTCTGTAACCAAAACCTTCGGTGGGATAGAAGAAAGTGCTTCCAATCTACTGCACTCAGTGTCAGTGTTGCAACCCCCAAGAAAATGGCCATCCAAAAGATTCAGCCACCTAGCGTCTATGGGGGAGCTGGTGGCTATGGCACCCGCGTATCTACCAGCATCAACTATGGACAAGTCTTTGGTGGGAACTTCCAGCTTAATATTGGTGGTAATGATGTGCTGCTCACTGGCAATGAAAAATCAGCTATGCAAAATCTAAATGACCGTTTGGCTTCGTATCTGGAGAAGGTGCACTCTCTAGAAAAGAGAAACTCCCTGTTGGAAAAGCAGATCAAGGAGTGGCATGAGAAGAATACCACAGTCACAAGGTATGACTATAGCTCATACTTTAAAACAACTGAAGATCTCCAGAAGAAGGTAAGATATCATATAGCCATCTATAAATACATGAATTGCAATTATCGGGGAGATAGACAATAATCTATTGTAGAAAATGAACTTTTCCAAATTGCAATTGTCTCAGCTAAGAAAAATTAATGCTTTATTTTGATCAGATACAAATTAGCGACAGATTTTACATAATTTGTAATACTAGATATATGTCTGCGGATGTGAGTAATCTCATACATGAAAAATCTTTGAATCAAAATTAATTAATCCTCCTATATTTGCCTTAGGTAATTTTAATTAGTGAAAGTACTGATGGTAATTTACATATTCAAATATAGTTTAGCATTTGTCAAAGTGTTTTTTCAGAAAAGAATGCCAAATGCTCAGACAAAATAATAGATCACTACTTGAAATAGTAAACTACCATTATAAACAATAAAATACTCCCACAGCAATCAGCTGATAGATTTGTCAAATTATGTTTCCAGTGAACTTCCTTAAATCTTTCCCCTCTTACTTTTCACCAGTTCAATTTCCCATCCTTTAAAAGCAGTTCCCTTTCAGAGAGCAGTTCATCCCAACTATTTTATATACCTATTTTATGACAGGATAATTTGCCTTTTGGAGAACCCTAATTCCTTCTGTGCACTTCAAAGGGAACTTAGCTTAAGCCTAGATGACTAGTAGACAGCTAAAGTTAAGCGAGATGAAGCCCACATGCAGTATTAATTTCCAGAAATGGAGCAAGTGTGCTTTTATGTTCAAAGATTCATCCCTTTTCAACGATTCCTTTTTAGATTGGTGCTGCACAGCTGGAAAATGCAAGGCTTGCCTTGCAGATTGACAATGCCAGACTGGCTGCTGATGATTTTAGACTGAAGTAAGTTCCATGATCGTTTCATAAATTCTCTTTCATGCTCCTTTTATTCATGAAAGCTTCTAGTTATTAGTATCAAAGCTGAGAAGTAAACATTTTCTAACATAAAAGTTTAATAAAAAGAAAAAGTTTACAACTAAGGCTATAGTAGTTACTGATTCTAACATTTACATCAAACAGTTGCATTTTCATGATGACAAAACAAGCTTTATTTTACAGGTATGAGAATGAATACCTGCTCAGGCAAAGTGTCAAGAGTGACATTAATGGACTGCTCCGAGTTTATGATGACTTGACTTTGATCAAATCTGATTTGGAGTCACAGATTGAAAGTGTGAATGAAGAACTAGTTTTTCTTAAGAAGAACCATGAGGAGGTGAGAGCAGCCAAACACTGTCAGGGAGAGATGTTTTTAAGTGCCATACATAAACTCAGCCTCACTAGGAATAATGAAATCTTCATGGTTAATCTGAAGGGATATTACACCTATGGTGGGATTCAGCTCCGGATTAGCATATCAAAATTTAGGTACCTATTCATATATTACCTTTGTGAATGTGCCTATGGTTCTATTACAATCAACTGAGAGACAGTCAATAAAACAGACATACCGTAGAGAGTGATTCTCATCACTGTAGAGCAAACACCTATTGGCTGGTCAGCTGGGACTCTCTGGCCTCTACTGGTTGCAACAGGAACTCTGGCTCATGCAGAGATACCTACAACTTAGATATGTGTACTCGGTACCTCCTGGGAGTCTAAGTTCAAACTGAACCTCACCGTTAGCATTACATTTATAGTTTCAAAGACCTACAAAAGTAAGAATGTTACACAACCATTTTTTATTTCCGCTTTTCAAGTAAAGACACAAACTGAAATCCTAAATTCAAAATTACTCTTAACAAAATCTCAATTATGGGATATGCCCAAGTTTCCCTCTTAGTGTCATATTATCAACTTCAAAACTGTAAATTCCTCGTCACATTGCAGAAAATGCATTCTTTAAGCACTGTATTAGAAAGAGCCAACCTAGAAAAACAGCCAGCCTAGCCACCCACTTAAAACTGTGCTGTGCAGGACTGAGGCATTTGTATCGTTTCTCTGTGTGTGGCACTAACTGACATCCAAGCTATTAGGCATCAAAGACTGAACAGCTCCAGAAACTAAGGAGTGAAGGTTTTCTTTAAGAATAATTTGTGGTTTAGGAGTTGCTACCCCACAAAAGTATACAAATGGGAACCATGACTTCTACACTTATTCCATAGATCTGGTCCTGAGGAAATCATCATTTTATAATGTTTATCTATGATATAGCATTTATTGCTACAAAATAAGTAAAATGTTCTAACATGAGGTGCACTAAACAGTATTTACAAGGTGATTAAGTTATCTTGCCCTGAGGTGCTATTTAAGAATTACTGCTATGTCTGTAGATTTTGATTTGCTTCCAGTATTCAGGATTGAAAGTTCCCTTTAGTTGATGCTAATACAGTCCTCATTGCTGTAGGACGTCGACAGACTGCGCAAACAGGTGAGCAGCCCAGTTAATGTAGAGGTGGATGCTGCTCCAAGTACTGATCTTGCAGCTATTATGGAAAACATGAGACGGCAATATGAAGAAATGGCAGAAAAGAACCGTCAAGAAGCCAAAGAACGATTTGAAAAGCAGGTAAGGTCAATTACTTAAACATCAGCAAGAACCTCAGTCATGTCTTGTTGCAGTTTACAGCCCCTCCATTTTTGCATTTCAGACAGAAGAACTGAACCAGAAAGTAGCAATCGACACTGAACAGCTGCAAGGCCAAAGGAGAGAGATCACCAACCGGAAACAGATCTTTCAGGGTCTGAAGCTAGAATTACAGACCCAGCTTAACATGGTAAATAATAAAGAGTACTTGAAATAAGGACTGCGTTTAGTAGACAGTTACATGGATAAATATAGAAACTGAGAGGCTTTTCAATCAAAATGTTATTTTAACACAAAAATGTACCCTCTTGAATAATACACCTCTGTTCTCTTCTTTGGCTGTAGAAAAAGCCTTTAGAAGATACTCTGGCTGAAACTGAAGCACAATATAGATACCAGCTAACCCAAATACAGGAAGCAGTTGTCAATTTAGAGGCTCAACTGAGGCAACTCCGAGCTGACATGGAGGGTCAGAATAACGAGCACAGTAGACTACTGGATATCAAAACTCGCTTGGAAATGGAGATTGCCACGTACCGCCGTCTGCTGGAAGGAGAGGACAGCGGGTGAGGAAATACATGCACTTTGCTTGTCGGTTTAGTTTCGTATGACAGCAAACAACGTTGCAAATACTGTCTATATTCATGGAAGGCGGAAGTGTAAAATCTGCCACTTTCCAACTGGGAAGGGGGTTGGGGGGGAGAAGCCTGTTGCCCAGTTCTCAACTGTAGATTCAGAGGAGGCTGCAGTTCGTGCTGGGTTTCAGAAGCTGCTGTGGAAGTCGGTTGAGTTTGTCTCAGCCTCTGCATAGGTGTATACTGTTACTCTTTGTAAGATGAGTAGCTGGATAGATGTTCACGCTCCATAAGCATCAGCAATTCAATGTGGGATTGACTTGTCCATAACTGTAATGACTGTAGCTTCTGCAGGCCTGGACTAACCTGGGCTAGATTTTTTTTAACATGGTTTAGACACCACAGCACCTAGTCATACTAGAGCAGGCACTCAGCAAAAGCATATCAATCTTCTCTTGCAGTCCATGGCAAGTTTTGCAGCCTGCACTGGATTATGCTCTGCTCTACCTGTGTCACTAGTAGCCAAGCTATTTAAAAATTTGAAGAGGTCCAAGTGAACTGACACTAAAATGTTCATTTAGTCCAGTATCCCATATTCTGAAGTGAAAAGAACAGACATCTATGAAAGCGGGGCAAGCAGAGAGTGGTAATTCCCCCCCAAGATTCTGCCTGTTCAGCTATTCTGGAACTAGACTGGGCATATCTGCATGAGCTGAAGTCATAGCATTGTAGAAATGAGTCTGCAGATTAATTTCACCTACAGCTTATGCTCAGCAAGTTTTACTTTAACAGAGAAAATTCATTTAAACACATGGTTATATGTCTTGATGAAAGGACATTACCTGTCTTGATTAAATGTACAGGAAACATACAACAATGTTTCTTCAATATGTTAGGTGTCATATATTTATATTTTTTAATTTATAATTTGAACAGACATTTCCAAGTGGATGTACCTACAGCAGAGCTTGAAAAAGGTATGTCACACCAACTTCCTTGTTTTTTGATGGCTGCCTGTTGAAATGTTACGGAACTAAGTAGCCTGATAGAAGACAACACAGTTTCAGAGCAAATAACCAGTGGAATCTTACATCAAGAAAGCAATCAACTGTATGAATAGATAACCTATAGGGATTATACAAAGCCTGTTTTTATGTATGTAATTCAGACGCCCAAAGTAAAATCACAGACTCCTCAAAGAGCCAAGAGAATGACAGAGAATTATTGAATTACCCTCTGGAGGACTTCAGAAGCATCTGCTTCTCTCCACTGACTACACAGGGAGACTAGGCTCCTAAATAAATTATCTAGTTTAATAGCAAAAATATCCATTTCAGTGTAAGACTTTTCCTAGGTTTTAGGTCTACATGTTTGTGCTAAACTGAAGCAAAACTACCCGGAGGGATAGGGAGTTATTCAACACGATGTCCGCTATAATATTATGGGTAACATACAGGATGTTCAAAGGAAGAGAAACCATATCCTGTATACCCCAAAAGCTTACTTCACAGTAACTGTACATCGAAAAGATGCCTTTATCTATTTTCTCATTGGTGGAATTGCTGCTAGTACTACAGTAATATTACTCTGTCAATATACATTGCATTTAATTAATTCTCTGTTCAATTTCATTACCAGAATCAAGTAAAGTTAAGAAGATCAAGACAGTTGTTGAAGAGGTGGTTAATGGCAAGGTTGTCTCCTCTAAGGTGGAAGAGATCGAAGAGAAGCTGTAAATGGCACCAGCAGAGAGGACACGGCCTCTGAGCTTCTTGGAGCTGATGCCAAAACTGAAAGATTAAACTTTATAAAGTATCCAATCTAATTCTCTCTAAAACCCAGAGGGGTTGAAAAATGCCAAACTATCAAATCTCAAACAATCTTTTTCTTTTTTTTGTGTGTGTGTGTGTGTCAGTGTTAATAGAAATCAGTAAGTTACAAAGTACAAGATTTTGGGTTTACTTATATAGTGACTAAATACCTTGATGAATAAAACACAAATCAGCCTGTTATAAATGTATAATTGTTTCCAAGAGAGATAAAAACTAAGTATTATTTTTACTTACATCAGAGTCTTAAAATTACATTAAGATCTTGCTCAGTAAAAATTAGAAAGTCAAATTACTTTTAGCATGAATTTACTATAGCTTTTAAAATACTCTAAATTACATTTAGAAAAATACTGAAAAAAATGTTTACTGTTGAAGTTTCAAAGCACTAAGCTGGTGAAAGTCATTAGATGAAGACAAAATGGGACAAAATTTGCTCATGTGCTTAACAAGCTCTGGATAGTAATGGACTTTTCTGAAAGCACTATGAGAATTTTTGCTTCATTTTTTCAGACAGTTCACTTCAACAGCTGGTGCCCTAAGCTTTCTCACACTTTCAACATATTAATAAATGAAAAGTTTTTAGAAGAGAGCTGCTATTTCTGACACCTTGAAGGACACCTCATCAAAACTTTACAAAAAAGAATCTACCAGATACAGATGATACACTCTCTATCAAATATGTTAGTTTCATTGGAATCCAGAGTTTAGCAATCTATTTTTTCTGTTATGTAGTAGCACATTTAGAGTAGATTTGTTTTTAAAAATGCATTAAAATGTTGATTCAATGCACCTTTTCTGAACTTGAACTACCATTCAAATGTAATGCAGCTTCATTTCAGCAAAAGCTGATTTTCAAATAAATAAGAAGTGTCAATTTGCATTTCGTAATAAATTAAAGTGAACAAATAAATTGAAGAAGCCTATTTATTATTTTTCACTCTCTGTGAATGTTTATATCACCAGGGACCTCTCTGTCAATGTTTATATCACCAGGGACCATAGCAAGCAAAAATATTTTATCAATAAGAATATATTTTGCCTTTCAGTTCAGAAATAAAAAGACCACCATCTCTATTAAACCTTTTTCTACCAATAACTGCACGTACCCTTCCCCATACAGTGTTAAGTCTCCTATACCACACCCAGATCTTCAGTCCAAGGAGTCTACATTTTCCTCTTGACAACATAAACACAAAAAACTCTTCCTTTTGAAATCTCACCTGTCCAGTGTGTTATTTACTGTACATAAACAGCTGCCAAAGAAAATAAACCTTTGCTTTCACTATCATGAGTCACTGATACCAGGCTATCAATTAATTTCTACATAAATGCTTTACTTAAACCGTTGATCTACTGCTCACAATACATTTCTGCCCAAAGAAGCACCTATGCTCCTGGATGTAGATAAATTAAAAACTAATACATTTCAGTTGACAAATCCAATGATATAATTAAGCCAGAACAAAGAAAAAACAATTTTCTGTTTACCAAAATAACTTCAAAAGAGAAGTATATTGGTTTTGAAGTGTGTCCATGCCTAAACCTGCAACCAGAAGAGCTATATTCAATCTTTAGATTTATATTATAAAAAGCACAAAATACAGAAATCATTTTCCTTATTTTGAGATAATAGCAATAATTTAGAAGAAACAATGGTTAGTTTTCAGCTCAAAAGTATAAACTGTTGGTATAGGCTATGCATATTACACAGAGATACTTCAATGATGAAAGGTTTAGGGCAGAAAACACAATATATTCAGTATAATCAAGTATATTTATGTTTTCATATTAATGATCAACCTGCAGATCACTGAATGTCCATATGCCTCTTCATAACTTTTGTTGATCACTTTTCTTACTTCTTAATAAACATACAAGGAGCACTAATCTGGCAGACATTCATGCCAGAAAAGTATTACGAAAAGAAACACATTTTTGACACACACACTGGGAAGTATGATATGATAGGGATCACTCCACTGACTTAAGCATACTCCTATAATAATAGCCCCAAACCAAGAAAGCAATGAGTATGTAATGACAAAAAAATTACTTAGGAAGGATTTAAATGCGAAAAGAAATTTTTGTGCTCCGTTGCACATGGCAAAACATTATCGTGATGTCTTAGCTCTACTCCACCCATTTCCCTTCATACAGCAAATACCTGGAGGGCACCAGATTTCCACTCCCATTGGCAATTTAGATTGACACATATAATTTAGTTTGGTCAGGACATGCTAAACTGACTTCTCCTCCAAACAAGAGAGAGAGAGAAAGAATTAAAGATCTTCCTAGGAGGTGGGGACCACTACTGCAACACCCACTGCCTTCCCCATATAAAGGTTAAACTGTTCTCTGATCAGCCTTGCTCTGTATTTTATGCTTCACATAATAGATCAGGGCACCGTGAGCACCATGGCCCTTTCTGTGCGCACAAGTGGTGGATCCCGGCAATTCTCTTCTCGGAGTGGACTTGGCGGAGGATCTCTGAGAATGTCCAGTTCTAGTGGTGGAGGAGGCTTTGGTGGCAGTGGACTTGGGTTTGGTGGTGGATCTGGTGGAGGTTTTGGTGCTGCTTCTATGCTTGGTTCAGGCTCTGGCTTCAGTGGGGGTTTTGGGAGTAGCTCAGGTGGAGGCTTTGGTGCAGGCTTTGGTAGTGGTTTAGGAGGTAGCTATGGAAGTGGCTTAGGCAGTGCTTTTGGTGGAGGTTTAGGAAGTGGTTTTGGCAGCAGCTCAGGCAGTGGTTTTGGAGGTGGCTTTGGTAGTGGCTCAGGATCTGGTTTTGGAGGTGGCTTTGGTAGCAGCTCAGGATCTGGTTTTGGAGGTGGTTTTGGCACTGCTGGTGCTGGGGATGTTGGCCTTCTTTCTGGCTCAAAAAAAGAAACTATGCAGAACCTCAATGACCGTCTGGCTGCTTATCTGGACAAAGTACGATCTCTGGAGGATGCCAATACTGAGTTGGAGCGCAAAATCCGTGAGTGGTATGAGAAAAACGGCCCTGGCGCTGGTATCCCTGGATCTGGGAATGACTATAGTAAATACTATCCTATAATTGAAGATCTTCGAAACAAGGTAGCAAAGCAATGTACTTAACGTATCTTTACATTTGTAATTCACCTGATAATATTTTGGATAAAAATATTTTCCTTTCAGAAACCAAGAGCAAATTTATTCTACAGTACCAACGCTTGTAATAACCTGCCACATTGCACTAGTATCTTGTGTTGAATTTTTCTTGTATATTAACGGCAGTTCTGTAGCTATATCACACAATGCTGTGTGACTTGGTCTAATTTGAATAAAGGAGAATGCAGTGATGGAATCCAGTTCTACAAAATCCTGTAGATTACAAAGTATAAATTTTAATAAGTTTCATATTTCTGTCCTGGTTTCAGCTGGGATAGAGTTAACTGTCTTCCTAGTAGCTGGTACAGTGCTATGTTTTGAGTTCAGTATGCGAAGAATGTTAAAAACACTGATGTTTTCAGTTGTTGCTAAGTAGTGTTTAGACTAAAGTCAAGGATTTTTCAGCTTCTCATGCCCAGCCGGCGAGAAAGCTGGAGGGGCACAAGAAGTTGGCACAGGACACAGCCAGGGCACCTGACCCAAAGTGGCCAATGGGGTATTCCATACCATCTGACGTCCCATTTAGTATAGGAACTGGGAAGTGGGGGCGGGGAATCGCCGCTCGGGGACTAGCTGGGTGTCGGTCGGCGGGTGGTGAGCAATTGCACTGCGCATCATTTGTACATTCCAATCCTTTCATTATTGGTGTTGTCATTTTATTAGTGTTATCATTATCATTATTAGTTTCTTCTTTTCTGTTCTATTAAACTGTTCTTACCTCAACCCACGGGTTTTGCTTCTTTTCCCGATTTTCTCCCCCATCCCACTGGGTGGGGGGGAGTGAGTGAGCAGCTGCATAGTGTTTAGTTGCTGGCTGGGGTTAAACCACGACAATTTCTTACATCAAGAATTCAATTCCTGAAATAGACAGACTACCTGGCAAGGTCTTCAGAGATTATAAACTATCTAGTCATAGAATCTGAACTGGTATTCTATCATTAAGTGAAGCATGCTGATTTGCAGAAGCTGAAAATCTGTCCTATATATTTTCATAGTAAATTATACAAGAGTCTAACAGCTGCAAAGCCACTGAGCTATAAAATAATTCTCTGAACATTGTTTGTATTCCAGATCATTAATGCAACTATCGACAATGCAAGAATCATTTTGCAGGTCGATAATGCCAGACTGGCTGCTGATGATTTCAGACTGAAGTAAGTACATCTTAGTATTACAAAAACTTACCAATATTTTAAGGAAAAAATTCTTTTGTATTTAAAAATCTCTTTCCTTGTACAATACTTTAATGTAATTATTAATCAATATTATAATAATTACATGTATTAAGATTCCATATTAAAAGCTATATAAGTACATAGTAATAGTTTGCATTTGACCTCATTAACCATGTGAAAAATCATATGTAATTACTTTATTTACAGATATGAGAATGAAGTGGCTCTTCACCAGAGTGTGGAAGCTGACATCAATGGTCTGCGCAGAGTTCTTGATGAGCTGACCTTGACAAGAGCAGATCTGGAGATGCAGATTGAAAGCCTGAATGAAGAACTGGCTTATCTCAAGAAGAATCATGAAGAGGTACTTTTTTTTTTCTTTGTGAATTCATAACAAGGCAGATGGAATTGTGAAATATCAAATTATTCCCTTATTTATGCCAGTGGGAGTTCCTTGGTTTCATTATTTGTTTTGTTTGCTCTTCTTTTTTGAGTTTACTAAGTGAAAGAGTGAAAGAAATCGGCACGCAAGCTACGGATTCTCATTGAAACAGAATTTATATCATATATATTTCTTTACATATAGTTTTGGTAGAACTATTTTGCCTTTTATTAACAGAAACTTTATTTTAAATCTCTCCAGGAGCTTCAGGGAATCCAAAGCAGTGCACTTGGCCAAGTCAGCGTTGAAATGGATGCTGCTCCAGGAACTGACCTGACCAAGCTTTTGAATGACATGAGGGGACAGTATGAAGTCATTGCTGATCAAAATCGTAAAGAGGCTGAAGCATGGTTCAATGAAAAAGTAACAACCAGAGACAGCAAATTCAGTTAAATGCATGTAAAAATGAGTTAAATGTTTGGAACAGTAAAATTACACTCTATTCTTCCTTGACATTTCAGAGTGGGGAGCTGAAAAGGGAAATCTCCACCAATACTGAGCAGCTTCAGTCAGGGAAGAGTGAGATCACAGATTTAAAACGGACACTCCAGAGCTTGGAAATAGAACTACAATCTCAGCTTGCCATGGTATGTTCTAAGGAAGCTGCTAACTAGTCAGAGTAAATTTTCCAAATTCAAAAGTGTTGTTAGATCTTATACTATTCTATAGGATTTAAGACTTCCATTTATTTCCTATTAAATCTTGCATTCTTTTAGTTCCTAAATAGCAGTAATATATATAATTGGATTGCAAGTAGCGTGTTACAAAGCAGATGAACTTTTATGTTCACATTCAGTGAAGCAGCAAAGGCCAGTTTTCAAACTGGTATTTCAAGAAAAAAAAAAAATCTCAAAGTAATGAGGATATACTTACTCCCATTAAACTATTTCTGTTGGTTTTGTCTTTGTAAAGAATTTTTTTTTCCTTAATCAGAGATTATTTAATATCCTTCTTACACAGAAAAAATCCCTTGAAGACACTTTAGCAGAAACAGAAGGAGGTTACTGTGCTCAGCTTTCACAAATGCAACTTCAGATTGGGAATCTGGAGTCTCAGCTGTTTCAGGTCAGGGCTGATATGGAGCGCCAGAATGCGGAGTATCAACAACTTCTAGACATCAAGACTCGCCTAGAAATGGAGATTGAAACCTATCGTCGTTTGCTGGATGGCGAGTTTGTGTAAGTAACTAATTTACACGAAATATCTCCTTTGTTTTATTTCCTGTAGCAATATCCTTTCCAGTAAAAAAGAGGTAAAAACAAGTGGTACATTCACCAAAAGACAGTAAGGCACATACAAGGATTCTAAAATAATACCGATAGACTCTAACTGAGGAGAACGAATGATTTTGCTCCATATTTAAAGTAATCTATCAATGCCAACATGAAAAGGGTATTTCTACTGATCTTGACAAACATTCTGCCATATTGCATGTCTCTGATTCACTTTTAGGAGCACAGGACAGGGAGTAACATTTGAGAGCTCATCCTTGACAGGGTCCAAATCACAAACGCAATCACTGGATTCTTCTCAGGGTATGTAGAACATGATTGAATAAAACTTTGTTTCTAAAGTCATTCTTATAAATAAAATAATACATGCTATTCTGTTTAACTACATCCTAGAGTTCATTATAACAAGAAGCCAATTTGAAAGGAAAAGGATGTAACTGTTCATGTACACATACTGCTCTGTTTTATAATTTTTAACACTTTGATAAATATTTTGTTTTGTTTTGTTTATGATGTTTAGATCCTACCAAAACTAGAAAGATCAAGACAATTGTCGAAGAAGTGGTAGATGGAAAAGTTGTTGCATCCCATGTTAAGGAAGTTGAAGAGCAGATATAAGGCACAACCTGATGTTGCAAAGGAACCGTTCTCTCCATGTTTTTTCAAAGCCAAAATGGATAAATAATTTTGTTCTTTTGTGTGAAGTGATAAAAATAGATTGGCTTTTTACTAAGATTCTTTTACATAAAACAAAGCCTGCATTTTCATTCTTAGCAGCCATGCAATATATTTTCTGCTTCTGTCTATTGGTACTGCCTGTATTACTTTCACAGTGTTCTTCAAATGTATCACTAATTCTTTGTTCAATAACTAGAAATATGGTGTACACATTAGGCATTTAATTAGATATGCCTTTTTATAATTTTTAGAAATTAATAGATAAAATAATTTTGCTATTCTAACCTCATTTTCCAGTTTTCTTAACTAATAAAAAGGACTCAACAAGCTTTAAGATATTAGTCTCCCTTTATTCTTCATTTAGGACTGCTGCTCCTGATCCATATTTGCCATTTTGTTGGGTATCTTGCTTTACCATATACTATGTGTGGGGTATAGTACTCCCCATTAATTTAAAGAAATCAATCCAATGCTAGGAGATAAACAGGTTTTTTTTAACATGTACAAATGTAAGATTAAAGGAATACTTGCTAACTTAAAATTTAAAGCTATCAATTTAAGAGAGACGTTTTTGCAAACAGAACAACCTATTGTAGAGACTGCAACTGTAGTAGAAAAGGAGGGGTACCCTGGTTTGGAAGCACGCAGCTACCCCAGCCATGAAGCGGTGGGTCCATGTCCCGGAGTGCCATCTGGTGGGAGCACCATGTGATCTTTAGAATCCTGAATTTGGCTTCCAGATGACCAATTCAAATGAACTGTTTAAAGGAATCTCATCCAAAACCAAATAATGAACAAAAATACAGTCCCCTTACACTTTACACCTAAGCCTTTGCTCTTGAGCCAAAACGTTGACAATTTTTGTGTGATTCTCAGATAAGACAAAGAAGTTACTGTGACCTTGTACATGTATCTTACTGCATCTCTAGAATACAAACGTTCTGCACATTCTATCACATCCCTTAAATGCTTGACCGAAACCAGACGTTTAATGGGAGCACAGATTTCATACTGTGTTTCCATTCTGCCTTTTGTAAAACCCCCTACTAGCATTTTTTCTGCTTCCTGCTTTGAACCAATAAAGGCCAGGGTAATTAAAACAATAGTCAAAGAACTAAATCAGCATAGTAGAATCGCCACATCTAAAATCCACTCAGTTAAAGAAAAAGCACTGTGATAAATAACCCAAAGAAGTGAAATGGAAGAATCTTCCATATATGCCAGTACAAAGAGGGAAGAACTTGAAAATCTCTTGAGTAAACGCACCATCTTCAGCAGTTTAAAGAAGTAATGTCTTTTCTAAAAGCATGGAACACAAGTGTACCTCTTTTTTTTCACCCTTTAAAACCAGTGCTGATAAATAAATGAAAAGAATCTTCCTACATGGGATGTATTTCAATAATATTTTTTACTGTTGCAGACTACATTTCTTTAATTAAAATAATTACAATATAAATTAGAATAATTATATCAGAAATAGACAAATTGAGGTTGTTTATGTACTTGTGTATGATTACCAAGAGTACCATTATAGAGAAACTTTAAGATTATAGACTGAAGGAAATTTTTTCTCTAGCTAAGACAGGACAGCATTCATCATCTTTCTTTCCTATCCATAATTTTCTTCTCATATGTGGAAAACCTGAAACCGTATCATCTTCCCCATTATTGACAGCATTTCCAATCCAAAGAGAAAAACATGTCTCTTTTGTCTTCTTCTTCCAAAGACATATATACTTTCAGAATAATTGTATACAAAGAAATATGAAATAATGTACATACCTCAAGGACTGCAACTGTGATTGCTGCAAAATCATTACTCCCTACATCATTCAGTGTAGATTTCCACTCCATAACCATGTAGTTTACCTACATACACATTAATCCTGAATTTAACATTATGATCTAAAAGATGACTTAGAATTGCCTAGGGTGCAGTTTAGATGTATATAAAAATCTAGAAACCACTCTAGCTATTGTCTTGTGAGAAAGCAACAATGGTAATCCAAAGCAGTTTGCAATCACTATAGCATTATTACCTTGTATCACAGAATCCAAATAATTGTTGCACAGTATCTGAACTATAAAGTTAAATAAAATCCAATAACTGTAATAGAATATGAACATTGAAAGTAGCTACAATTCAAAATTACATAAATCCTAGTGAAGATACAACTGCTTACACCTACCTACCTTTAGCCTTCAGGGATCTTGTAGCCGGATGTTCCCTTTACACCTGAAAAAAAGACAGAAGAAGAAAGCATTAGTGCTAATTTCTTTTTTAAAAGCTTTTAAAAATTGTATCAACTGACAAATGTTTAGCTCCTGGTAATGTGAAGATTCATCCATAGATGCTTGTTGATGCATAAAGTTTGGTCTGTGTGGCCAAATCCAATATCCCTGCAAACCTCTATATTGTATTTCAAACTTATACATTTCTGGATTCATTTCTGGATGCTAGACAGCCTTGACTTCACCTGATGTAAACAGAAGATGTTCTGAGTCCCAGGGAACTGAAAGCAAACTGTAAACAATCGGTATTGCAATGCAAAGTAAAAGGAAGATTTTAAATTACATTTCAAGTTCTTATTTGCTTAAATACATAGGCTTTTCCTGCTAATGTTTATACTCTCCTAAGGTATAATATCTTATGTTTGTTTGATGGATTCTTAATGTTTTTATTATGTGATTGTTCCCGTACCATCAATGAAAAACTGCCAATATTTTGGTTTTAGAACTACATAAAACTAGAATAATTAAGACACTTGTAGAAAAGATATTGGACAACAAAACATTCTCATCTCAGTCCAGGTCAGCTGAAAAACAGCCAGCTAAGAAAAATAAAATCAGAACACAGGATCCTTTTACATGTGCCAGCGGACAGAGCCAAGAACAAGGAAGCTTTATGCACACAAGGAGACTCTTAAGTGGTATAATACTTTGACTTCTAAAAAGATGAGTGTCTTGTAAAAGTTTACTGCCTTTTTTCTCATTTTACTGAGGTATATTCTTATTTGGAGCCTAAAAATGCATTCTATCTAGTGAATTTTTATTTTTTACTGAAATCTGAATTTTTTTCCTAAATATCTGGCATTGTGCATTACTGAAAAAACTTTGAAAAATAGGTAAGAGCCGTTCTTAGCAGACAAGATCATTGGGATCATATAGTAACTACAGTGAGCCAGGAAATCAAGAATTCTTTGCAGAAAATACAGCACAGAACACAACCTATACTTCCTACCTCCCTGGTAGCTGTCAAGAAAGGTAAAAGAAACTTACATAATCTGCATATTCTGTGAACTGAGCACACTTACACATGGCAGAGGTATTGTAAACACCTTCAGAGACTAACCAGACACTTTTTCTGACAGCAGTTAGCTATGTTTGAAGTGTTAATTCACCAGAACTTTGCACCTTGCAGAAGAGGAGCCAAACCCTTTGCCACAAGGGGCACAAGCATTCTTTACCACTAGTAGTGCTGGCTCCTCTCCCTCTTTTTGTGTTTCTGCCCATAAAAACACCAAAATGTAGGGTGAGAGGATGTCCAGGAGCCCAGCTCTTTTTCCAAATGGGACAGACCGCAACACCAGATCAGGTCAGCCACCTGAGGCTTTGCCTCACTGACTCTCAAAAACCTTCAAGAATAGAAATTCTGTAACATCCCTAAATAACCTGCTCCAGTGCTGCACAACTGCCTGGTGAAGGCCCATTCCAGCAGCCCTGCCACCAATACAGGTGTACTGCTGGGAAGCTGTTCCTTTCCCTTCCTCTCTGCAATTGCACTCTCATGCTGTGCAGCTGTAATTTTGTCCTTTGCTTTGTGTCTCTTAACCTCACATTTCTAAGGTTATAAAAAACCACAGTTATAGTGTAACAAAAACATAAAGACATTGTATATATTCATTTCAGCACACAACTTAGGAATCATTATTTTAATCCCTGCAAAAGTGACAGACCTTTGCTTTATTAACTTGCTTTTAGAAATGACTGGAGGCCTCTGACCTTCCAGTCCTTCCTCAAAAATAAAGCTCTGCAGCTTTAAAATCTGGCTGTACGCGCTCTCTCCTCTCACTGCAGGCAGGGAAGGCTCTGCAGCAGCCGGCTCATCCTATCAATAAGGCTCAGTTAGCCAAGGTGGAGGATGGGAGGAGAATGGAACTGTCCCAGCTCCTCAATGAGATCAGGGCAAAGTATGAAACGCTCACCACCAGAAATCAGATAAAGACCATCATCTCAGCAAGGACCCAGGTAATGACTTCATACAGACATACACCTTCCAGAGTAAGGAGACAATCCCTGTCTATACAATTCCTCCCTCAGCCTCTATGAGGTACAGTATTTCCTTTTCAATGCAGCATATTATTGGGGAAGGGATTTTGATTTTACTGCAGTAAGATGTGAACTAGAAGATAAGGAAATAGATTTTGTTTAGGGTATGAAATTCACACTAAACAAATGCTGTGTAATTCATCTGGATGTTTTTCTGTACCTGCAACAGTGATATTGTTGTGATTTTAAAAATGATGACATATGCTGTAACATGGTAACCTCTAGCACCATTTAGTTATCCCAGAGGAAAAGAGAATCTTGAAAATCAAAGGCAATGTAAAGAATCCATTTATTTACAGAAAGCTTTACCATTTTTAGCACCTATATTAAAGAAAACTGTACCTTTTCAGGAACTATTTTATATTGTTCACAGTAAAACTATGTTATACTCTTCAGCAAATATAGTTTTTTCTTTCATACAGATTGATTAACTGTTATCAACACACAATGCTACTATTTTAGATTTACATACAAAACATCTCTAAAACCCAACTAAACTTTGAAATAAAACTGTAAAACACTTTTCGGACATCAAACATGAAGAAGTTCAGGGTGAAAATTAGGTATTGTATCACCTTGTTGTACTTCTTAGGCATTGCAGAAATTCTGGAGGTTTATTTTAACCACAGGCCAGACTACTGCTGCAATCTGGCTGATCTACACAGTAATCCAATGACACACAGCAGCTATAAACTAGATAGTTAAACTAAGTTTATATTTGCGTTTGGCACAAAGCAGCCAATGTATATTGATATAATCTCGTCACATAAATTCTGCAGTACCCAGGCAAAAAAGGGTAAGCAAAGAATATTGAGTGTTCACTTGTGGATTAGCCAAATATAGATTTTTCATCAAAACAATGGCATGGTAAAATTACAATAGGTCAGTAAGTTATGGGGGGAGGGGGGAGGGGGGGAGAAGCTTATTTTACTTGCTTCATAAGACCTGAATTAAAGACTTTATTTTCTTAGAGTTGATGGCATCATAAGAACCTACATAAAGCAGTAAAATATGCAAAAGAGCATATATTGTTTCAAGTGCTTATGGCATCTTCACCACTTGCAGTAAAACTCAGAATCTGAAAGGAAAATAACTTTCATAAGCAAAACAATTATTTTGGAAGTTAAATGCATGAACATATTATCTAAATCAAAGACGAGCCTAAATCTAAAATGACCCGACACATGCTCAAGATTGGCTTAAAAACCCTAATTTTCTTGCAAACACAATACAGTGCTTGTTTGACTATTTACTTTTTTCTAAGAATAAGCTTCAGCCTTAAGGATGGCAAATTATCTCAAATAGTATTTTAGATCAGGATTAAGCTTAGAACAAGCACTTAACTTCTGAATTGTCACATTTAACATGGGTGACAGCATACACTCAGAAAACATGCCAATTTTTTCCTTCCTGTGATAGGTAAATCTTAAATAACCTGTCCTTACAGGACAAGGAAAAGTTGTAGATTTGGATAACGATGCTACTCATGTTTAAATGGATGGAGGTACTTGCCCTCAAATGAGAATCTGAAATCCAGTCAATGACTAGATCAGGCAAAAACATAATTACAGCAATTGTCAATTGTGATATATTCATGCAACCACTCAAAAGGGCTCCCTCTCTATAAAGCTGTTCTTAGAAATAAAAAATACATTAAAAACAAAGAACCTTATTCAAACCTGGAAGCTTGAACTGACTGCAATTCCTCTTATTTCCATGAAGTTAAGCCCATTTACTCTAGAGGTGAATAAGGTCTCAATACAACTGCTTAATTTGTATGGGAATTCCTCTACAACAAATATGTTAGGCATAAAGATGCGGCCAGCTACTTGCCATCAAACATAGCAGTATAAGGGCTTCCCATCTAAATGGTACATAAAATATTTACTCATCACTGTTACCTTTAACAAATTTATATGACTCTCAAAAAATTCCAACTAGGTATTTTTATGTATCTACTTTATTTTCATTATTTGAATATTTTTTTAATATTGTTATCTTTTTTTTTATCCCCGGTAGCTAGAGGAAGCTACAATTAAAAGAATGGACAAAGATGCAGAAGCATTAAAGGCAGCCAGAGCAGAACTCTGTGAAGCGAGACGGCAGTGGCACCACATGCAGATCGAAATTGAATCTCTCCACGCTGTGGTAAGCATCATAAAATGAAACGTGAAATCTTCTGGGGAAAAAAAAAATCTTTTTCCTGGCATAAACTATTCCACTATTCTGTTTATGAACAATCACATCCTGTATACAGCAGAAATACAACACACAGAGAAATGCATAGCTTTGCGGTGGACTTTCAGCTCATCATACAGAGCACTAACCAACAAGTAATAACCCAGTCATTGGTCACATTTAAGAGTATCACATGTTTTGATTCAGGATCTGCCATTCAATATACACGTGTTTTCATGTTTTCACACCTGCCAGACAAATATTTGCATAATACTCCCTCATCAAGTTCCCAGTCATTCTGCCTAACCAATTCACATCAGGTTTATAACTTTTTTTGAATCTGTGGACCAAATTTATCAATTCATTCATGATAAAATATGTCAGCAATTTACTGAATTCAGTAATATAGATAAGCTACGAGAGAACACAGACCACTCAGTTTTCATACAGTACTAAGCTGGATATCGTTTCAACCATACAGATAAAAGCAGAAATCTGTAAAATCAATGGTAGTGGATTTCTGGTACAACAGGCGGCTACATTTTTTTATCCTGTCTTAAATTATTACAGATTTTACTGGAAAATTTCTCAGCAAAAGTATTATCTTGAAAGCTTTACTCCTGTTCCTAGAGAATATTCTTAAAAGAACTGATGTAAAAATACACAGGTTGTTAATGAAAAGTACGTATAACATCTTTACACATATACTTTCCAAATCTTAAAATATGAGTTAAATTTCACAGGAAAAGGGTTTAGAACGTTCATTGCGTGCCACAGAGCAGCAGTACCACATGCAACTACAAAATTTAGAAGCTGAGATTGAATGCTTAGAGAAAGAGCTACTGGAAGTGAGAAGAGGTATTGAGAAACAGCTTCAAGAGCATGAAATTCTCCTGAACACCAGGATGAAACTGGAGGAGGAGATAGCAACATATCGCAGTCTGCTTGAGCAAGAAGAGAACAGGTACTCGTCGTTTAGACAAAAAGTATTCAAATTTATCTTCCATTTCAGAACATGTCATTGAAATAATCATCATAATTGTAAATACATGAACGAATCATTTAAAAAATCACAGTATAATATCCTTGGAAATGGTTATATGGTAAATTAACTTCACTGATTTCACACTTTCTGGAGCTCAGAGTGTCTCCACAATCCATTGCAGATAATAGCATGCTTACTGCATCCTCACTCGAGGCACTGCATGTTGATGTAGACTTCGTATCCCATTAGCTGCCTGACGTGGGTTCTCTCTGTCTCAGACCATTGATGAAGCAAGTCCACACGCGTGAAGTTCTGGGAGAGAACTTCATGTCTCATCACATGACAGATGGCCGTCTGCATGTGGAGTTCATACTACTCGCTATCATTCAAAGCGTTTTAAGGCACACGTTAGGATGCTATTTCAGAATACACCTTCCAGTGACATTTTGCCTTGGTTGTAACTCTTCATGTCTGCCCTTTCCCTGGTATACAAACACCAGTAGTTTGAAACGTAGACATGAGAGACGCAGCTATACAAATGTAAACAACGAGGAGGATAAGGAAAAGGCAAAATATCACATCTTGCACTCAGCACTGGTATCTTAACAAAACCAGGCATGCCATTCTGAAATCTTTCAGTGGAACATTGCCTTCCTCAGTCCTTTCTACAGAAAATGGAGAGTTTCAGTCCTGGAACTTCACACTTTTGCATAAGAAGATTCCAGACAGGGGAGTCAGTTTCAGATTTAATGCTTCTAGCTCTGAAAATACACACAATTCAGTATCAATAAAATTAAATAACTCTTCCTAGCACGCAGCAAACTGACGAAAAACTGTCCAAAAATAATGAAGAAATTGCACAGATATTTTCAGTAACTTTCTTCAGTTCTATACTCAGAATGAGAAATCCAAACAAATAGTTGCTACAATCAAACAGAACTTCTCATGGTTCTCATATTTTTAATTTTTTCATAGCTGTTCATAAGACAAGTTTTAGATTAAAGTAATTCAGTATTACTAGATGACTGTGATAATTTTTATTTTTGCAGGTTTCATTGCTCTATACCTGACCAGAAGGATGACAAAAAGCCTACCACTAGCAAGATTGCCTTTACACTGCCTTCAAGTGAGTTTTTAGACACTTTCCCTTTAGGGGATTATGGCCCTAAAGGAGGATCCTAACTACTGACAAATTACTGGTTATTACAAAAGGATCTTCTTCCAATGCAGCAGGAGGAAAAAATATCTCTAGGTCCTGTATCCTGTCCTCACTCTTCTGCATGCTTAGTATATCTGCATTTTCTTTTACAGATGGTGTAAAGAAGCATGAAACTGAGAAGGTGGAACTGGTGACAAAACAAGCAATCCTAGATGGAAATATTATGAAGGAAAGTGCTGAAGCTCATGGCACTGTACAGTAAGAGAAACATGAATTTAAAAAAATAACAATTGAAAGCAAATGGTGGGCATTACATTTCAATAGCTTTGAGTTTTCCTTTATTTAGTATCTGTCATATCATGCCCATACAGCCAAGAAGCTCCAGAATAACAGTGATAGTTCTTGAAGGTATATTGAATGGCATGTTTTAACAATACATTAAATTTTAAAGTTCTTTTTATCAGCATTTACTTCATAAGCTAACAATATCATGGTAATGCTTCCGATTTGTAATTTCTATTTCTGTTAAGAATGAAACTATGAATAATTCATCTAGTTAAGGTTGAAAGCAAAAGAGCCCATACCATGTTTGCAAAGTCCCTCTGGGGCATATTTATGCATATAAATCCAGGCTTGGCTTCTCTACCTTCCTATTTGGAAACTCCTACATTTCACCAATTACCAAACAGGGAACGGAGAGCTTGGCTCCTAAATGGATTTATGAAAGTCTGTTAGTATGCATTATGCACCTCAAATTACTTTAATAGTATTGGATTGCCCCATTCTTTTTTTTTCTGCTGCTCTTTAAGCTCTTTTGTAGACTAGCATTTAACGTTACATTTAAAACAAACTGCAGCATAGCATGTCACTAATACTTAACTGTAATCAGCTGTTGAAAACATGCAGAAATTTGGATTAAAAATTAATGCCATTATATGGTCCACCATACACACTCCATACCTGAAGCTTATTTTCATACATGAGAGTTTTTCATCTTACACAGTCTGACAGATTTGCATGGGCCTGCTTGGCTGGGTAGTTTACTCTACCTGAGTAAGGCCCCCAAGTCAGACTTTTAGATCTGGATCCTGACACATACTTAGAGGATGAAATCAGTCGGATTTGGGTGCCCAAATATTATAGAATCAGCTAGAGATTTAATTTTCTGTATTTTACTTCTGCCCTTTTTTTATTTTTTAAGTTAATGTAGATCTACATTCCGAGGTTTAGATCTGAACTAGATTTTTCTCCTCCCTATTTTGAAGGCTTTCAGATGCAGGAATTCTGTCCTGCCCACTATAGTACAGGGATTTCTTGCAAAGTTTTTGAACTTGGATTCCAAACTTTCTCCTTGGAAACAAACTGCCTGATGTGTTTGGAGCAGTGGTTTTGTATCCATGCCCACTTAAAAGTACAAAACCAAGAATATAATGAACCCTCACCCTTTATTTAGCTTTTCTGGAGAATGAACCTGCGGAAAAAAAAGAAAAATTCTAGTTTCTCAGTACCCATCTAAACTAACTTGATGCTTTATTATGCAATTTCTCTGTACATTTAAAAAGCAGTCCTGAAGACAGACAATTCATATTGCCTAAAGGATCATAAATACATTTGCTTTATTGTTTCAGGACAGAAAAAGTGGATGAAGTCATTAAAGAATGGGAAGGTTCTTTCTTTAAAGACAACCCTCGCTTAAGGAAAAAATCAGTTTCATTGCGCTTTGATCTCCACCTAGCAGCAACGGATGAAGGATGTTTACACACTAAAAAGAAAACTCTTCCCGACATTGAAGTCAGGCTGGTAATGAGGAGATCTTGCAGTATTCCTTCCATCAAACCTTAACCTACAGCAAATTAACCCAAAGTTCATCTCCAATGGGCTCTGGAAATAAACTGTAGATGGACTTACACAGCCTGCTATCTTGCTACAACTACAAAATCTTACTAAGTACTTTGATTAATACAATAAAAACATACAAGTCTTTCAAAAGAAAGGGAGAAGAGCAAGGGAGTTAAGATTCCAAGAAACCTAACTTCTACTAGTTTTATACTCTGGGTGCAGCCCTTTAATTTTCTCATTATTGTTGTTTTGTAGAATTTCACCAAATGTTACAAAAATTAAACTATAACTTTATACTTTGACATATTCTGCCTTTGTAAAAGAGAAGTTGTTTTCTCTTTCTGGAAATGAGAAATGCATATTTCATTCTCTTAATTATTCAATATTGCATACATATAATGACTGATGAATCCTTGTAATAATTTATATCACAACTGTCATACTTCTTGAAATATATTTTAAAATAACTCTTTCTAAAAATTACATACAAAGATGCTCTTAAAATACATAAACTATTAACAAAGAATTTTCTTTTAAAAGTGGCTGGTATTTTTAAATTATTTTTTTTAGGCAACAACTGAGCAAAAATGTCTTTCCCTTACATAATTATACGCACATTTTTAAAAGTGTTGTTACAAGCCAATAATATTTTAGCCATATTGTTCCACTGATTTTGAAGCAGTAATTTCCACTGAAAATCAATCATTTTTTTATGTGTCCACACATATCTCTACTACAACTTTCTTAGCCATAGCAAGTAAAATTATACTCCTTAATTGTTCAAATGTAAGGAGTCAACCAGCCATTTTAATGCTGGTTTTTAATTAATTTTGCTTATTGTAACAATGTGAATTAAAATACCTTCAACAAATTCCTCTTTTGACAAATACTATAGCTAAGTTATGCTCTTGATCTAGTACACATAACAAGTCACTATCATGCCAGGGTACAAATACTATAGCTTCAAATCAAACGGACAAAGTAAGGGCTACATATTCAAGGTAAAATTCTACCACACCCCTGAAGTATCCCCCACTACTACTCAAAGTAGCTATGGGCAAATACCAAGTACAGTAGGTGACCTTGCATCTGTACACAAAAAAAACCAGAAATACAAACTCAGACATACTTCTTTATAACATTGAGACAAATTTCAAACAAAAATTCAAACAAAATTTTATTAAGATAAGAATGATGGTTTACGAGGATTTTAAAGCGGCATGGATGTCAGAAACTGTCACCGAAATCACTGGGATTGCAGGGGCTCAGGATCTAGAAAAACCACATACCATATTTGCTGGATTCACAGCAGCATGTCAAAGATTAATTTAAGTGTCAGTATTCACCTTATTACTTATGGCATGTGTTACAAAACCCAATACTACAAATTCTTTCAGTGTTAATTTATGCTTCTATCTTTTGTTAATGGTAAGAACAATGCATTTATATTGCCCACAGTTCTATATCTACTGTATGAAGCTGGCTAATTATCATTAACCTTAATACTGATCTGGTGTTGTTAATACTTGAGTATTTGGCGTCCTGAATGTATTAGCCTGCTCTAGTATTTTCACTATGCAGCTTTTTTTTTGTGCTTATACTCTGTACATTTTACAATACTTGAATTTAAACTAAGTTTTAATTGCTTTAAGGCACTTTAAACAGGGATAATAATTTACCAAAGTAAATGATAGTACTACAATAAAAAAAGTATTAAAATTGAGTTTGTCCACGCATATTTTGTGAGTTTTAATGTGTATACCTTAAAAGGAAAGAAGTAACAAATACAAAATAAAAGTTGTAGATAAGAAAACCTGTAGCGCTGCAACCAAGTGTTTCCTAAGCTCTCCTCTACAATTAGAAAGACACAAATTCCCTAAGAATCTTTATCATAGCATGTAAGGTGAGTGTCCTCCTGCTATAAAAATTACTCTTTTTCTGGTAAATTCAGTAACCCTGACTAGATCTAAAGTCCCTTGTTCTGAGTAGTGCACAAGAAAGAACAGAAGACAGCATTTGGCACACATAGTTTACAATCTAAAAGATAAGCTGACAGGAAAAGATAAATAGCAAGCAAATATGTAACAGAAACATAGCTTAACGCACATACCTTTAAAACTGCTTAGGCAGACTTCCTCATGCAGGAAGAGCTTGCACAGGCATATAAAAATTACTATACAAATACATGGAAGGTACTGCCATCTCTACAGTAAACAATAATGGAATAGTCTTACTCACAGAGACTTTTTTTTCTTTAACCAGGGGGTGTTTGGCTTATTCTCTCACCTACGGTACTTCTTGGGGTATTATCTTCTCTAGCGTAACTCTAGATTTTTTTGTTTCCCTAATGATAGAAACCTCATCCAGCATAGTATGGAACACATACCTGACTTTGCCTTGCAATACAACCTCCATACTGTTTTAGAAGAGAAAAATTACTGTGTATCTATAGTAAACATTGTCTGGGATACTACGTAACTAGAAAAAAATGTTGACCTTCTTCATATATGTTATTTCATCCATATAACAGCCTGACCTCATGGTTTCTGAAGCCATCTCCCTGACCCCAGCGACAGCACAAGTACACCCTGAGCTGTCCTGTGATGAGAAATTTATTCTACCCACAGACTTTGCTGTTGTTCAACACCGGACTCAACTGCTCATGAAATATACAGCTTCTGTTTGAAGTTTGAAACAACTGGCATAAACCCAGCTATACTGTTTTGTGATCATGAAACCTGATGCTCTAAGTTAAAAAAAAAAAAAAAAAAAAAAAAAAAAAAGACTGCAGTTTAATAGCTGTTTTTGCTAACACACAACATTCTGCAGGCAGCCCACTCTTGCCTGTTCAAGGCTATTTTCTTCACGTGCGACTTCCCAACCCTGACTTCATCAGCTGCATTAAGAATTGCTGCTACTCTAGACCTGGTTCAAGTGTGCATCCTGGTTTTAACTACGTTTCCTCCCCTTACAGTACATGTGTATCTTTTGTATTATTCATAAATTCCATCTCTTCAAATGTAAAGAGCTTACTCTCTTGTTCATCAACCACTTGAACTTCCACTAGTATCAGTGTGAACTCCATGTGGGCATAGGAAAAAAAGAAGTATTCACAATAACATCTCACCCTGATTTTAGGTCACTTTAAAGCTGAATTAAGAATATAACACTGAAGCTTGAAAATATGGCAAAGAATTCTTCATTTCTGTGCTAATTAAATTCAGACCAGCTGAGCTAGTGGCATCTAATACCTGCAAACGTCTGATGTAAAAATGAGTTTCATTGTCTCAACCTACTTTCCAATGAATATATGTCCTCATTACAAAGCTTATGAAACTGTTGCTAATTAAAACAGTAGGATAAGAGCTAACTATTTAGAGCCCCCTGGTTAGTATGATGCAGTGTAAACAATCCTATTAAACCAGGAAAACTACTTATGTCATATGGTGTATTAAAAAGTGTACACAGGCAAAACCTTTCACTATCAAAACACGGAAATCAGGCAAATAGCAAAGTAAAAAAACAAAAACAACATAAAACAAAGTAAGGAATACATTGCTGGCTTTGAAAACACATACAATAATTCAGAACTATTAGCATGGCAAGTGAGTATCAGTAAAGGTACTTGAAGACCATAATATTTCAATAAGCTGTGAAAATTTAGGATTTACTTCAATGTTATCAACATTAAATGCATTCTAACACTATCAACAAAACCATGTTATTAATAAACTAGAGATGAACGCACAAAGCAGTCAAAACCAAGGGAAAAACCAGGTTATTTTTTCACCTCTTAACAAGTATTTTCTCACCTTTTCTTTAAAAATACTCTGCCCAGGTGAAACTGGTAGACTAAAAAGGCGTATTTGGCTGGCTGACTGAGGAATCTTTTCAATTCTTACTTTCTTTTAATTATGAAATTGAAGTCACATATCATTCTGCTGCATGTCAACAAATTTCTATTGTGGCCACAGATAGCACACTGTAAGCAGATGAGGGCAGAGTTCTTGTATCTTTACTTGTTCATATTCTTATTTAAGAACGAAAGCAAACTGGGCTAGACAAAGTGTAGGCATCAAGAAGAAATGGACCTAACTTGCAACAACCCGGTATCATACTCAGTTTTTCTTCTTTTCACCTTCTACCGTTCTTTTGGGTTAGGTAGGTGTCATCTGTTTGGCTTTCCTTCAGCTGCCACATTCACCAGATCCACCATGGATGGATGGATGTCTAGAAATTTATCTTATTAGCCATATGACAGCATTTCAATGCCAAACTTTAAGTTTTCATACTGAATTCAGTGACTTTTAACAATTTTCACTATACAAAAGACTCCTACGCTGAATGCTTAGGTCTGAAATTCTTCATCTTTCTCAGACACTCAGAGCCACACGGTGTACCGTGGTTTATATTTGCCAGCTTTTTACCTCCGTGTGTGATATCTTCACAATTTTCTGCAATAAATTTTTCTGGATAATTCCACTGCTCCCAGTCTACTCTCCAATTCATAGTCCTCTGTGATTCAGCAACTAAGTGTTTGAGTTGGTCAGTCTAATTTGGTTCAAAATTATAACCTACACAGATTTGTAACCCAGGGTCTTCCGTGCAGCCCATACAACCAGCCTTCCTTCACACCCCTCTGCAGGCTGACCTGCTTCCTCTGGGCCTTCTTCTGTGCACACCCTTACACCGGCGTCTTCCCCACTTTCCTCACAGCACGGTAAGCACAACCAGACTGAGGTCCACATCCTGCTCCCACTCCTCTTTTCGAAGAGATGCCATTCCCAAACCATCGTTTCGGCACTGCGCACGCTACGCAGCCAAAGGGCTCCCCAGCACTGCCAGGACTGTTCACCTGACTTTATCGCCTGCCTTTTGGGGATTTATTTGGGCTCGGGCACTACACTGCAGCGTTTTTCCAGACGCCCCCCGAGCAGCCCGGGGACCAGAGCGCCTCAGGGCGCCGCCGCGCGCTCCCTCTGAGAGGAAAAAGGCGCCAAACGGCAGTGGGCGCGAGGCGCCAATGGCGTCCCCCGGCGGCCCCCCCGCCTGCTTGTTCTCCGCCGCAGATTCGCCACCGGGAGACAGCGCTGCCTCTCCTCCCGGCCGGGCCCTGCGGGTATGCTAACACCGACCGGGGCTGCCCAGCGGGGAGCCGGCTCGGCGGAAGGGCGGGAAGCGGGTTAGCCTCCCTGTGGAAAGTGCTGACAAGAACGTGAAGGCGGGCAGTTTCCCGCCCGCACCTTCCCCTTGCTGTCGCGGGGTGACGGGGACGAGCCCGGTGCTGGAGACTGGGAGTCTAGGGCGGAGACGGCCCGGCCAGCACGATGCCTCGGGAGCACCGGTAACACCCCCCCCCCACGCCGGGCGAGGCGGCGCCTCCTTCCCCGTAATGGCGGGGCCGCCCCCCGCACGCAGCGCCCGGATCGCCTTTGCCCCCTGCGTCCCGCAGATTCGCCACAACCCCGTCCGGCCTCCGCCGTCCTCGGCGGCTTGCGGGGAAGGTCTCGGCCCGTCGAAAGCTCCGAGGCGAGCAGGGCAGGCGAACCGCCTTCCCCTTAAAAACCAGCCTAGCTGCCGGCAGGCTGGAGGAGGGTGGGGGCGATGTGTCGAAAGTGCGGAGTCAGAGCGCGCAGGCGCTCTCCTCCTCCTCGCCGCCGCCCCGGCCTGGTGGGGAACAAAGGGAGCGCGGCCGCCGCCGGAGCGGGTGAGTCGGCCCGGCCCGGCCCGGCAGCTGTGGGGCGGGCAGGCAGGCAGGCCCAGGGGCACGCCGCGGCCCAGGGAACAGGCTACCTGGAGGAGGAGGAGGAGGAGGAGGAGGAGGAGGAGGGGAGGGTGAGGGGAGGGTGAGGGGGCAGGCCTCGGCCCCGGCCCCCTCCCCGTTAGCGACCGCTGGGGCTGAGGGGGGCTGCCCCCTCCGCGGGCGGTCACGGCGGGGCGAGGGGCTGCCGCGCCCGGGGAGCGGGTGTGTGTGGGGTGGGGGGGGTCTCCAGCAGCCGGCTCGGAGCTGCAGCGGCTGCCGGGTCGGGGTGCTCGGCCCTCCGCGCGGGCTCACCGGCGTCGGGAGCGCGGTGCTGCCGTGCAGCACGGGGAGGGGACGACCCCGGGGGACCCCCCGCAGCGGGCGGTGTTTTCGTGGCGGGGCGGGGGGGGACACGACAGCGGTGCTGGAGCCGCCCTTGGTCCGCGCACCCCCGGGCCCGCCTCCGTTCAAGCTCCTCTTGGACTTCACGGGCGGTCTCGTGTCGAAGAGTTTGTGCGAGTCCAAAGCCAAGCGCGTTGTTAATCAGGAATTTCAAAAGGAGGTCCGGCTTCTGCTGCCGCTTCGGTGGAGTCACTTGAAAAGAAAGGCCAGAAAAAATACTGCTTTGTTATAGCGCTATTTCCCTACACGCTGATGGGCTTGTTGCTAAAAAGGTTAAATGTGCTCGCATCCCGTGGCCTAGGATGGTGCTTCTGTCGTATTTGGTGATTTTTTTTTTTAATTTTTTTTTTTTTGTAACTTGTAAAGGAGACACTATTTAGTTTGGTCATTTATACATGAATACCAGTTTTCTGAAACAGAGTAAAATAATGGGGTATATTCTTAGTTCTTAAGGGGAAAAATATATATACTGAAAACCTTTAATATGAAGATGGCATAAACCTGAGTGTTATTTCACAGCTATTTAAGGCCAGATTCCATGGAAAGTATATTCATTTTTCAAAGAGACACTCTTCTGTCTTTATTTTAAAATTGGCAAGCTTTTTGGTATTCAATGGTAACTAATAATTGAAGTTTCAAAGATTCGGGGAAACAAAGGCATAATATTTAATAGCATGATATTCTTTTGTCTTTCAGAAGTACAAATATAATGTCAGGTGGCTGAAAAATTGCCTATCAAAATGTCAAGTAAGTTTTCAGTTTTTTCTTCTTTTAACTTGGTGAATTAAAGATCTGGTTCAGCAGAACCTGTTTGTGAGATAATCCTATTATTCCTTACATTAAAAGGAATGATACGAAGTGTAGTCATTTCTGACCAAACTCTTGGCCTTAAATCTTGCTGTGGCTGATTTCTGGCATGTTGTTTTCATAGGAAATCCAAATATCACAGCTTCTCTTAAATACTGTTTTGCTGCATTTTTGCTTACCCTCTTTTTAATTGATGTGCACATAAACGGATTTCATATTCTGTAGTCTTACGCCTGAATAAAAGGCTAGCAATATAGCAATGGTGTGGTCTTAAATTTTTTTCTTTCTTTTTTCTCTTGTGTTCTTTGCTTTATGCTTTTCAGTGGCAATATGCGGTCTTTGAGAGTAAGATCTCTGTCTTGTTTTTGTAAATCGCTTAATAATGTTTGCCACAGCAGATGCCTTGTAAAGAATTTGTTCAAATTTACAAGAAAAAAAAAAATTTGCTTACATTTGTATCTTAACAGAAAGGCCATCTTATGCCCCACCTCCTACCCCAGCTCCTGCAACCGTAAGTATAGTGATTTTTCTCATTAACACAGAGCTGGTAATACAGCCTTTAATAACTTACCGGAGCAATAATTACTGACTCACATCACTTTCCTCTATTGGAAACACAAACCAGTTGTATTTCATTATTAACGTGATATGCATTGTTTAAATGAATCTCTCTTTTTTTTTTTTTTTTTTTTTTTTTTTTTTTTTTTAAGCAGTTTGTGAAAGAGAAGCTGAATAAACTTGTTTCACCTTTAAGGCTAGATCCTGCAGATACTTTTCTGTAAGCAGTCAGTTGGTCTAAAATTATTCACAGTGGGTTCCAACAGTATACTGGAATATTTAAGAACAAACTGATACATTTAATTCTAAAACTTCCCACTCAACTTGTGCCCAAATCATGGGGAAACAGTGCATTTTTTTTTTTCATGTTTCTGTTGTACCTAGCTGATTCTCAGTGACATGCAGGAGTACACAAAATGCTGTTATATTGGGTCAGAATAATGAAACACTCATGATGCCAGTCTTATTCAAATTTCTTGAAATCACTGGTATTTTGGAGTCTATGGCATGAGAAATACACTTTCTAGTAAAATGGTATGGAATGACACTGAGGAAAACAGGAACAGTAGCTTTGAATCATGCCAAGTTACATTCCTGCATGTATAAAAAGGTACTGAAATACCAGTATGCTGTGGTCAGGAAAGCATTTGAAAGCAAATGCACCTCTTTTGCAGCATTCACATTTCTAAATAGCTTGCATTTTAGGAGTAACATATTCACATGAGAAAATACAAATCTTTTGTACAGAAGAAAGAGCAATGATGCTATAGTGAAATTTTTTTACCAAAGAAAATTTGAAAACTGTTATCCAATAGAGTGTCCCTGATCTCTGCGTCTGGGATGAAAACTGCAGGATGGCATTTAGATGAAATGTGATGTTTCAAATTTATTGTGCCATACTTTCCATTTAAAGAGGTTTGAAAATTATATAACGTATAAATATAAGTTTTGTTCTTATAAATTTACATAAATAAAACTTTATTTGTATAGTTTGTTCAGAGTTTTCATTTTGCACAGAACTTAATAGATTTGTGCCAGTATTAAAAGGAACATGATGGCATCTGCTCTTACAACTGGATTCCTGCATCGAGACCTGTGCACATGTGTGTGTGATTCCCTTGGGATGTAGCATGAATACAGATGTTGTTAAATGGTGTATACTGATGTGGTGGTACATTCTTTAGTCAAGTTAGAAGTCTTCAGAAGGGTAACTGAAACAAACTTCAAAACCACAACTAGTGACATGCATTACTTGTCTTTCAAGCATCTTCTGTATTATATTTTATACAGTCCTTGAGATGATAGTCTGTGCTCTGTTAATGCAAGTTATAAAAGTAGACAAATAACCTTGCTTGTTCTTCCACAGCCAGTTCCAGTTACTACAGTCAACAAAATACCAGTAGTTCTCGTAACTACAGTATTACAGCTGAAGTAAAAATTCTCCATGTAATGCAAGGTAGTTCCCTTGTAACATTTAAATCCTGTCTTGCAGAAATAAAGAATTAAGCAGACGGAGATTACAATTGTCATCTGATTTTATTGAAGAGGTGTAGTCCAACATATTCAAAACCTGTTGTTATGGTAATACAGAAAACTATAGTAAAATGGCGTCTTATTAAATAGTGAATGTGTATGTCATGATCACAGGCATACAGATTGAGTAAATGTCAACTGCTGTGACTGAGCTTAAAAAGTTTGGCAATAAAATATATATTTGAAGGCTGACTGTTAAAGCATAATTTTACTTTGTATGTTTAGAAATAAACTAACTACAGTGTGTCTACATATACTTGAAAGCTTCACAAGTTAATGTAGTTTAGCTTATAAGTTATTTTTGTTCGGTGTCTGTATTTGTCATACCTTGGTTCTTAGACTCCTGAACCTATCTGTAGAATTTTTGTAACTGTAATCTAGGATGGGTCCAGTCAGCAAATCACTTTAAAAGACTATCTAAATATGTGTTTCTTACTAGGGCCAAAGTGCTACTAAAGAGTGGGACGCTGTGCAGATAACACTTAAATGTCTAGATACGCTACAGGATCTAATGAATCCTAATGGAATGATAGGATCACCCCAGTCAGGGCTTGATCATAATTACTATTAAATAGTTGATCAATTTTTTTCCCACAAAATTCGATTGGGAAGTGGGGGATGATGGAAAAAGGCAGGAGAGACATTTATGTGAGGAGGGGAATACAGTGAACCTTCTGATACTTGATTGTATGTAGATGATAGGTAAGAGGGGGTTGTAAAGAAACTGGATTTTTTTTCTATGTTACTGAGGTGAGAACAAATCGATCCACTTCCAAGAATGAATGAAGATGTATTGGTTAACTTCTTAAATTGTCTTGGATTCAGTGATCTGTTAAGGCTTGTTTGTAGTTTCTAACCTGTAGATCTTACTGCAGTGGTTCCTCAACTCTGTCAGTCTGCAGCCTACCTCATAACAGAAGGATATCTCTGTGAATTTTCTTCTCTCCCAGTTCTCTAATCCCAGTTCCCCAAAGTATTTAGATTTTGCAAACCACTAGAAAAGTCTTCAGATACTGGTAGTGGTGCACAGATAGTGCTTTGAGAGATTTCCCACCACCCACCCCATCCCCGTTTATTGACAGTATAATGTTTGTTGGGAAGGCAGAATGATGGGAAGAAAAGCAGACAGGGGGTTTCACTGGTATATAGTAAATGTTGATACTGGCGATTCCTGCCCAATTACTGTGTGCTGCGTTGCCTTGTAAGCTTAACGCTTTGGATATGAGAGTCTGAATTACTTGGTGCCTTATGTTGGAAAATTTTATTAGCCATGAGCTGGATTTAGAGAATACTTGTTTAAATGAGTTACACAACGGAAATAAAATCACCAACTTCAGACAGAAATTTGTAGTGACACATTTGCTTAAAAATCCTGTTTCCTTAATAGGTTTATACTGGAGTAAGTTTTGTGTGTTGAGAAGATACCAACTGCTACACCTCATTTGCTTGTTTAAATTCTGGTTGCTTTTGCATGCCATATTGCAGTTCATTTTCATTTCTGTGTTTTCCTCGTTTGAGCTCATTTCTCATTCGTGTTTTTGTCTCATTTGTTTCCATCAGCAAATGCCCAGCACACCAGGGTTTGTGGGATACAATCCATACAGCCATCTGGCCTACAACAACTACAGGCTGGGAGGGAACCCGGGCACCAACAGCCGGGTCACGGTAGGAGAATCAACTATTACATCATCCAGCAAACAACAGGAATTGACCAGAAATGGCTTTAGAGTTAGGTTCTTCTGAGTCTTGGCTGCTGCCACTTCTTTATAAAAACAAAAAATTACTTCTGATTCTTATTCCCCACCCCTACCCCCTTTCCCTTTCACTCTGAAACCTTTTGCAGGAAAATGGACTGCTACTCAGCAGAGAAAAAAATGTGGTAATCACATATGATGCAGAACTCCAAAAAGACAGACTTTGTGGTCTTCAGTGACCACTGCATGCTTAGGGAAAAGTTCTATACCGTGGGTACAAATTCTTGGAGGGAGGGAACTGCTCATTTTATGAGGTTTATTGGCACAGAGATAAGGAAGAACATTTTGCAAACTGGAGATCGTCGATAGTAGTTGCATCGTACTATTGAGCCATACAAGAGATGCAAGCCTTTATTTTTCTTTCCAGTCTTAGTCTGGTAATATCTGCAAACTCCCAAGTTCAGAAATTATTTTTTCAACAAAAGTGTGATGATAGTAAAATAGAATCCTTTCATATCTTATGTACTCTGTCACTGTGTGGAAAATGGATGTTACATTCATTTTTCATGGAGTTAACAAAGTGAGATGGAGTCAAGTGATGAGAGAGGTGACAGCTGCTTTCAAATACAGATAAAGTCCTGAGCACTGGATGTAGTTAAACAAAAATAGACTGTGGAAGTGTAACATTTTCATAAGTAACACAACAGAAATAGAATAAATCCCTGATTTTTTTTTTTTTTTTAGTTTCTATAATTCTCATAACTTTAAGGTTTTTCATGTAAAACTTTCTGCCTCAAAACATCTGATTAGTTTGGAACATGATATAAAGATTTCTCAAGGAATAAATACATGGTACTTTTAATGAAGTGTACTCTTTTTATGCCTCTCAAACCTTCTTTCAAACTTCATCTATGAAGTTCATCTGGTTTGTTAAAAAGTTTAGAGAAAAGACCTTCCCCATACAAGCTGGAACTTGACTGAACGTACTGTCTGAACATACACTCTTTTCCTTATACAAGAATAAATCAGGTTTTGTCTGAGAACTTTCATTGTTTCTGTATGTCATAAGCATACACAGCCTTCTCTGCCATGCATATATCAATATATGTATGGTGTCTTTAAATTCGTGTTAATTTAAAAGCATTAAACAATTTCCGTTAATGTTTTTCAAATCCATCTGTATGTGTATATATGTATACATTTTGGTAATGCATATACCTCATGTACATTATTTATACACAATTCTGTATGCATTGTTTCATAGAGCTCCATAAATTTAGCAAAACAAAAAATACCAAGAGGAAAAATCTGAAAGCTGAATACTGAACATGAGCCTTCTTGGCCAAATACAAGTATTTGCTTATCTATGGCCGTAGTCCTGAAAAATCTTTAAACTGCTTTATATTTTTATGAAAATGCTCCCAGTTTAAATTATAGAACTCCTCGCATGTATAAGTGCTTGAAGAGTGGAGGTTTTCAGAACCTGCCTTTGACAGGGTCTAATGTTACTGCACTATTTTAGGAGAAAACCCTGTCAGGTGTTTTGTAGACTGAGGGGATAAGATGGGATGCAGCAGCTTTCCATCAGCAACAGTTAGTGCTCAGTGTCCTTTTGTTTAGTGCAAGCAATGTGCTTGACAGCATGCAAACCTAAAGGAAGATAAGAGCACAGAAGGATTATTACAAGCTAATTTAGACAATTAAGTATAGCTGGGATACAAATAATGCACACATTTACAGCTCAGTTGCATAGAGTTGTTTTCTTTTTATGATAAGTAGTTTATTTGGCTCCAAATTACCACTGACAAATTTTGCAGACAAATATGTTGCTAAAATGATTTGAAAATGAAAATATGTCTCTAACTTCATGATCTTAAACTTTCTCCCTATCTTTTTTTCACCTGTACAAGTAGCCACATTAAATTTGTCAAAACGGGTAAAATAAATTGCTCATCAGAAGTGAGAAAAACAGCCTGCTGGGATTGGTGTTCCCATGTAAATTTGTAAGCTGTGTGATTCAGTTTTAAAAATATGGAGTGCTTTGGAAGATTTATCTAGTTACTACTCTGTAAACTTACAGATAAAAGGATAAAATTAACTTGGAAAAATATTACTGTAATGAGGACCAGCTCTAGTTAGTACCTGTTCACAGTTTGGGTATTTTGGTGATGTTGCTTGCTTCTCTTGGGGGGGGCGGGGTGTGTGTGGTTTGTTTCTGTTAACTGCACAAGAATGAGTGTTTTCCAAAACTAGCGTGTATAGAAACTGTCCAGAGATCACATTAATGAATGGATTTATTCGGTTCTTTTATAGGCTTCCTCTGGTATTACCATTCCAAAGCCCCCCAAACCCCCAGACAAGCCCCTGATGCCCTACATGAGGTACAGCCGGAAGGTGGGTATACAGTGTCAAACAAGTAATAATAAAAGTTAGTGTTCATATGTGCTAACAATTAATTGCTATTATCTTAGTTTCAGCTTCTAAACTTTTACTTCTAACAGCCTGCACATTCTTTAAGGGAATTGTAAAGTACAGATGCATTGCCCTTCAGAATAAAGGCAGCAGTAGTCTGTTCATACAGTTGCCAATTTCTGGGGGGAAAAGTTTTCTCTAAAATGATAATTACTACCACTGTCTCTGCTGACAAGGATCCACCCTGCCACATTCAGCAAGTGCCTGTGACTTACTGACAGAACTTTTTTATATAAAGGAAGTATTCCTTGCGGTATACTGGGCTTGGTACAGTGCTGTAGCTGGACTGAAGAGTAGCAATGAGTGGACTTTGCATGTTCTCCTTCACCAACCTAGCCTGTGGCAACGTTTACTTCGCTATTCTATGAACTGTTTGACAGAAAGTAGGAGAGAGACTCTTGTGGAGTCTGAAATCTGATGGGGCATGGGGAGGGCATGTCAGCCTGTCTGAAGCGGGTGAGCCAGAAGGAAATTCTTCCACTTCTGGTAAAGTATCTTTACCAGCATGTCTGTCTTAGGCAAAAAACCATCAACAAAAATAAAAAAGTCAAGTGGCGCAGCAAGAAATAACACTGGCAGCTCTCTCTTTTTTTTTTTTTTTTTTTTTTTTCCCTATAAAGTTAGAAACTTTTTTGGTGGAGTCAGAACTTGTTGGAACTCAAATTGATCAGCAAGACTGAAAAATATTTTGAAATATTACTTTCTGATCTGAAAAGCTCAGTGCTCTTTATCATAATCTACTGCTGGATGTGTTTACTCAGTAGCATTTTTTTTTCCCAGAGATGCAGCGATGTGCATTTAAGAAGAGAATTAAGAGGGTTAAAGGCAATATTCTCATGAAACCAAAGCCATTTCAGCAATTGCCTGTTTCAGTAGATGGCTTCCTACTGACTTCCTGCCCCAGAAAATAATCGAGATAGTTTAGCCAGACTCATTCCTAACTTAATCCTGTTTTTCATGGTGATTCCAGAAAGAACACTGAGATGACAATATAAAATGTTTAATTTGGAAGTATTTAGATATCATTAGTAAAGCTCCAGCTGTTTCTGTTAAGGTCTGGGACCAAGTGAAGGCGTCCAATCCTGATTTGAAGTTATGGGAAATTGGCAAGATTATTGGAGGAATGTGGCGAGATCTCACTGATGAAGAGAAGCAAGAGTATTTGAATGAATATGAAGCTGAAAAGGTAAATGGAAGAAATCTGGGATGTTTATTACAGCTGATTCTTCTAGGAACTGGTCTGAGAAGAAAAATTCATCTTACCCATGCAGTGGTGTATGAGGCATTCACGAGACCCCTGTATGTAACTTAAATGGAAGTATGTCCTGACACGTCTTTTAGATTTTTTTTTTTTAAATAACTATACATCAACTGTGACTGGTCAGTTTTTAGACCTAATTCAAAATGAAGTATTTATAATTGTCGATTTTAACTGTTTAATGAATGGATTTGATTGTACAACATCAGTATTGAAAAGATTGTCTCAACACCAAAATCCTCTTTCAAAACTGGTGCTCTGCAACTACTGCTATTGTCATGAACGTGTTCATAAAAGACTTCCAGTCACGTAGGGTTTGGTTTTCATGGTGTAATCTGGTGTAACTCCACACTATGGCATAGTATTTTGTTTCTTAATAGAAAAATGCTACTACTTTTAGGGTTTTCTTGTGGCTTTGTTTTGTTTTTATTGATCTTCATGACAAAAGATGACAGCTACCTCGTGTCTGGGTTGGTAAGTGTTGAGGACCTTTACAAGACTGTTACTGTGATATTAAGGTACAAAGGGAAAATTGTCCAGCTGCTGTGTTGTGCTTAAACCTGGTAGGCATCTGAGGCTGTGTATAACCTGCTCAAATCTAAGCTGTTCTTATTCTAAAGTCAATAGAGAAGTATTCCAAAGCTGGATGCTCTTAGTTGAAAAAAAATAAAAATCAAGGAATTCTATTTTTTAACTTGGTAATTATGTTTAGATTGTAAGCTCCTTGGGGCAGGGGCCATCTTGTTTATATTTTTACAGTGCTTAGGTAGAAGGATTCCAGTCCTAATCATAAAGAAAACAAGATGTTTAGGTACTTTTAACAATATTGTAGATTATATCTCATTGCTCATTGGAAATATCTCAAGTCACTGTACAAAATCTAGACTTGGAAAATTTTAAAAGTGAGATTAAAGAAAGTAATTCAAAGGGAAAAATACTTCAAAGAACGTGAAAATAGTGATGCAGTCCTGCTACCAGGAGGAGACAGTAGTCTGGCTGCAGCATTCTGTATCGTCCCAGTGCAGGGATGGATCAAAGAACGGAAAAATCATAAGTTATTTTGAAAACTGATTCGTGACATACTGGAATAAGGAAAGAGAAGAAATCAGAATCAAAGATCTAGTTAGAACTCCAGAGAATTATTGATAATATTTTAAGTTAACTCTTTTTTTTATCTTCTCAGAGTTCATCTGATCATAAATACCTTGTTCTGAGGTGTTTGATTTTTAAATTTCAAAAAACAAAGCTATCGTAAGACTTTCCAGGTATTGAAGCTGAAATGTACTTAAAAGCCCAGCTAGTGTTTTTAAAACATGAATGACTATGGAAGAAGTCCTAATTTGTAAAAAGAAAGACTGAGATAATATGGTCATTTGTGTATCAGCCAGATGATGCAAAATAGCTTTGTATAACTACAATTTGGGTTATACAGGCTACAGTTATGTCAAGTCTGAAATCGTCCAATGGTGCAATCAAACAATATTGGTCACATTTCAGATAGAGTACAATGAGTCCATGAAGGCCTACCATAATTCTCCTGCATACCTTGCCTACATCAATGCAAAAAGTCGTGCTGAGGCTGCATTGGAAGAAGAAAGCCGACAAAGGCAGTCACGCATGGAGAAGGGTGAACCTTACATGAGTATACAGCCAGCAGAAGATCCAGATGGTAAGCAGAAAGGAATTTGTATGCACATCCAGTAAGACAGTCTCATTACAGGACTGACAGTATAGAGAAACAGACACCAGATACGGAAAACTAACAGTGTACAATTTTCACAATGCTTAACGTGACTTCCTTTCTATTTTGGTACCTTTAATAGTGATTTTCATTACTACATTTTATTTCATACAGCTAACAGCTGACTTTGTCTTGTTTCCAAAAACTAAGGTGGCAAGCCAGTGGCAAAAGTTATTCCAACCCTTAATTATGTGTGAAGTAATGCTTACAGTTCAAAACAAATAAGTCTGCTTAAAGGTCTGTAATGGCTTTAACATACGCATTATAAAAGGCTTAGATGAGTGATTTAATCCAGCTTGAATGGAATTTTGTGCTTTATTACCAGAAGCACATAATTCTGACAGGTAGAGTTCTGGTATGATTAAGAGCACCTGAACTTTGAACGTGTTCAACAGCTGTCATTTGAGATTGTTTAGAAAGTAAGTTACCCTTGCTGTTGACAAGTTGATGAGAAAATTCTGAAAGTTTACTTGAGTGCAAGGAAATGCACCCCACCCAGTGGGAAAACTCAGACACATGCACCTAATGTCTACTTTTAAATTCATGACCAAATACTTGTTGAAACCTGAGGGTGAAAAATGTACTCAGTTACACCCTTCTTTTTTTTTCTTCCACCTTGTAAAAGCACACCCTTGAGATAAAGCTCATGACAAACAGCACTTTCCCCAGTGTGGGATAACTGCAAAATTTATGTAAATATATTTAGTGTTCCAGTAGCTGGCATTCTGGGACTTCAGATTCTGTTCTGTGCTACCTGGGCCAAATGAACTCAGCCAGAACCAGCAGCCCTAGGCCCTGAGTTGCATTGGTTTACACCTGGGACAAAACAGCAAGTTATTTTCTGTGACAGAAATGTTGCTTCTGTCCAGTCCTGCATGTCATTAAGATCAAGAACTTTTAGCATAAAAGGAATCTTACTAAGAGGACAAAGGCACAACTTTAAGGATACAAATATGCTTAATACTTTCGTCTCTTGCAAATCTTGCACCATTTTTCTCTTTTTGCTTCATTTAATCAGATACCTGAATGAGAAATTGAACATAACGCTTTTAAATAAAGGAGGCAGCAACTTTCATTAAACTAGTTATCTTCTTTGGTAATATTTTCTGGCATGATATGTTGGGATTCTCCTTAAGATTTCTGTGAATAGTTAGAAAGTAATCTCCATTAAGAAGACTTGATATAAAATTAATTCAACTTCCGGGCTTTTCTTCATGACATCATTCTGGAAGATCATTCATACTTGTTGCTTAACTGATTTTAATACTCAACTAAATATGAAATATACTCACAGAAGTTTCTTGTAAGTTTGTTTCCTCATCAATACTTAATGCTATTTAATTACTGTGCTTTAAATTCTAATTAGTTTGACTTGAATTTTTTTGAGTCTGTTTTGTAAGTAGGTGCTTGATACCAAAAGTGCAGACTGTCTTGATTTTTATGTTGAAAGGGTTTGCCTGCTTTCTTTGAAGAAATACAGAAAAAATAGGAAGACTTCTGTCTTCTGTGGGCTGGAAGCTTTTTGAGTGCTGCTAGATATAGGAAAGAAAACGTTATTTAGTCCTGCTTTGTAGCATCAAACTGAATTTTACTTCTAAAATGAGTACCTAGTACAGTCCATAATGCTGTAGTTCATGTTAAATTCTGTGACTAGATTAAAATTGTCAAAGTTCAGAATCTTGCCATAAATTGGAAGCTCTTTTAATTTGATTGGAAAGAATAAAAAATCCTTGACCTGAAATATTCTTAGATCTTTGTAGTTAATCCTCTAGATGCATGTCAGACAAGACAGTTTAGTTCCTTTTCAGCTTCCTTTAATTTCTTTTCTCTGCAAGAAGCTTATAAGGAGACCAGCACTTGACCTGTGTGTTTATGTACTTTTTCTCTTGAAGAGTATTTTTTTTTTCAGTAATTGTTATTTAGAGAACTGCATTTACTAAAAAAAAAAAAAAAATTAAAAAAAATTGAATACTCTTAGTACATTACTGTGAATTTTCAGTGATGAGTAAACATGTATCACTGCTTCATGCTTTCATTCCTCAGTGTTTAAAAAAAATAAGTCTTTTTGATCCATGCTACAAAGCTTATTTATAAAGGAGTCACTCTCCTGTTGGTATTTTGCACTAGATATTGTTCTGGTAACATGATTAATCAGAAATGTTTGGGGTTTTTTTATTTGGTGTATTAATAGTCACTCTTACTCTGGAAACGTGTAAAGCAACACAGTAAATAACTAGGTCAATCCAAATTTCGGATGTGGGAAATGCATGTGAAATCATAGCTGTTACAGCTATGCCAGGGTAAATGGTGTTCTATTGTCATATTGTCTCTTTTTTCTGGTCACCTGATGTTCTGTATTTGTTAGTATGAACATTGTGACATGACAGCAACTGGCGTTAGGGTTTTTATTTTGGTTTTAACTAGCAGTAATGTGGGTACAGTGTGTTTAGACTTGGTATTCATTTTGTGGAATTAAAGCAGTTACACTTAAAACTCTTGTTTCAGATTACGACGATGGATTTTCTATGAAGCACACAGCCACAGCTCGTTTCCAAAGAAACCATCGTCTCATCAGTGAGATACTGAGTGAAAGTGTGGTGCCCGATGTCCGCTCTGTTGTCACTACAGCTAGAATGCAAGTTCTTAAACGCCAGGTTCAGTCTTTAATGGTTCATCAGGTAAAGATAAATGATATGAAGGCTAAAACATAATGGTGTTGGGCTGTACTCCAAGTCTCGGATCATTTGATCATCTACATGATTATTCTTGTTGGGTGTCAATGTTCTGTACGCTCAAATAGCTGATCTCTGGGTTTTCTTGGGAGTTGCAAGATGCAAGACTTCACCTTCCGTGCTGTTTTGTTATTGAGAATAATGTTAAACTGTATTTTGTTCTTTAGGATATCTTAAGTATTAATTCCATAGCTCTTCATTATTATACATAACCCTTCTGTATGTAGTGTCAGTAAGTCTTCTGTTTAATAGGTACTGGTAGAGTTGTGACTTTTGGCTAGCTTATGACTCATAATCTTGTTTGTAACAATTCTTTATTATAGTAAATTGTATTGTAACATTTTTCATTGGAAGTTAAATGCATACAGGGAAATATAGTGAGGTCACACTTGCACATTTCACCTAGCTTTGACTGGGCACATGCCTGTATTTTCCAAACATGCATGTTAACAAAAGAACCCTGTGAGTATAGTCAGTGTACATGTAGGTGAAGAAAACTGAGACACCAGAATTAGATAGAGATTTGTTGCTTTTTTTTAATTAACAAAAGAAGATTTGGAGGATGGACAGGAGTGGTATCCCTTCTTTCCTTTGAACTGTGGTCTTTCTGCATTAGAGAATGTAATTGATTTGTTGTGTGTGTATATATACCTATGGGGTGTATAATATGAAAGAAAATGTGTAGATTTTATGCTGGAAGGTTCACCTCAAGTACATACTGTTCTTCATTTATAATATGCCTAGCCAATCCTGAATTACTGCATAGACCCATTTATTGTTCATACTTTTCAATATGAACTTCTTAGCTATTGGGTATTGGATCAAGGCAGGCATAAGGATGTTTATATATTATATGGGTACATTTTAAAATATTGGTCTAAATATTTTGTACATAGCTGTAAACGTTGTCCAGTTCTTCAGATGACTGCATAGTAAAGTTCTTCCCATTTATTTCATTTCCAGCGTAAACTAGAAGCTGAGCTTCTGCAAATTGAAGAGCGTCACCAGGAAAAGAAGAGGAAGTTTTTGGAAAGCACAGAATCCTTTAACAACGAGCTTAAAAGGGTACAACTCTCCCTTTTCTCCACTTATTCTGAGGAATCTGCTAGTTACCCGTTTGTACAAATGCTCTACCTGCTTCTGTTTAGTTCTGTATTCAATTATGTATAATTACACAACTGATGATGGCAGTGTCCTAGCATGTGGGTGTTAGAAAGCACGCGGTATTTGTATTATTTCCTACTCCTTCAGTGACCTTTAGTGGTGACATTCAGCCAGTACAGTTTAAAAGTGCCTTCAGGCTTGACTGGTTGAGCTCACTAGAGAGCAGCACAAGGAAGTTGGCCTAAAGCCACTATGGAGACCATACTGCTCTGTCCTTGACTGTGTGCAAATAACAAAGTTTAGGTTGTTTATTTATCCCCCCTTTTCTTTGTGTGTGTGTAATATGTTTCTATCTCCCTCCCTAGTTACTGAAGCTTTTAATACAAACTTTGTCAAATAAAAAGAATTATGCTGCCTGTAGAAATACTGAACTCATAATTGGGTTTTACTGATGTTTTGTTTTTCAATGTAACTGAGGTAGTAAAAGAGCTCTCTTTTTTGTTTGTTTTTGCTAGTTATGCAGTTTGAAGGTGGAAGTGGACATGGAAAAAATTGCAGCTGAAATTGCTCAAGCTGAGGAACAGGCTCGCAAGAGGCAGGAGGAAAGGGAAAAAGAAGCAGCTGAGCAAGCTGAACGCAGTCAAAATAATATAGCAGCTGAGGAAGAACAGGCAGCTAACAAGATAGAGGAGAAGAAAGAAGAGGAGAGTGCTCCAATGGAGACAGGTAACTGCATTCGAAGACCAGCTTCAGAATCCTCAAAGGATCAGCATTAAAGTACCTCTGTAGACGCTCAGCCTTAGCCAGGAGGAGTGCCCTGTATTTTTGCTGTTAGTAGGAAGGAAGGCTTCAGAAGAACAATATTCAGAATAGTTCTGAATTAACTTCATCTTGGTGACCACAGGTGTTTGCTGGCTTCTCATTAAGTTGCTCCTTTTTAAAAGGGGAGAGGGTAAGATACCACAAAGCCCTATGTAATGCTTTGTGTGTAATGTGCCCAAGGGGGAAAAAAAAGGCACTTTCTAAACCTAACTCACCTTTTAGACATTGGTTAGCTAGGAGCAACTGAGAGTGTTTCCTTGTCCCAGTGTCAGCGTCTAGCAAGGATGATAGAACAGCACTTCTTTCCATGCTGCTCTTACAAGCTGATTTGCAGGCTTTTGGTATTCTGTACAGTGACATTAGAAAATACTGTTGTGTTTAAAAGAATCAGTGGCTAATATCTCAGTGAGTCATTGCCATAGCAGCATGAGCATAAGGGAAAGGGGACCAAGGAGTTTGAATTCTAGTGCTTTTGGTTTAACAAGGCACATAGCTTTCTTGTGGCTAGAGTTCTGAGGACAGGCAGCTGCAGGTGACTTTCAAGGATGCTGTGTGGCAGGACCATGTACATCCAGAGCACTGAGAGGTCTTTCAGAGCTGTGCCTGTTACTGCATATGCTAAGTGACAGAAATAACTGCTGTGGAGTACTCGGATTTATTACAGATTCTGTTTTTTCCTAAATTCTAATTGCACAACCTAAATAAATGTATTGGCATGTAAATGACACTGAGACATATCTTATTACAGAAGAGCCTCACCCAGAAGAGAGCACAGAAAACCAGCAGAACGGTGAAGAAGGAACATCTACCCCAGACGATAAGGAGAGTGGCCAAGAAGGGGTTGATAGCACTGCAGAGGAGGGAACCAGTGATAGCAACACTGGTTCAGAGAGCAATAGCGCGACAGTTGAAGAGCCTCCTGCAGACCCTATCACTGAGGATAGTGAGAAGAAAGAATAAATAATGACTCATTTCATGTGTCTCTTTTTAATGAAGTACTGTTTTGATTTCAAAATGTGCTACACGGCTTTTGTATCTTCCTTGCCTGTATCAATTGTCTCCAAAGGACACTGGGTTTTAATAATGTCAGATTATCAGCACAGCGACATAAAGAGGCCTTTAGAGACAAAGGGGATCTTGCAGCAGACAGAAAAGAAAACCTCATGTGTCTAAACACAGCTGTTACAATATGGAGAGGTACTTACTATTGCTTGGGATTTCTTCCCTAGAAAGATAAGCATTGGGTTTGGTTTTTGTATTAGAAATCAGGCCTTCTCCCTTTCTTCTAGTTACATGACAACAGTGAAAATGTAGTTGTTCTCAAAGGCCCTTCTTGTTCATTTGTGGCTGAGGTGAGATGCGGATGTGTCACCTCTCTGCCGTAGCCCTCCTGACCTGGCTTTACTGAGGGGCTGCCTCTGCCCCAACATCTGGTTAGTGCAGCATGAAGTCTGCAGCTGGGACGCTAGTGCTGTGGCCATGGAGGCTGATGAAGTAGCACAGCTGAGAAATGTGGTTAATGGCACTTGCTTTCTAGAGAGGTCAGAGTGTTACTGAGGCGTCTTAAAGTTGACATTAGTATTAAGCAAAGACATGATGCCTGTACTGGTATCACCTAGAGCATCTCCTTCATCTAACAAAACCAAAAAAACCCACAGCAGTCTAGCACGTGTTGCCACCACTGCTTCAGTTCTTGCCAGTGAGGACGTTTACTGCAGCTGCCCATTCTTTGCTTTTACAGAAAGCGTTCAAGTACTCAAGAGTAGTGCTCCTAAATAAGGCTGAAAGACTTGTCCGGGGGGGGGTGTGTAATCTTTTTTATGTTTTACAGAGTAGCTGTTCTACAGCGATGAAAACTTGCTCATGTTCTGCATGCAGCATTTCAGGAGATATATTTCCAAAGGACTGAGTATAGTCTTCTTGAGGTAAACCACATATCTTGGGATTTTTTCTGTGATGCAGGATTCTTTTCAACAACAGTCTTTGCTTTTCTTTACCATTTAACTCCTGTATTTGCTACTATGATATCCTGGTATGATCTCAGCCAGAGATATGGCAAACTACAAAGGAGGAGAGCATTTAAATACATACATGTTCTCTGAGCAGGCAGTCACTAATATGGCACAAATGGTAAAAAATAGTAGTTTTGCTTGCCATGAGCTTCCAAAACCTCTGGGAACTCTACAAATGTACTGAAAAGGCCACATTTTGCCCTATATAAGCAGAAGCCCTACTGAAGAAAAGAATACACTTGATTGCAACAAGAGATACAAGCCGTTCCATGACTTTACAAGAGAACACATGATGGATATGCTTCAGTAAACTAGTATGTTTTTACAGAATAGTGGGTATATCGGATGGTAATGTTTTTTAAATCCTTTTGGTCTTTTTTTAAAATGGTTTAAAAATAATAAAATCCAACATGTTTGTTTTTTTTAAACTTACAGTGGTCTGGTTCTTGTCTTTTAAGGTAATGCCTGTATTTGATTTAGGGCTTTCATCAGCCGTTCTCCATTTTAAGCCCAGAGGAGGATAAAACCGAGGAATTCATTACTGAAATACACTACATACAAAAAGTTATGCTGCAAAAGCACTTTGAAAACCAAAGTAAAAATTCCAGAGTTGCTCTAAGCTTTTGCTGAAATGCTGGCTCTCTCTAGAAAGATCTCTGATCATGGCTGTTGAATTTAAAAGCCAATGAATGGGAGAATTTGTAGAGGAAATAGTGCAAGTATTAGTAAGCTTGTAGTCTCTTTGCCTGTGAGCTTTTAACCACTTTCCTCCAATCTATCAGAAATAATTTTCATGCTACTTTAAGCCAAGTAAAATTTCCTACCTAAAGGGCTGAGAGGTTGGAATTTACAAAAAGTATTATAGTTGCAAGACACAGAGAGGAAGATGCAATTGTCCAAATACTTAATATCTGAAGCCAACTTTCTCTGCTGATTAACTGTTTTGCATTCTCCCTGAGTTCACAAGATTTCATGAGCTGATTTGGGCCTTTATTTCTGCTTGGAAGCAGTTATTAAATCAGGCACTCGTACACGCACTAAACAGCTTCTTCAGAGTCTCTGCCTCATAGTTTACAATTTCATTTCATACTCCAAGTAAACCTTTCGGCAGTTGGTGCTAAGTGGAAGTTCCTTGTTCAAGTGCCTGCTCTAGTTCTTAGAGTGTGCTGGTTTTTCTATGCAATAGTATAATTTAGTGTAATTCTAGAGAATAATTTAAATGCTTACTGTAGATATTAAGACTATCACCCCCCTGAACAAATGCGTGCCAGGCTCTGCACTGCACCTTCTTTTCCCCAGTGGGCAAATCTGAACGTGCCTGTTCAGGTGCTGAAGGAGAACGTAGATGTGGACAATCAAATCAATTCCTACAGACAAGGTTACAGCTTACTCACATCTGCAAACACGCGGTCACTTTTATCTGCCAGTGACTGCTGCTGAAAGGATTGTTGCAAAACACAATAGAAATCAGGAAGAAAATTACCAATGGCAGCCTTCCTCTGATGAGCACTGTCACACAATGAGATACGTACGTGGGAAGGCTTGTATTTTCCTCATCTTTTAAGTAAAAGTAGGAGTTCCGATACTAACGTGTTTTTTGGCAAAGGTGGACACAAAAAGAACCCTCTTATGAGGAAACAGAAACCACGGCTGCTCCTTAATTTGGGTTTTAAAAAATGGAAGCAGTGAAACCTGCTTAAAAATTAAAGTAATTTTAAATTCAAAATTTCAGTTTCTTGGAAGAGTGAGCAAGTTGTTCTTGCTATTATGTTTAAGCACTTGCAGTTGTACTAGTTAAACTGCATTTTAGGAGTTTCCATTTCCAGCAATTAAAAGGATTGCTTTTAGAAAAATACATCTTGAGGAAGCTAATGGAAGTGGTATTCCCATCAGCTGAGCTCCCTTTAACAAAGCATTTTGACAATACAGAGATTGCTTTACATCTTGAGCTACACATCTGAAGATCTATTTACTGCATTTTGCTATTTTGAAAAATAATTTTCTTGAGTGATTGTTCCTGCCAACATAAAGCTTTGATTTCTTAAATGATACCAGCTGCTGCCTGGACTGGGGGCCTGACCACACAGGGGCTCAGGTGGAGTCGGTTGGTGCAGGAGCAGGAGGAGACTCTGCACCTCCGGTGCTGCAAACGCTGCTTGTGCAACAGCTTTTACCTGTGCAACAGCCTTGGGTTTTGAAGGCCGTCTGTGCTTTTCATCTGCTACCTATTCTCAAGGTGTATGTAAATAACAGTAATTATTGGCAAAGACAGGGTGTGTTGCAGCTAAGGGTGTGTACCCAAATGAGTAGGTGTCATCTTCAAGGGTAAAATATCTTCTCTGAGCACATGAAGACCTCCTGAACAAATGCCCAGCAGGCACCGTTTGAACACTGACCAGCCCCTGTGGTGCCGGCAGAGCTGCCCGCAAGGGACATGAGCATCAGGGACCAGGTGCAGGAGAGGGACCTCCTCAAGAGACCGGCCTTGCGAGAAACCCGGCTCCTTTGCACGCTCCTGCCGCAGCCCTTTCTCAGCCCCGCTGCTCCTTGGGCTGCAGCCGGGACCAGGAGCCCGATGCCTGCTTGACACCCACGGCTCGCTGGCTACCAACGCCTCCGACAGAGAGCAGCTAACTGGAGCTCCTGATGAGCCAGCACGCCCACCTGGAGGTCCTCAGCAGGACCCGAAACCCTCCCACGAGGAAGATGGAGCAGATACAGCCCAACAGCTTGTTGTGCCGTTGCTGCTGGGCTCGCTGGAGTTGGCCGTCTGCTTCCTCCGTTTCTTGTGTGCTTCGTTTGGCAAGTGGGTGCAAGCTCCTGGACCCCTGGGGCTCCTTCTTCCTCCAGCTGTGGTGGGGGTGCCCTGGCTCCTCCCGTGGGGGGGTAGATGTGGGCGCAGGCCGGTGATCCGGGGTGGTGTGGGGACCGCTGAGGGTGCCTGTACTGCTGGAGGCAGAGGACAGGGGTCCCCTCTGGGGGGGCTGAGCCATCTCCCGTGGGGTGCCTGGGAGCTGGGGAGTCTCCCACACCCACAGGGGACTGACAAGGAAATGAAGAGGCAAATCCAAAACATTGCATCGTGGCGAGGGAGTTGTTTTCTTCAGTTTGTTTTTCTCTTCAAGAAAAACCAGGCTTTTTTTGAGAGTCTGACTCATGCTTTGTGACCTCTGACATCACCACGGCTCTGCTGTTTGCTGTTTGGTTTGTTCTGCAGGTAAAATCAAGTAGGCAAAGGTTCTCTTCTGTATTGGGTAGTTCTCAAAAATATGCTTTTATCTCACCACAAAAATACACTTAGTAAAAGTTATTAAGAAGCCTGGGTTAAAAAAGATTGCTCTAAAGTTTTTTTTTTGTTTTGGGGATTTTTTTGCATTAATGTAACTGTTAGATTTTTATCATCCCAAAAACCTTCTGACCTACAAAACTGAAATATAACAACAGGTACATAGCATGGAGCAGGCCCCAAAGGGTAAATATTGAAAGGTATTTAGATGTTAAAATACAAACCAGGCACCTTGTGAGATTGTTCAAAAGCAATTTGACAGGCAAAGTCCTTCACTCCTAGAGGAATCCAGAGGACTTTTAGCTTCTTAAGAGCTTTATGCACCTAAATACCCTTTCAAAGGACTAACCTACATACGTGATTGAGGTTAGCTTCCTGTGAAAGACAAAAGTCTCATGTTTGTGTAGCAGCTAAACTTTAGGGGCGGGGGGGGAAGCTTCTGGAGGAACTAAACAAGGGTTTAAAAAAAAATAATCACCTGTGCTTCATGCGGGATAGTCTTGCAAAGCTAATCTGCTTCAAGCAAAGTGAGGACTTCAACTGTAGAAGCTGTGCTTACATAAAGGATTATTCCTATGATAGACAGAAATAAAACAGATTAATAGAGCTTTAGAGGGATAAAATATCAAAGTAAAACCAAACCCTGGTACAGATGGGAGGCCACGGCAGCTTGCTGTATGGAAGGAAAGAGGAGCTGCCCTTCAAAGCATTGTGTTGCACTGATGCACAGCAGCTTTGAGCAGAAGTGGGAAAACCCTGTTTCCCCCTTAACCTCGGGGCAGGTGGAGCCGGTCTAGAGCCCTGCGAGGGGAGGTTAACCCCGAGACACGCACACTTGTGTGGCGATAAACCTGGGAGTGAGGGAGCTTCGGAGAAGGGGGGATGTGTTGATGACCACTATGTTTTCCTGGGCTATGGGGAGCCGGGTTCAGACCCTCTCTCTGCCCAGTTCAAAGCAGGCATTTGATGAGGTCTCTCACCTGTCCCGCGGTGTGTCTTCTCATTTCTCACCAGCTATAAGTACTCCACTTGCAGACCAGCTTCTGTGCCTACCCTGTCTCAAGGAGTCAGTGATGGTTTATTTCTCCTTTTCTTCCTCCCAGGCTTTGTCCTAAACTCCCAGCTAGGCAGGCTTTGCTTTTCATTTAAAAAGAAAAAAAAGCTATTTTGGATTTTTTCTCAATTTAGCAAAGGCTACTTAAACAAAATGCCTTCAGATCGGCCATCAGTCTAAAAACCCTGTGCTGACACAGGGCTGTTAAGACTGCACTGTCCTTGCTCTGCTCCTTTGCTTACCTCTCCTTCCATCCTTTGAACTGGAAAGCGTTCCCAGCAGTCCTAACTGCTGCAATATTGAGAAAAATACTCCTCATCACCGATTCAAGACGAGGATTGGTGCAGGTTATGTGCTTGCCGAGGTGGATGAGCTGGAACGAGCGCTGCCACCAGGAGTCCCTCTTACCCTCCCTGCCACCGCCTGCCTGCAGACACATTGAAAAACACACGGTCTTACCCTTGGTTGCAAATTGCTAGTAGTTCTTACTCTTTTTTTGTATCTAGTAAGTGCCACCCAGCAGCAGCAGTATTTGTTGTAGCACATGTTTTTTATGACTGTGATCAGGGCTTCAAACTACGCAATTATCCAGGCTGTGAATTCAGCTCCCCCCACCTTGTAAGGCTGCTGGTTATGCCAATGCATCATGCAATGCATGCAAACTGACTTACTTGCATGCCTCCGTTTACAACTGTGAGAGGCAGTTATGGGTTTCTAGCTTCACATAGATTATGGCAAATAGAAATGAAAAGCATTAAAAAGAACTTGGAATCTATCTTTTCTTCTTCCAACTTTCTAACAAGAAAAAGCGGTAGCAAAAAATGCTTCATTTGTGACAAAGGGATCCCTTGGAAGAATCCTGTGCCTGGGGCACTGAGAAAGGTTGTTTACAGACAAGATAACCTTGTAAGGAAATGGGGAGAAGTGCTTTCCTGGAGTGTAGGTGAAGCTTTAGGTGGTATATGCCATGGGGAAGGCTCAGGCTTCTAGCACTGTCTGCATGAAAGCACTGCTGGATGGTGGTTTGAGTGAGTCTCTCCATGTCTTGTACCAGAAGATGGAACCAATCTGAAGCCACATCCCTCCACAACTGGCAGAAATTAAAATATTAGCCCTAGATTTTATGTTTAAGTTGCTCTTGGATAAATGTGACCAAAGAGAAAAGTGTAAAACCACTTTTGCACCAGCAAAGGTTTGTAAGGGCTGATCATAGGAAAAGCTCCAGGAAGAATCTTCCAGTCCAGCACGTGTTTTCTCCTGCTTGAAAAGGAAAACTGTCTGCCTCTCACTGCAGGTATGACTTGTTTTTCCAGGCAAACTGATGTAATTTCCACTTTGCTCTTGGATAACTTGACATGACCCTGCTCAGTAATCCTGCCACAGTTGATTCAATTAGTCAATAAGGGTAATTTATAGGTACAGTAATTTAACTTTCAATGTGAATTAAGCTACAGTGACTTAAGATCACATTAATTCTGAATAAGCATGTCTTTGTGTGGGCTTAATGCCATTTAACTAATCCACTTTTGTCCATGCATGTTAATTTATCAGTATATCCTTATACACTTAAGGAAAAAAAAAAATTAATCCAGAGTGCAAAGTTTGTTAGTAATGGTTTCTGGGATTTTTGAGTGCAAGTATTGAATAACTTTCATTTACGTCAATGCTTTGTACCACAAACTGTCTCCTCTGCTGAGGAAGGGCAGGATTTCATAGCAAAGTAACAAGGATGCACTAGTGTTTTGGCTCAAGCAGTGCTGTGGAGATGACACGTGGGTGCAATAGTTAGCACAAACAATCCAGTTCTTTTGTCTCTGAACTGTATTGCGTTAAAAACTACAGAGCTAGGCCCTTCCAGGATTTTACTGCGAGATAGCTGATGTGTGCCAGTGACCTGCAGCACCTCTTCAGTAGCAGGTAAAGCTTACTGCAGTCATTAGGCTTCAGTATCTCCCTTTGGAAACCTATTGCACTTGGAAGCATGAGATTGCAAACTGCTCTCTTCAGTCCATTACAGATTTTGTGCTCACGTGAACTAGGAATGTGTTTGTTGTTATTGTTTTGGATCTCACCGTGAGCAGAAACCATCTTCAGCCTGTTAGCATTGCCTCACGGTAGCATCTCCACCGAACTGGGTATAATGCTCCACATCTTTAATTCAGTACTCATATAACATACACGGCACTACTTCTGCTAAATTGCTTCCTGTCGGGAAAGGGGACAGGCGATTGCGGTGTTCAATAAGCCCACTGCTGTCAGGAACGATTCTTCTCGCAGTTAGAGATGGAGGGGAAGGAATTCTGGATTCGAACCTTGGCTTTGCTGTCTGTTCTCGGTGACTCCTACTGCCTACCTAGACAAGAGAAATGCAGGTGTGAGTGCTGTAACAGATGCTCGTACAACTTCAGCTGAGGCTGGAAATTGCCTTTAAGCTCTCTGGGCACCTTGGATATAAACTGCAATTGCTGTACTGCAGAAGTGTGGTGTTTAATCATGTTAGACAGACAAACGAGCTGTAATTGCACTCCGTTCTCCTGGGCAGGCACCCAGCGAGTCCCGGTTTCATCTCAGACTGATTGCAGCCATAACTGTTCATGCCTCGAAGGAGCCTGCAACACTTGATCAAGGTTTTGAATGCTTAAGTGCTTTGATTCCTGGATTTGAGTCTCCCCTATGTATGCAGAACATTATTGACAGTGATTCTCGCAAATCTCTCCCCAGTCGGATTTGTACTGATAACCAAGTGGAGATCAGCTACTAGACTCTAGGCATGAAAGCATGAATCCTGCTCTGGTTTAGGTCTGTCTCACTGTTTTTGTTCTCAGTTCCCTTCTCTCAATTTGACGCTTTTTTTTTTCCACATCTTCAAGGGGTTTTTTTGAAGTGGTTTTGCAGTTATTGGGCTGGTGTCTTATTTTGTTGTAAATTATCACGTACAGCTTCACTTCTGACTTGTAAAAGTCTACAATTTCTGTAAACAGCTCGTTTCAATTTGCTTTTTTCACTCAATTCTGCTAAAAAGGCAAGAAAAACCCATTTTAATCCTGGCACCAGGAAGCTAAACCAGAAAGAGTGACAGTAAGGACAGAAACAGCGTGAAAAATCACAATATTATTTTTTTTTATTATTGTTATTTTTCAAGCCCAGGGATGAAGAATGCCACAACTGTGATAGAGAGGACTGGATGGGCTCTTCCTGGAGAAACCACTGATGGGATTATTCCCTGTTTCTATACCAGGTTTTCTTTCAAAGGCTGCAGGGGACTGGTGTTAAATCTTACACCTTTTGAACATGGTAACATAGGCTTGCAGGAAGGATGTCTGCTGACCATACAGCAAGCACTTGAACCCTCAATTCTTTTTTAGGACACATAATACTATCTCTTTATTTCCCTAAACAATTAATTGCTCATTAGGGTTTGATATCCTGTGGGAACTTCCCAGCAGTTTGCCCACCTGTGTGGGAACGAAGTACAGGGAAGGCTTCAAAACCCTCTCTAGACATAACCAGTGGCCATGCACAGTTCCTGCAACATCCCAGGAGTTATTCTTCCTTTTTTTTTTTCATCTCCTCTCCTTTCCCCACCTGTCATTCTGGGGTGACCACTGTCTTTTTCATGTTAGTTCAGGCCAGAAAGGATCTGTTTGCTCATCACAGGTCCCTCCGCATACAAACGGACCTGGTAGTGTGGGCAAACAAAAAGGAGCAGGTCTCATGGGAAGCCCCCCAGCCCTGACCTGAGGGCTGAGGGGACGGAGGAACCAGCAGCACACGCGGCCAGTGGCCGATGAGCCGGCTCGGCGTCTGTGCTTCTGCCAGCCTGACCTCTCCCCACTCGCGTCTCTGGGTACGTTTCCCTTGTCACAGCTCAATTCCTGGACTGCCGGTTGAGGAAGCTGCTTTAGCGCAGAGCAGATGCCAATCTGGTGAAACTGCTTTTTTTTTTTTTTTTTCCTCTCTCCAGAAAAAGAACTGAAGAGAAAGGCCATCGCCCATGACATGACGCAGGCATGAAGAAGGTAAATTCCCAGTGACACCAAGCATGTGCCCTTCCCTCCTGGGGCTGACCAACAGGCAACATGGGCAACTGCACGTCCCTGACAAAAGCCTGCCTGCTGTGCAGATTACTTCCTCTGTTGGGAGGATAAGGATCTTTTAATAACCTCATGGTGAGATCACAATCATGCGATTTTCAGGGCATCCCCTACAACTGCTCTAAGAACTCCTCTCGGTGAAGAATCCCAGGTCAGTACTGCTCTTAATGTCAGGAATTTACTCACAATTTCACTTCTGCTATTTTGTTTGCTTGAGAAAAGACTGTGTCAAAGCCCCCCCAGAGTAAACCTACTGACTTCAACACACAAACTTTCCCTGCATGCCTCCCAAAATGCCAGCTCAGTAGCTTGAGAGCTGAGAGGGCTGTTTGGGCAAGAGGCAAAACTGGAGCTGGGAGATCCCAAGTATCTTGATGTGGCATTGCCGGGCAAAGCAGAACAGCAGAGGAGCTGCCAGGGTCCCTCCCTGATGTAAGAGGAGGGACATTACTGGGAAGTGGGCAGTTGAGTCAGGTTCACCCTTAACTCACCAATGCTTCTGTCTAGGTGACTCTGGCTTCCTACAGCAAAGGGGAGAAACCGTTCCTGGAGATTTAGGTCAGCAAAAGAGCAGAACAAGAGAGCTGAGAGCTGGGGGATGTAGCTCCTTCGGTGCTTCGCGCTGTCTTGTCCTGTGGCAGGATGCAGGGAAAGAGAAGGACAGGTCAGCAGATTGCAAGGGACCTACAATACCTGGATTTGAACTGTGATGCTTTTGCTTGTATGCAAAACCTTCTTCAGTGCTCAGCCTGAAGCTGGACTTCAGTAATGTCAGTTTGCCTACCTGAAACCGCTCGTGCCGCTTGCTCAGGCCCGTGTGAGCCGATCCCTGAAGCGGCACGGGGGGCTCTTGCGTAGCCATGGGCAGAGCTGGCTGCAGCTGCGTGGACTCTCCACCTGCTGAGAAAGTGATGTTTCAAAGTCTGTTTTCAACGCAATTCACTTAAAGCAAAATTAGTGGAAAATACAGGAAGGCTTTGAATTCAGGATGTAAAAACATCTTGTGTTGTGTTTTTCTCAGAATGAATTACACCTTGCTGAGGTGCAGTAGAGCCTTATGAGTTTTGCTTTCTAAGATCATACAGCCTGCGCGTGCTGGCCAGGCACCATCCCCTGTGAGGCACTGGGATCCTTTCTGTCTTGGGATGTCCGAGTGACTTAGTTGAAGGAGAGACTGTAAGAAGTCCAATTTTACACACAGGACATAGATGTGAAATACAGGAACTAAATTCCCATGAGATATTTCATTGCTGAATGAGTTGCAATTTAATGTCAGACCAATTCAAGATTACATGTTTCAATTCAGTTCAGCAAATTCAATGTTTCAGTTCAAGTGGAACCAACCGGAACTGAAATCTTTCTTTCTGAGCTAACTTGCTGTGGAATTTATTAGGAACAGTGTTTTCTTTTGAGAAGTCACTTTCATGAGCAACTGCCATTAGCTCTAGTACTGTGACCTGGGCAACAAATTTTAATCACTCTTCTTGCAGTCGAGGTCAGCAGAGTAACCTAGGTTCTAACATAAGTTACCAGTTATTTTCAGCCTTGATTTTTTTTTTTTAATAGTTAATTTAACTTTAGAGTAACAACTGTGTTCTTGTGAGCAAACAGCACAGTGTGGCTTTCTTGGGCATAGATCGGGCCTGGCACTGTTGAGAAGCGCACTATGTTTGTTCATGCACGATCACGTTTTTGTAAAAGATAGCTCATGAGGCGCACATGTTAAAGGGAATATGTCAAAGAGACAGAATCACTAAGGCATGAAAGGACTGCAAATATACACAATCAAATTAAGCAAAGCTTTAATAAATGTTTTGAGAACTCCCTAGGTATAAAACATGACCGTACAAGAAGACTCAGTGTTATGAAGGCATAGTAAATTGTTTATTTTAAAATAATTCCCATTCTTTTTTAAGGAAAACTATTTGCTTTAATTGGCTCTGACAACACAGAACGTGGCGTGAACCAAAACTTTGAAGTTAAAGCTTGGGCGTATGTGCAGAAAACAAACTGCAAACCACCTGCCTGCCTCCTTTCTCTCGTTGTCTTTGGCTTCAGCCACCATGGATCTGGGGATGGATTCACTGAGGTCTTACAGCCTCTTCCCCTCACCTTTAGTAGCAGTGTGAGTACAGAGCAAATCTAGGTGATCGTGCCTATCTCTACATACCCACCGCTCCCACAGGCAGCACTGTGATTATGTTTAAAGGCTTTACACCCACCATTTCTAAGTATTCTGCCTGTACCTAAGAGAAGTATTTCATCTCTAGTCCTTCTTGGCGGAAGTGGTTAAAAGATAAAACTCTCAAAGGCAGCGTACCTGCTTGGATAATTGATGAACAAAAGGAAAGCAGAGCAATAAATAGAGTCACAGAGATGTGAACTGCACCTGCCTACTGAGATAAGTCAAAAGCGAGTGTGCCGAAAAGCCGGTGATGTGTGCTTAGAGTGTGCTAAGGAAAGTGTGGGTCACCTTCTGTGAAGCCAGATAAAAATGCTGATAGTCTTCAAGCCTCAGCATCCTGCACATGAAGTACCCCAGGATGGGATCAGAACCACAGTGGCACTGGCCTACTGAGAGGGAAATATTGAGAAGGTTTTTAAGTGACAGCGGGGCTGGCACAATGTCTAAGGCAGGCCTGAAACTCTGGATGGGTGTTTACATAGGATCTGAGACCACCCACGGGATCCTTCACTTCAGATATATTCAGTTTGGGCTTGAGAGAGCTAGGGAGTGAAACATGTGGCTTCATGTTGAAGTAGTTGACGTTAAAACTACTGATCGCTTGCTGCCTTGCCTATAGGATCAGACTCTCACATGTACTCAAATTCTACGGAAGTTCTCTTTTGGCTGCGGTTAGCCAATATGCTATCTTAAAATAATTTGAACAGAAACATCCCACCGTAATGTTGGGTTTTTTAACACTACTGTGCTGGGGGAAACAAATGGGGTCTCCCCAGCAGTGAAAAGTGCTTACTCTTCCCAAGAGCCACAGGCTACCAAACATTCACTGCTTGTAGTGTTTTAACGCTTAGGAAAGGCATCATTCCCAAAATGATTTCTGCTTGGATGCTGGCTGAAGCTACTTGCAGTGAGCTGGATTCTGCCTCTGAAGGTTGTACAAGCAGCAGGGCTGAAGTGCTGGTGTTGATGTAACTGATCAACTCATTTAACGCAACTTAACTGCTGCTTGTAATAGTATCCCGTATAATGGTCAGATAATTAAGACACTGATCACATTACCCTAAAAAGGACAGTGATTCATGAGAGCCAGACAGTAGCTGCCTGGCACTTTATAATAGCTATTTAACTACACAGTTACCTGTCTGATACAGAGTAAATAGATTATCTGTAAATTGGCCTAAATGCAACACAGGTAGCATAGGTTTTCTTTTATTTCAATTTGCTGAAGCAGAATAGTGCCTCTTTAGGTGCTTCCCAGCCACATAAACACTGCCTGAGTTGTGTTCTCCCTCTTCCACGAGACTGGTCTTTCTGGCTGGTTTTGGAAGTTTCCTGCTCAGTGAACTGGCTCATATGGGTCCATCCTGAGCTGCTTCACCTTCCTCCAGCACTGCGCAGGTGACCTGTGTGCGTAACTGCAGGATAAGTGCCAGGCGCTTTTCAACCCATTAGGGATTGTAAGCTCTGTCTGGGATCCATCCTGTGATGCTTTATTTTTCCATCTGTCCCAGCTGCAGTAACAGCATTGACATATTGTAAGAAGAAGATGCAGAGGACAAGATGTCAAAGTGAATAGTTTTGAGTCATCTTGGAAGGAAAGCGAGTTCATGAGGAGCTGGTGATGCTTCTACCTGTTAGAGGAGTTTGTTCCAAGAGCAGGGGTCCACCTTGGACAGCAACAAAACAAAAGCCACTGATTTGTATTGAAGCCCATCAATTTAGGAACAGGACTGGATGAAGTGACTCCCTGTCAAGGCAGGGACCAGAGCTGACGGTGCTGCAGGTCCTCCCAGGGCTATGTTCTGAGGTTTGAAACTTCTGCAGTAACGTGATGGTGGGGAAGGCAAGGGACCGCAAAAGCGCAAAAATCTTTTGAGGAAGATGATGCATGCTGATACTCAGCAGATGGTAACACAAAACCACCCAAAAGCAGAAAGCGGGGGGGAAGTCCACTTACTCACTTGAGCTGCTGATAATCTAGAAAGGATGCTGCAAGCATGTGGGAGAAGGCCACAGGGATGCTGGGCACTAGCAGTCCTGCACACTGAGATTTTTCATGTGGTAGTTGAACACCTTCCCCAGAAAGGGTCTGGCGGAGGATATGGGGATCCTCCCGTTTCCTACAGCACTGGGTTCTGGTGGATGCTCTGGCAGGTGAAGCAGGATCTGCCGTGGAGAGGAGAGATAACAAGAAAGGAGACTCTTTCCTGTTGCCCCTTCACCACAGACAATTTCTCACGTGTCAGTGCAAAAGCAGAACCCACTTCATTTCACTGAGTCTCAGTAAAAAGTGCACGTCCGCAGCCCTTGGCTGCATGAGCTGAGGAAGCACCTGAACACCCCGAGTGTCTGAAGGCAGCGTGGCACACAGCACAACGTTCCTGTGCTAGCGAAAGCACACAGAGGAGGAGGGTCTCGTAAATGTCAGTGACGCCAGGGCGTGTCACGAGCTTCTCGCAGAGGTGCAGGAAGTATAAAAGACAGAGTTTCCCAAAAAGGGTCTCTGGCAAGAGCTGCGGTGCGTTGAGGCTGCGCTAGAGCGTACGATGCTCTTGCTAACCTTGTGACTTCACCTCCGTTTGAAACAAGACCATGGATGGTGGTGAGTACCTGTTCTGCAGCCTCTGGCTTTGTCTTCAGCTTTATTAATAATGCCAAATTCATGCCCTATGACACATAGACGAAGCACTTTTAACAGACTATTTAAACAATATAAAAGACTTTCATCTTCCTCATATATTTTTTTTTTAATAGTAAAGCTCTTTTTTACAAGCTCAAAAAACTCTACTTCAGAAACACACACATGAAAAAATAGGCTTGGAGGCAATTTCAAGGAGCTATTTTGTCCCAAAGCAAATGAGCTCTTCTCACATAGTTTGTACCTTTTCTTCTATGTTCTTAATAAAACATTAAAAAAAAAAAAAGAGAATGCTATCTCCTTGGCAACATTTTAATTCAGTGAATAAATCAAGGAATTAGGAGCAAGGACATCTAAGTTTATTGTTGGCTAAGTCTGTCCAGTCTTTTGCAAATTGTTTCTATTCATGAATATCTTTACTGCGGCAACAAAACTTTGCTGCAAAAATTATGGGTTTGCGCTTGTTCCAAGCTGGAACAGCCCTGAGTAAGTGCATTTGTTATGGGTCTGTATTACCACAGATTACCCCATCACAAAGCACGCAGAGAGGAGCAAGTAAGCAAGAGAAGCCTCTTTTCTTTGGTATATGACATCCCATTAGCCCAGGAGGCACAAGACAGTCTGTTTCTGTTTCTCGCTGAAAGTTTCAAATTTTCTTTTGCCATTTATTATTGTTCTTTCACTCCCAGTGCTCTGCAGGCACCAACTTCCAGAAGCTTGAGCAGGTGGGCAGCTCTAGGAGGTGAATGGCACTGTGGGTTGGAGATATAGCAGATAGGATGCAGGCTCTTCTTTCCTCTAAGACTATGATGTATTCCTTTTTCGCTTGTTTTTATTTTTTTTTATTGCTCAAGTATTTGCAAACACTAATCCCAGTGTGACTGAGGGAGTGCAGGGAAGAGGAATAAATGCAATAGCCTAGGTCAGTAAGTTAGTTTATAACCAGATTAACCAAACTGGGTTTATAATACAACCGCTACCTCTCTATGCCAGAGAGCTCAGTCAGAGCTGTAAGAAGGATGGTGAGAGGGATGAGACAGTAGCCATGGAGTTCATCCCAGTAAAGCCCTGTTCCAGGTGTAATGAATTAAGCCTTGTAACAGGATGAAATGGGAGGTGTCACTGCCTTTTCTCTGTGACATTTTCAAATCAGAGCTTTAAATTAACTGGGACGTGAGAAGGTTCCCTGTGCCTCCCAGCACTGCAGCAGGCAGTATATGTCCTGTGTGAAGTGCTGCACACAGAGCTAGAGACAGTCTGTGAATACACCAAGATTTGAGCACCCAATTCCCTACAGGTGCCTTAGACCGTAGCACAGGAATGGGGACTATTGCCCTCTCCTTTTTTGAAGAAATTAAGATGCAAAAACTTAAAGTGACTCATGCAAAATCACACAGCTAGTGTGGTACAGCTGGGAAAATAACCACTTCTTTTTGTCTCTTTGTCCACTGTTTCAGCCCCTAAACTAGTCCTCATTTTCCAGGCAGGGATTTCTCCTCTTGAAAGGTCTGCAGCGATTTCTGGATTAAGCAGAGGGGTGTTCCACATACAGTGCAGCTGGTGCTGAACCCTGTGCTGCCTTGGTAAAGGGGAGCTCAGGGTCTCCCAGCCTCTGAAGTGACACTGGGGAGAAGCAGCTGGGGGATGCAGAATGCTCCAGCGGTGCACACTGGAGGTACTGGGTCCCATAGGACCCAGCAGGCAGAAGCAGGGAAGGGGCAGAGGGAACTCTTCTCAGGGATGCCTCCTCACAGCTTCTGGCAATCAGTGGCTTAGGAAATCCCTGAATTTTGGAATCCCTGCATCCAAACCAACACATCATAACCCAGTGGGACCTGCTCACCACACATCACTCTCATTTAAACTTTTGGCCTCTGCAACATCATGTGGGTGCTTTGTAGGTTTCTTGTTTTAAGGGGTTCAGTATTTGGGGGGGGTTTGTCCTACTATTGTATTTCAGAGGAATATTCCAAAAGAAGTATTTCACAGCACTGGAAGATGCACAGCATTATTGCTTGCTTTTTTTTTTTTTTTTTTTTTTTTTTTTTTAACAGTTATATAGGAAACATGATTGGCTCACTTAAATTCATTCTTAACTTGCTTATCTCTGCTTATCTTGTCTTTTGATTCACAATTTCCTAAAAGGGGTGCAGACAGATAATTAACTTTCTTCTGTAACAGATCTAGGAACACATGAAATAAAAATATGACTTATGTTTCACTGGGTCTATTCACTCCTGAAATGATGGTATCTTTCCTCTGCTAGTTGTGAGAAGTAGAGGGGAAAGGTGGGGGGAGAACAGGGACTGTACTGTTAACTGCCAATAGTCATTATATCATTTAAGTATGATTAATATTTCTCAGAAATACCCAGTTCTTCCCCCAAAAGTCTACTATACTGATGGTGAAGAGGCACCAGAAACCGGTACATGTTTAAAGATATAAACAGTACGTTACTCGCTGCCTACATCCGTGCTAAGGTGCTCAAGACTGAAACTTTTGCTTTGCAATTTTGGCCAACAGAAAAACATTCTTTCACCGCGAGGGTTTAGCCAGAGCAGGTTTGCTCAGCTTTGCCAATACTCCCTAAAGCATTCCCAACTTTGGTTTTCACTTCACGCATTCCTCAGCACCAGCAGAGGTGAGCAGCTGCTCCTCCACACTGGCCCTGCTTAGAGCCTGACCTGCTTGGGTAGGAGCTGACCTAGTGCTTCATTCTGCAGGATTTTGTTTGTCCAGTCAGTTTTAACCATCCTGCATGGTTGTGTTTCTTCTCTTTCCTCCTCTGGGTGGATTTTCTGCTACCAAATATTTCTCACTGTCAGAAGTTTTTCTGGGCATACCTGTGTGGGATTCACTGCTACTACAGCTTCTTTTATCTTGCTTAAGATTGGTTGCTGATGCTGACGGAGATTCAGATAAATTGGAAGGGGTTCATCTGTCCAAACTCACCAAGCCTTCTGCCATAACATGGAATGAACTGCATCCCAGGTGCCTACCTCATGGCAGTTGAGCCATACCTTAAAAACATCCATTTCTTTCCCTTTACTATCAAGGCAGCCTAAACAACTAACCACATGTCAAGGGCTATAGTTCAGTGGGATGAATCCCACCTCTTGTGCTTACTCTATGGAGGAGGATTTTCAAAACTGATGGGTCACTGTCCCCTCTCCCCCATGCCCTGCCACCAACAGCAGAGATCAGACCCCTTCCCTCTTTCATTTGCATGGAGCAAGTCTCCTTCCCACCTTTTCCCAGGTCCTGCAGGACAGGAGCATGCTTTTGAGAACTGCAGCAAACCACTGCATCACCAGCTGAGGGACTTGGGGGCTGACATGAGGCTTTATAATACATCTGACTCATTTGCTGTAATGGGTTTTTGTTGTCTTTTTATAAAATGAGGTTTCTATTTCAACTGTTTGTGGGGACTTTTGAGAGGGGTTTTTTCTTAATATTTTGAGGAACAAAACTTTAGGAAAATACCCACAGCAGAGAACTGCCAGAGGGAAAAAAAAAAAAAAAAAAGAAAGAAAAAGTCAAGAAAGCTACCTAAAATTGCCTATTGAACTCCAGAGTATGTCTCATTTCCTCTCTGCAACTCATTTGCTGCTTCTCCCACTCCCCCACTGCCCTGGACCCCTAAGAGCACTGCAGGGAGAAGGGAGTCTCATCCAGTCTGTCTGAAACTAGTGACACAGGGACTCGCTCAACAAACTCACGCGGGAGGACCACAAGGCTGCGTTGCCACTCTGGTTATGCCTTTGCAAATGCGTAAGCTGAGGTGGGGGGACAGAAAGAGGAGAAGAAACAGTGCAGGCTTTTTTTATATTGAAAAATCATTTGACATTTAAGACACCTGAAACAGCAACCGGGGGGGGGGGGGGAAGCGTAAAGATCTTCAAAGGAATGATACTTAGCTGAACTGTTTCAGGATCGTTAGTTGAGTCACTTTATCAGTTCTATTTCGTTAGTCACTTCACAGTGCATTAAGAAAAAAAGAAAAGAAGAGCAACTCACCAGGGCTGCAAGCTCATGACTTTTCAGATTAAGTAAAGGCTGGGCTGGTCCTGGGGCTTGAAGGGGAGATGCAAAAAAAGCAGAGGAAGATGGTACCGCGCTTAGGGGGCAATTGTCCTGGGCTGGCCAGCTGGTGCATCAGCCTGGCACTAGGCGGCACCGCGTCCTTTGCATGAGGCAACAGAAAACTGCAAACCAAGCAATGCACTGACAGTCGGATTTAGGTTGGTGCCCTTCCTCTGAGGGCTGAGAGTGGCTCTTCTCCTTTGCCTCCTTTTTATACAGCTTCTAGGAACTTAATTGCCTTTGAGGCCTCAGCCCCTGCCCAATGTGTTTGAGATGGGCCAGCAGAGGTAATTATTACCCAGGCACAGGCAGACATAAGCACCAACTCCAGGAGTCCCCTGGAAACCAGGCTATTAAGAAGGTGGAACCGAAGACTAAAGACTCCAATGGCTGGGCTTTTTTTGCAAAAGTCAGGGACCCCATGCCTGTGTCCCAGGCAGGGAGGGCAATTACAGTCTAGGCTTGCTTAAATTCACCCAGCAGGTGAATTTAAAAACACAACATTATACCAGCTAGGAAGAAAATTAACTCTATCCCAGCCAAAACCAGGACACAGGTTTAAGTGGTTTGGGCTTTCAGTGTATTTCCTGTGTGTAATATGCAAAAAAAGTTAGATTAGCAGTTTGAAGGGTGAGATGGCTACACCATATAGTCACCAAACCTCTTCCTGCAGTCTGGGACTGATCACAGTGAAAGTCATCAGACACCAAAAATACAGACAGAACTTAGTCCCCCTTAATCCTCAAGCCCAACCTTGGCATACTCCATTCCTGACTGTAAACTGCACTATTACACCTTTCAGAGTCCCCCAGGAGGATTCAGAGGTGAGGGGTGTATAAACATAAATAAGCGCCCAGCTGCATAAGTATAAAAGATGAAAATACGGGAGAAAGGCAAGGCACAAACTTCTACAAGACATAGTGGGAAGCTCACATATGGCTCTGGGGATCAGAAGCACGAGGGTTTTTTCACATCACTGAGGATCTCTCACCCACTCATATATAAACAAGCTTCTCCAATCACAGATACCAAAAGTAACTATTTCTGTTATTAATGATGCTATTGCACGTGACAAAGTGGGGATACTGGTGCAACAGCTGCAATTACCTGAAGTAGTGGAAGTTCACCATCCTGGTCCAGTGCAATACCTGAACAGGAGGGTGGCAGAGAAGGGAAGGGTGCAAAGGGGCTCTGCAAAGAAACAGAACAGAGCTGCGTACAATAGACTGCTAAGCACAAGAGGGGCAAAGGAATCAGCCAAATTTATGAACAAACAGGCTTATCCACAGGGAGAAAGCCATACTCCCTGAAAGAAACAGGCAGCTGAAGCCAAAGGCATCTCCTGTCTCTGCCCCAGCTTTGCTCAGTGACCCTGGACCAGATAATCAGCAGGGAAGCGAGGGGCTGCAGCGCAGGGAACTAGCCAGTGCCTAGAGAGACATCCTAGGATGAGCAGCATGACAGGGATGCTGATGCCAACTGATGACAGCTGATGCCAACTCTCCCTCAAGGAAGGACAAATCTTCTGCTTGCGCCAGAACAGACAGAGGCGAGGGCTTTCTCACAGTTACCACATCACCTTCTAGCTTGAGCAACTTTCAGTCCTAACTGCCCAAGGTAGATGCTGGTACGAGCTTTAAATAGAGCAAAGAGAAAGCTTTCACTGGCTTCTATGCCTCTGCTAACCACAGCAGGAAGAGCTGTTTGTCTGAGATTGCTCTCACCATTATCACATCTGGCTCTGAATTTAATTTTTCCTCCCAGCTGTCAGCATCCTGTATCTCCACATCCAAAGGCAGCAGAAGCCAACTCTGATATTTAGAGACAAGCAATAAATTTCAGCCAGCTTCAGTCATGTATATCCTGCAGGGAGCAGAGCTTTCCTGTTCTGCAGTCCAGTCACCGCGCTGTCAGGGAACAGCTGGGCCAAATTTATTGCACTCACAGCTGTATGTTTTTACGTGGGTTGAGTATGCTACACCCTCACAGCTCAGAACAAGGCACAGGAGACAGGATGCTGACTGTCTATAGGAAAAAAAAAAGTATAAAATAAAAATAGGTACACTGTGCACAAGTTAACTGTCCTTAGCTATCAGCCTTTACAGATGAACCTGGAGGGGCCAGACTCCTGAGACTTAAAATCTGTGCTCTGACAGTAAATTGTTATGTGACCCCGGGTTATCCTGTTAGCATCTTCATCAGGTTTTAGTTTACCCAGCTGTGGGGAGCTTTGCAGGGTTGAGAATGCCATGGTCAAGTATGCTACCACTGCTTTTTCAAAGTGAGCATCATGTGGAAATCCCCACTCAACTATGAACACTAACACAGTGTCTCCTTCTTCTATAGGCAAGCAGTTAAAGGTCACCCTTGTTTTCAGCCTTCCTCTAATTTTTCAGGTAAGATGTTAAAAACAACATTGTTGAAATCCAGCTGCATTTGTGTTGTGGGTAAAGAGAGATCTCGAAAACTCTGACAGGCAAAAAGCAGCCACCCACAGCCCTGCAGAGATGCGTAGGGACACGGCTGCTCACACTAAGGATCCAGCCTGCGCGGAGGTGGGCGGTGAGACAGCAGGGCTAGAGGCCAGAGGAAAAACAAACAGGAGGAGCGAAGACAAAGAGAAAACCAAAACAATGACACACACTGCGATTTTAAGATGGCCTGGACTGTTAAAACCCAGTCCCCTTCTAGCACCAAAATGAGCATTTTCAGGAAAGACAAGAGCATCCTATGCTGAGTGCTTGTGAAGAGCCAGCTCGTTGCAAATACCTGGTCAGAGTGCTGGGCTTTAACTGAGGTCAGTGTTGAAGAGCTGGCGTGCCCAAGGAAGAAGGGTTCAGCATCTTCCTCTGCCTGTTCCTCCTAAGAGTAAACCTGAAGCAGGAAGGAGAACCCAAAGCACCGAGCTGTGCTGTGACCAGCTCCTGAACCGCGGGCCCGGCCCCGGTGCTCCCACAACCACAGGAGCAGCTTGGGCTCCGAGAGGCTCAGCAGAGCAGGGAGAGTTTTGCAAGCCCGTTTCTTTTCCCTTTCACTTCTGGTGGCATGCCTCCAGATAGCAGGCAGGATGTGGTGAAAGCCAAGCCTGCCTGAGATGGAGAGCGAGCTAAGATATTCAGTGATAACAGGTAGAGGTATCCAGGGGAAACCTTTCATCTCTGTGCAATGAAGAGAAGGTACTGGAGACTAATAAGTCACAAAAAAGCAGGGCAGAGATACCACAAGCTCACTCTGCCCTGTAGGTTATGACAGTGTAGGAAGATGAAACGAGAATAATCAGAACTTAAATCAGGGGCAGGGGCCTGAATGAGACACCAGCAACGTGTCCGTGCCAGCACGGTAACAGTTTCCTGCTTCACTCACTGCATTTCCTCACGGTCTCATTGACACCTCTATTAATTTAGCAGAGAAAACAGCCCAGGGAGGCTCCGGCTTTGTCTTCCCACGGAGCCCTTTGCTCGCAGCCCTGCTCGGCAGGCTCAGCCCTGGCTGGGGGGGGGGCACGGGGCGGCAGCGGGACCAGAAAGCCCGGGAGGACACCGGCACTTGCCATGCCAGGTTGCTGCCGGTTACAAAAACAACCGCTGCAGTCCTCTTCTAGCACTGGCACGAGCAAGCAGGGGAGGTGAGCAACAGGGATCTCTCAGATGGGAGAAGGGAGGGAATACTGAAGTTAGAAAATGCCTAAGGAGTACAGTCCGTCAAGAGGAAACATTACCCCTGCTGAGAGAAGGAGAACGCTGAAGGATGTATTATTTTCCCCATTTTATCCAACAGCTGACTATGTACATACAGCTGTATGTGGGTCCTGAAACATTCTGGAAAGCAGCCACACGTTTGAGAGTTTGCAGGTGTTACTTCGGCTGAGCACTAAACTAAACATTTCTCACGGAATTCCCGCTTTGAGCCCCAAAAAACCCCACACCCTACTTATGGGAAATGTTTTCAGCCACGAGAGCTTGCCAACTCTGTTCACGATGTTGGCATGAGCCACCCCTTGGGAACTCCCTGGGACTTCTCTGCAGCTGGGTGCTCCTGCCTGCTTCACAGCCTGAGACGGCCACGCAGGGGCACAGTACCTGTCCCAATACACTCTTCTTTTCTTCCCTGTTCTAGTTCTGCACCGGCAACAACGTCACCGATGACTACGACTCCAACACCACCATCGACTACACCATGTTCGAGACCCTGTGCGAGAAAGAAGAAGTCCGTAACTTCCGTGCTGCCTTCCTCCCAGCCATGTACTCCCTCATCTGCTTCACGGGGCTGCTGGGGAACGGGCTGGTGATGCTCACCTACATCTACTTCAAGAGGCTCAAGACCATGACTGACATCTATTTGCTGAACCTGGCTCTGGCAGACATCCTTTTCCTGCTGACCCTCCCCTTTTGGGCCACAAGTGCAGCCATGCACTGGCTTTTTGGGGAGTTTGCCTGCAAAGCCGTCTATTGCATCTGCAAAATGAGTTTCTTTAGCGGGATGCTGCTCCTCCTGTCCATCAGCATCGACAGGTACTTTGCCATCGTTCAGGCTGCCTCAGCCCACCGCTTTCGTCCCCGCATGATATTCATTAGCAAGGTCACATGCATCCTCATTTGGCTCCTGGCCTTCATCCTCTCAATCCCTGAGCTGGTTCACAGCGGTGTAAATAACTCGGACAACCATCCCCGTTGTTCCATCATCGCTAATGACTTGCAGACCTTCAACACTGGCATCAAAGTGTCCCAGATGGTTTTTGGCTTCTTATTTCCCCTAATCGTCATGTCCGTCTGCTACCTCATCATCATCAAAACATTACTCCAGGCCCGCAACTTCGAGAAGAATAAAGCCATCAAGGTCATCATCGCCGTGGTAATTGTCTTTGTTGTCTTCCAGCTGCCCTACAATGGTGTCATGCTGGCCAAGACCATCTCAGCCTTCAACCACACCAGCTCGTGTGAGGAGAGCAAGCAGCTTGACATGGCAGATGACGTGACCTACACTCTGGCCTGCTTCCGATGCTGCCTCAATCCTTTCCTCTACGCCTTCATCGGCGTCAAATTCCGCAACGACCTCTTCAAGCTTCTGAAGGAGCTGGGCTGCCTGAGCCAGGAGCGCCTCTGGCAGCTGTCCACCTGCCGCGAGAGCAAGAGGTTTTCCTTTGCCATGGAGACAGAGACAACTACCACCTTCTCCCCATGAGCCGAGCTCCAGGCAGACTTTGACCAACCTGGAATTGTTTTGTACACTTCCTCTATTCTGAATTACTGGTAGAGCGAGACCTGCCACTACTGTAGGAAAGGCAGCTGTAAGAGGAAAACCCAGGAGCCTCCCCATATTTCAGGCAACGAGCCCTGCTAGCCAATACTCTCGTGGATGGAGAGACTTCAATAAAGCTGTGACTAACAGCAAAGTAAGGGAGAGGGAGGGAGACCAGTGAGTCTAGAACATATCGCATCATTTCACCTTTATTTTAGTCTTTCCTAGTCAAAATGAGTAATGCTCAAAATAGAACATTTTCCCTAAAAGCAACAAATACCTAGACAAACAGACATTTGTGCAACAGACTTGCTTGTTTTAGAGCTGAACTTCCAAGAGCATCATCCTTGCTTTGAATGTTGCTTTTAACAAGACTACCTATTGCTCTTCCGTACCTACAAAAATGATGCCCACTGCACTGATTCAGTCTTCAGGACAAAACAGCACCAGCAGCCTCAGGCTCCAAGCTTAATCCAATATAATACAAATTAACAGAAGCTGTGAAGTATGCTAGCACACAACTCTCTGCTCTGCCTTCCCCCATGAAAAGTCAGAAATTTCCGTAAGTACTACTAAATCCATAGATATGATATACATAATTTCAATAACTTTGTATATAATTGTGGCAATTCATATGTTTGTTAGGAAAAGAACAAATTTACTTCACTTCTGCCTGTATCTGGTGTTTCACCTGTAAAGAAGGAGCATCCTAAGGACTGCAAGGTATTCCGTCCCAACATTGACTTGAATTCTTTAGAAATGCTGCTCCACTCTGGAAATAAAGTCTCCTTTAGCTTCTAAAAGGGCATCTGCCTGCACAAGGCTGATGCAGGGTTAGCTAGCACAGTTTAGATTCAAACTTTTTGCAGAAAGACAAGTTAGTTACAAGTTCCAAATAACTGATGTCTTTCCAATCACCAAACACACAAACTTGAACTAAGAAACAGACACTTCTGCACCAATTCAGCCAGGTGCTTAAAATACATTTTTATCACTCAGCCATCCAGCCTGGCCCAATGTCATCCTTACTCCTGACATGCTGAGGGACTGTTTTACTCACTCACTTGATATAAAGCATGTGTATTAGTGGACTGGTGCCAGAATCCTCAGAATTTTAAAGATTCAAGCCCAGGGCAAATCCATATGCATTTCTTAAGGCAAAACACCCATGGTCCAACCACTTCAGTCCACCAGTATCTGAAGCCTGCTCATACCTAGCTTTATTGGCTGCTGCAGACACAGTCTGCCGATTTTCACCTACACGTGGGAGCCTTCTGTGCTATTGCTTACCAACCTCAAGAGATAAACAAGAAAGTGGGTTTTCTTCTCCCTTCTCGATCAACATGTCTTTCTAGGACTTCAGCAGCTGGCTTTTAAGTCAGATATGTATTTCACTTATAAGCTATTGAAAATGTGTTTTGCATTCATACTGTCAGTGCTAATAAAGATGCCATTCACTGTGGTTTGATTTAAATGCAAAGGACAGTCACGTGTTGAAGATTACTGCCAGGGTCACGTACTTGAAAGGAACATGGCAGCTGAACAACAGATTATTGTCATGTAAAATAAGACCTTGAAAAGAAGCCCAGAATGTAATGCCAGTTGGTGCATTTACTAGAAGAGAGAAGATTCCTACCGACAGATGAATACCCTGGGAACTGCTGTCCTCGGACATCTGAATGTCAACTGGCGAAGAGCTGCTGCAATTGTTTGTGCATCTGTTACTGACTCGCGTGCTCTAATCCCCATAGCACGCAGCTCTCCCCAGAGCCAGACGTCAATGGCGAAAGGTCTTGGCCAGGTACTGCTCTTGGTGCTGGGCAGGAGCAGGCTAACTCAGCAGAGGTACATAGCCTCACCTCCAGAGCAGCAGCTGAACAGCTTTGTGGAAACTGTAAGGCATGTTCCAGTGGACATTCAGAGCCATGCAGAGCAAAACACACTTACTAAAAAGCCATTTATACTCTTTTCAATACCACACGTGGATCCATTAGGAGTGATACAGGGAACTCTCTGGATCATAGGTCAAAAAACATTGCTTTAGAGACATGAGAATTAAAATCAACCTTTCAAGGAAAGAATTCCATTAGATGGTTTTGAGACAGTGTTGCCAGTTATATAGCTGGCTGCTATCATAATGAAATAAATTCTTCTTCATAAACCACGTGGCTCTGGGGTATGGGATTTTGTCGAGAGCTGGGATTCAGGAAAAAAGCACATTCTGCTCCGCATTACCTGTCTATGCTGAAGTACAATCCCATCCAACCATTTAACGCATTTTCTTTTATAATGCCCATGTAACATGTACAGAAGTGCTGCTTCTGTTATATGAAATGGGGGGTTACAACTGACACTGAATAGTTATTTGTTCTTGGTTTGTTCCTATAGTCCTTACTCAGGAAAGACACTCAGCTAACGAGAACTTTGCCAGAGCAAGGAACACCCATAATACAGGGTCTTTTTAGTTTTCTTCATCAGTAACAGTATATTCTTAATGTATATTCATATATGTAAAGCTGCTTTACACAGAAAAAGTTAAATATGTACATGAATGTACCCTAAAAATACACTGCTTTAACTAAAACTTTTTATTCAAAATATGTTCACCTAACTTATTCTAGCAAGGAAATTGCTTCACCAAAACATGTAATTGTACTTGTCTCCTGTTTGATAAATGCCATTCCCCTTCTACAAACTGAGAAGTCTTCATGTCTTTATTGACTAGAGGTATTCTAAATATGAAAACATGCAGCTGCTTCCATACAAATGAGATACTAAAAGCATCATCTGGGACAGCTGCATCTGGTGCCTCCTCAACAAGACAGCAGTGACTTCAGACTGCATGGCTTTTTAAAAAAAAAAAAAATTTAACAGACAGAACAAATTGACCACTTATTTAGATGAATGATCTTAACATTGGCCTAAGATCCTAACTCAAGATTCCTTACTGAAGTCTGAAAACTGACTGTATTTTGCTATTTGTGGAAAATAAATTATAACAATTTTTTTAAAAGTACCTTTGTTTTTCCATTGCATTTCCTCCATAGGACGTATCTTGTATGTATCATAATAGTTCGTATCGTATCCTTCTGGTCCTGTCAAGAGCTGTTTGTTGATCAGCCTAGCTTCATATCAGTACTGCCCTGCAGGAAAAAGAGCATGTAAAATAAACTAAGTAGAAAAAAAGTTGGTCTACTTCATCTGTTGAGGAATTATACAGTAAACAAGTCATCAACAGATTAAGTAGCAGCCTTTACTTTAACCGTTAACCCAACTGCCTTAACACTGCTCCACTACTGGATATACCTGATGGCTACTTATCAATGTTTATGTGAAAAGTCTTTATGTTGTAACATTTAATTGCTGACTTTTAAATTTAAAAAGTCAGTAACGAAACACCATATTACTGTGCAAATTGCACACAGAGGGAGGCAGTGACCACAGCTCTGGTGGCTAGAATGCTTACATACAATGTAAGAGCAGTAATTGCCATGCTAGTTGAGATGAGCTGCCTATCTAATCCAGCTCTGCAACTCAAACAGGCCAATGTGGCATGATTAACATGAACAGAACATTTCTTCCTGACCTCCCCAGTTAATTTATGCCTCAAGGCACACGGGGATGATCAATTGCCTTTACAAGAAGTGTCTTATAATTGCAACCATGGAATCAAAGAGGAAGGAACCTCAAAGAAAACCAGAATACATGAAGCTTGGCATTTGAGTGCCAAAACTAAGGACCATTTCTGCTTTCACTAAACAACGCATGTCTCATGTTTTCTCCCTAGAAAGAAAGTATTAGACTAGTTTCAGCATCCGGCCCAGAGGTTCAAGCAGCAATACGGAGCATCTCAAGACCATAGCACCACAATAACATTCTAAATAATGACAGCCTAAACGCAAGGCTCCTTAAATAAACATTAGGTCTTGCTTACCACAACTAGGTCAGATGTCTCAACTGCCCTGAGTCCAAGGGGCTCATTTGTGCAAGAGATGCAGCCTGCTAAAACAGGAACTCTGAACCAGATCATACAAAATATGAAACAGAACCCAGGATTTGCAGAAAGTCACCATGCTTTTAAAAATGTCCTGTGCTTCTCAGAGGTGACTGTGAGCCAAGCTTTTAAACAGGAAAGTTCCTGAATTTTAAGAAGACAAAGGCTCCAACTTACAACCTTAATTTAAACCAGTAAAACTCAGCCCAAGCAACCACCCCACATCACACCTTAGGCCACAGATATCCCAGCCAAATTACACAGAACCTGTTACAGGAAAAAAGGTGCATTTCTAGGACAGATTTAATCCATTTTAGTACCTTTTACCAGCAAGACAGAAAAAGAAGCTTCCTTTCACAGCACCCTGAGAGACTGGGGCCAATCTCTGTTTTAAATCTTCTTTAAAATGTCAATTAAAAAAGCCTGGCCCTTGTTACAGAAAGGGGCCACCGGTCTGCAATAAACCACATCAAAAGCAGGAGAGACATCCACCACCTAGTCACAGTCACGCAGACTCCAGGTGGTTCCTGCAAGCCCTTCTCCAAGTCATTGTGTGAAACCTCTTCATCGCTCAGTAGCCCTGGACTCCTCATTGCTGCAAATAAAGTATCGCTGCTCATAGTTTCTCATTCCCTGCCAGTTCTTTATCCATGCACGTGTGCTAGTGTGTATTTTTAAGTCACGGTTTAAAAGCCCTCAGCACCCAATGGATCCGGGCTGGGTGCGAGGTAAACTGGAATTAGGAGGAGGTAAACTGGAATTAGGAGGAGGTAAACCGGAATGAGGCCTTGCTAAATGCAGTTGCTCCCATCCATCTCAGCGCAGACATTGGTTTGTCCTCTCCCTTCTTGTGCTGTCCCAGGCGCTGCTTCCCATCACTGGCTGGTGAACGAACTGATTAACGTGACAGTGAAGGGGAAGCTGCTCCAGGCACGGCTGTGGTTTCTGATGTGCCACCTGGGTAGCTGCGGGAGGGAAGTCTTTGTCACCCTAAGAAAGAATGAGCTGGAGTTAAGCGAGGCAAACAAACCCTAAAAATAATGCATGTGGGTGATGAGGAAGGGTGGTGGCACGCTGCAACCATCAGAATAGCTGAGAGTGGGCTATGGTTTCCTCTCCCCACATCTTCTTCTATATGGAAAAATAACCCAAACTCCTGTTCTGGGGGTGAAAGCGTCAGATCTCAGGGGAGAACTTCTTGCGCAGCCAGTTCTCTTCCTCCCCAGCTTGTCAGCAGAGCTGCCTTGCCTGGGGGCCACCTCCAGTGGTGGGTTTTCTCTCCACACCAGGGGATTTCTCCCCTCCTACCTGAGCCATCCTAAGATGGATCTGGGGAAACTTAAGTCAGCTGAGACCTCAGCTGCTCCTTGTTTGTATCATCACAAGCAGCCTCCTGACCTCAAAGCAAGTAGATCAAAGGGCCTGACCAGACTGAAAAGTAGAGACTTTTGGTGGATTAGAAGGTGGCAGGACCAGCTCAGAGCCTACTGTTGGCACAAAGGATGGGACGAGAACGCACAGCTGGAATACAAGGAAAAATAACTAGAAAAACAGCATCATGCTGCATTTAATGACAGCAGCACAATCCACTGCTAGACCACCTTACAGCCCCCAGTGTGGTGAGAGTATGCTTTGGGGGCTCGAAAAGAGAAGAGAATGGACATGTAACATAATGAATAACTCTCTAGCTTCAGATGTGGCTGACCATAAAAACAGAAGATACACAAAGGGATAGGATCTTAACAGGGGTTTGCTGAATTTTTCTCAGACGCACTTCCCAAAATGGGCAGTTTATTCCTTGTGGTGATCTGTATTAATAGCCGAATGCGCAGTACAAAAAGGTAAGAATGAGAAAGATGGAAGAAGATGAAAAAAAGAAGGTGGCTGACTAGAGGAGAAAAAAAAAGATCACCTAGCAGTATTTGCTCTCTATCAGGCCTTTTCCTGCTTGACTGCCCTTTGTGCTGGCATGAACCTCCAGACTGGCACTGCGCAGTTCCACCCAAAGGATGCACGGCCAAGGTAGCTTCAATGTTTGCATGTTGCCAGTAGTGGTACTGCAAGGGGGAAGGAAGATCAGTCTGATCCAATGGTTAAAACTTCAGACAAGACTTAGAAAATACTGGTTGTATGCCTAGCTCTGCTCCTCAGTGACCTGAGTCAATCCTGCACTTCTTCCCCAAGCACTAAAACAGAGATAAAATGTAGTAACAGGAGTGTACCTAGCTCTGTTACTAATACCATGTATGGGAGCCTTCCCGCCCTCTCGCTGAAACCAAAAAGACGACCTCACGTGTTTAGATTTTGTAGAAATTGCAAGTTTTCAAGTATGCACACGCACAGCTCTGGGCAGCAGGCTAACCTATCTCCAAGCTGCATTGAAAGTTATTTTTCACTTTCGTCTTTCAGTAAGACCCCAGTTCTTCACAGAGCTAAGAGTATTACCCAAGCAGGTAGTCAAATCTTCTTGATATTAAACAAACACCTGTCACTGCTACAGCTCGTTACAAAAATCTTATTCAGGTCTTAACAAGTATGAAGGCTTTCGTTTCACCTTTACCACATGCATGGCAGATGCAGAGCCAATCTAGGCATGATCTCCTGTATTTGTCATTGCTGAACCCATGCAAATTTTCAGATTGCAGGAACCGAAACTCTAACTTCCCTTCCTGCTGCTTTGTTTTTTTTAATTCAATTGTCTAAAATAAGATAGCAAGCAGATATTTACTTTCTTTGCTGATGAGCACTGTTGCACAAAACCCTAATTCTTGAGTGATTATGTGCTTTATTGGGAAATTCCTGTGACTGAAGGACAATTCTAATGTCTAGAATCATCCTGCAGGAGAGGAAAAGACCAAATAATTTCCAGTGCAACAGTCCAAAAGGCCTTCCAGGATTCAGACTCTGCGCACACCGCCCTGTACCAAAATCAGAACTTCTCCCATTGATTCTAGTTCCTTCTTCTTTAACTAGGAGCATGGTCTAAAACCCACTAAAAGCAAAAGGACCTTTCATGAAAAGCCTCTGCACTACCTTGGGAGCTGGTATGAATTTTCAATGTTATGTAACATAAGAGAGAGGAGGAGGTAAAATCCCAACGGCTAAGCACATGCAACCAAGTATACTTCTGAAAAAGCACAGGAAAAAGAAACCACCTAGTATGTTCTCCCCTAGGTGCTGAGAGTTTTACTGGGTTTGCAACAACAGCAGATGGATTTCATGTAGGTGTCTGTTAAGGCTCGAAGAACCCCAGAACTGCTGCAGAGCCCCACGCAGTGACGGGACGGTGACAAATGCAGCTACTTTCCAGTCCCCACCTGTCCTGAAGGCTACGCAGCAGTGTACAGCTCAAAAGCTGCGCTCCTCTGGGACTATGTCCTGGTTTATACTCATATAACAACCAAACTCCAAGTGGCTGAATGCTCCAGAGAAGGAAAAAGGTGCTCTTGAAGTGCTCTTAACTAACCAGGTAGTAAAAACCAAAAACTTCGCAAGCAGAAGTGACTCACGAGTCAAGTGCCTTTTCCAAAGACTCCTTCAAGCCTTCATTTCCAAGAGACACTAGAGCTTTTACATTTCACACACCCAACAAAAGGCAACCTATTTCCCATACAACTGTCTGAAAATGAAGGTGCCGGGTTGAATATCCAAAAAACCTTTGTCTGACCAAGGTATCACTGGTGACTCCCTCAGATCCTAATCCCGCAGGCCTTCTTGTGGTCCAGAAATTTAGGCATTCTGGTTTACCAATTCTAATTACAAGAAAAGTAAAGTAAATATTCCCCCCTGCAGCAGGAGCACACTACCCCACCGCAGATGGTGACCGGCGGGTACAAAGGCCTCCGCTCCGTCTGGTTTATCGGTGTAACTAGCACAAGTAGTCAGCACAACCTTGCAGGTTTCTGTAGTATACCCACCGCTTTGCATCTTATTTGCAGGGAATCACCCATCTACATGCGAACGTTAATGTGGAAGGAGGTGTGAATGCACACACGCATGCACTTTTGCATACGTCCCCCAGCAGAACGGGTTTCAGACTCCAGGGGCTATCACAGCAAAATGCAACACCATGGGAGCAAAATCTCGCCACCAGAGCTGCACAAATACAAGCTCATGTTTTTAGGGGAGAGTTGACCGATTCCCTTGGAGATAACATGTTTCTTCTTCTAAGTTTTGGCCACACTACGCAGTGAGAAAAAATCTCTACCCCTGTGCCAGGGCAGGGAGGGGGAGAAGGAAAAACAAGTCTCTTTCTGGATGACTAACACAGCCAGCAGCAATTGCCACTCTGCAGCTCAGCCCTGCTCTTCAACAAGGAGTTGCACAAGACTCCTTTGAAGAGGTTTAACACTTTCGCAGTCGGTACTCGTCTGCCTTGCCAGAGGGTCACAGGTAGCTACAGTGCTTCTGCTCCAACGTCACGACCCGACCGCATGCAGCGGATGAGGGTCACTGAACGTCACAGAGCCGCATCCCAACAGACGTGGCTTCCACCAGGCTTCGGGTGGGATTGCAGCAGACCTGGCAAGTAACCAGATCCTTACGAGACTCATCAAAACGCCTTTATTTGCCAGCAGCTTCTGGCGGACCTCCACACCCATCTACAAATGAGCAACCCCTCACGTGCCAGCGCCGCCTGCACAACCTCACAAACAGCCGAGAGGCGTGCAGCCGGAGACATGGAGGCTGTTTTGAAGCGTGCTGCCGATAACAAACAACAGAAAAGGTCTCCACGCCATCACAAGCAAAACATGAAACGCCCCCGGAGCCTGCCTCCTCAGCTGGGCATCCTGTTTGGGGCATTACCTGGTCCGCGGCCGTTGGACGCGCAGCCGCCACGCCGGCTCGCCCTGCGCCTGAGGAGATGGTGGAGCATCGTCCCGCAGCACCGCAGTCGTGCCGCGCAGCTCTCCTGCGCCGGCACCAGGGCCCCTGCCGCTCCTGCACAAGAGGGCACGGAGATGATGCACTAACAAGACACCAGTTCTGCAGAAGAGCTGCTCCTCTCTGGCGACTTAGGGCTTCTGCTACATGCCCACCCCAGGGACCTGCTCCTAAGCCACGGCGGGGAGCACGCAGGGCATCACAACCTGGTCTGCACCAGCTCACCCCGAGCAGACGGCTCCCTGCTCCGCAGCCTGCTGACTGGCACCACGGTCGTAAAATCTCCCTGGGGAGGTTTAGTCTTTCTCCCTCAGGATCACGGTCTAGCCGGCCCGTTAGGAGCAGTCAAAACCCAGCTGTGTCTCAGATGTGTTGCACAACTGGCATTACACCTTCCCTCCAGCCACGCAAAATACAGGTGGTGGGAGAGGAGCAGGAGAAGCAGAAGCAAAGGGGACCCTGGATGTGTCTGGGACACCTCCTGGCTCTGACAACTGGCCATGCCTTACAGATCCCGTACGGCACGCTGGGAAGGAGGGAGGTATCTCCTTGCCAAGCAGTAACGGTGATCTTCAGCTTGGAAACTAATTCCCTTTATAATCAGCAATACAAAAAGAGTCTTTCCTCAGAAGGCATTTCCTCCTGCAGACGCGCGTCAAGTTTGTCGGTCACGGCACGTGGCCTGAAACACACTATGAAATGAAGCTCCAGTGACTAGTAACCAAGATGAAAACACCTCCTTCTCCTTCCTGCGAGGGGAAGCTATCTAAAGACAAAAAATACAGATTATATGCAAAGACGGAACAGAAGGCACTCTCACAATGCACTGGCAACCTCCCCAGGTCGGGGGGTGATAACCTCTGGCCCAGAGGTGATAATCTCTGTAAAGACACAACAGCCCAGCTGGGCTCCAAGTGACCCACAGCACATCCAGAGCAAGTTCACGGTCACAGTCCCCTTTTGGTTGCTGTCATTACACAGCACCAGTAACCTGCAGAGAGCAGAGACAGAAAGCTGTGATTTCTTAAGAGAGCAGGGACATGATCTCCTCCGCGTCCTTCCCTCCGAGCTGCTCTCCTCTCCTTTTGCCTTCAGTCACCCAGGAGATGAAAAAACACATTCTTCTTGGGAGAAAGCTCCCAGCCAAACCTCTGATCTCTGCTTACCGTCGGGGTAAATCCGCAAGAAAACAAGACCAACCACAGCCCTCTGGTTGAGAGATGCTGACACCATGTGGGAAAGGCTGAGAAACGCTCCACCGCAGACGCTGCACCCTGCGCCCACCGAGCCGGGACTCCAGGAAAAACTCTGGAAAACCTACCCCTGAAATAAAGGCGTGGGTTCAAACAGTATTAGTTGAATCATATTAAAGTCCTCTGTAGGAAATTTTAAAATGGCTTTGATTCGCTTTATTTTGACCTCTGAATCAGACTGCCCATGCCTTTTCCATGTGATTTAAATAATCCATTTTAAATGCTAAACTTCACAGTGTTTCTCACATCTTCCCATAAAAATGACGTCTTCCGTGTATCACCTTCCACTAGCTTCGTACCCACATTTCCTAGACAACTTTGAAAAAAATAAACAGCCTTTTCCAGTCACCTCCTGCCACTTACGACCCTGCAGGAAACTGCGCTGCAGCTGCTTAAGAGTTCAGCTGCGTGAGCAGCAGCATGAGCAGAGGGCAGCCCCTTCCCGAGCAAGGGAGCTGTGATTTTCAGGCAGCTGAAAAAAGAAGCTTTTTTAAAATGAACTTTGCAAATGCACATTTTTCTCCACGAGGCCTCATTCTGCTTTTTAATCACTCCCCGATCTAACGCATGGAGAGCTCAATTTCTGCCGTCACGTGCAGCGCCGGAACCTGCACTTTGGCAGCAGCCCTGTGAAAACTGGTTGCTTGAGCATAACCGCAACTTCTACAAAACCCCACAACGAGCCAAATTCCTTGAGCCCCGCGCTGCTCCCAAGTCACTATGAAACAGTGGACAGCCTTAGCACCCAAGCTCTTGTAGATGAACCAAGAAAAGATCCTGTCATTTCAGCCAAGGCCTCGCTTGATGACTCAAAGACTTAGTCACTGTTATGCAGGTGAGAACAAACTTAGCAGAGGTGTAAATTTTGCACCGTAGCAAAGCCACAGCTGTCAGGAGTTAGAACAGAAACTTCCACAGCAGACGGTACCTGTGCTAACTGCTAGAGAGTTTCTATTTCCCCAAAACCCAGCATACTAACAAATTATTGGCATTATATTACGGAGCAATTCCTGTATTTGTCAGCAAAAACGCACATGAAAACTTACAGAATTAGACTAATTCTCACATAGTGAAGAAACATGCTTATTTCAGCCACTCATTTTGGGGGGGGGGGGGTGGTCAAACCCCTTAGACGCCTTTCCCGTGAAGTCTACACTTCTATGCTCCTCCAATACGCGTGAGGTGTAATTTAACTTTCTACCCTTTTTTTTTTTTTAACGGAAGCTAACACTGGAGCAATTGCTGCTTTCAAAACTCCTCCACCTGACACGTGGCCAGTGCTCACTCCCAGAAGAGACCCTGCGATGATATGCCATCCTTCTCATCCACGGCAGGGATCCACCAGCCAAACAATCAGGAGGGTGCATCGCAGGGCTCTGAAACGTAACAGGCAGCAGAAGTCGCTACCTCCATTTCACCTTCAAACATGCTTATTGCAAACTGAAAGCTCCCTGGGTCCATGTGGGTTGGCTCCGGTAATGCCTCTTTCCCCTGTTTGCATAGAAAAGAAGTCCTTTCTTTGTGGCTTTCTGCAGAAGTTAAATGAACAAAAACAACAAAGATTGCTCCACCTATGCAGATGGCTTTTACCTGAAAGGGATACAGCCCACAGCCCACACTCCACCCACCCAAACCTTGAAGAAATAAACATACAGTGACAGAAAATCTGTTATCAAGGAAAGTTTCCCCACACCCCCTTACAAAAACACTTCAATATTTTGTTCTCCGAGATGCTGCCAACTCACTTCTCCCCCGCAAACCAGAATGTGTGCAACAGATAAGGAATCAGGCATCCCTTTTTGGCCTTAAAGATGTTTTGCTAGACATTTTCCAAGACCGTTAAAAATTAGGATACATGCAAGAGGCAAGGAATTCCTGCTATTTTCTGAAAAATGTCCAAGCAGACCCCAAAAAAATTAGTGATACAATGATAAATAGAATGATAACTCGTTTGTGCACCAGGCTCTGCTACGGTAGGACAGACCAGCGAAGTCCTTTGAGGATTACGCTAGGTCTGCCCGTAGAGCAGCCAAGGTCACATTTTGAGCGCGAGTCCTACCGCCGCTCAGGAAATGTGGATTTTATCACTGACGTCAGTGAAGCACCCAGGTGCGGGCACAGGCGCTGCAAGGTAAGCTGTTGAGACAACAGGACTTCAGTGGGTTGGCAGCAGGGACCGGCGTGACCTTGTTTGTCTCTGCTCTGATCTTCTTCCAGCTGCAGAAAGACTCTAACCTGCTCCCACAGCTTTCATTTCAGTAAAGGTAATCCTTAAGCAATTACTGATGCTGTCAGCAAATGCAGTGATGCTGAAGGACTCGAGCAGAAGGTCATCCCACCTCTTACCTGCCACACTCCCATCTTCTGGAGCCTCCTCTCCCAGGTGAAGCACTCTCCGCTGCTGTGGTGCTTCTGGACAATGCACATCTGCCAGCTTTCCCTGCAAAGTAAACATTTAAAAGCATCGGTTCCACGTTTGACAGGCTCTGGACAGCAGTGCAAAGCCAAGCTGTACCATGGCTTCTGTCAACCATCCCTGGCCTGGCACCAGCTCTCCAGTCACTTTGGTGCTTTCCTAAGCTTTCCTACCCCATGCTCTGCCTCCATCCTTGGGGCTCGCTTTCCTGAGCAGAGCACTTGGCGTGGCACAGCTTTGTGAACCAATTCCTCCCTGTTTCAACGAGTCCTGATCACTTCTTCATCACAGGCTCTGAAAAAACAGCATCCTGAATGCCTCAGCACAAAGAGAAGCTTGGGATCGGTTCCCTTCCCAGCTTGCCTACACATTCCCCACATGATCCTAGACCAAACACTGAGGAACAGCAGGTCTCAATTCCCAAGCTATAAAACGGGGCCATTAACACTTAATTTCTCTCATCCATTGTCTGCCTAGATTGTAAACTCAGTAGGAAAGACTATGTGTTTGTACAGACTCTAGCACGAACGAGCCTCCAGACATAAATGAAATATAAAATAATAAAAATAATTTAAAATCCCCAGTAGGCAGTTGCAGAAGTAGCAGGATAGAAGAGAAACACATTCTTGCCTTTGAATGACAAAAATAAACACCCTCCAGGCAATTAGGAGACCACTGAGCTCTGTGGCGCAAGGTTTCTCATTGCTTTTCTGGGAAGGGCTTGCAAACCGACTGCCCGGGGTGCCACACCAAACACCACCGGGCAGGTCGAGACCCCATTAACACCTGACCAGCATCGTCCCCTCGCTGCATCCTCCCCGCAGCATCTCAGGCGACGAGCGCACGAAGCTCGCCAGCCCAAGCGACACACGGACGGACGGACGGACGGCGCTGCCGGCACCCCCAGGACAGCGCGTCACCCCCTTTTCCCACAGACGGCAGAGCGGTCCCCACGCGCCCCGCGCGACGGCGGATCGTAAAGGCCGGGGGAACCAAAACACGTCGTGGGGAGGGGAGGGGGAGGGGAAGGGGACACCCCCACGCCCCCCCCACAAACACGCCTCTCGCACCCCACTCGCGCAGCGTCACGCACCGCCCGCGCGCGCGCCGCGTGCACCGCCCACCCCACCCCTCCACGCGCGCCGAGCCCCGCGCGCAAGAGCCCGAGCCCCGCCCCGCCCCGCACCTGCCGTCGCCGCGCGGCGCCCCCTGGCGGCCCCCGGCGGGACGCGGCGCCCTCAGCCCCTCGCGCCCGCTGGAATGGGGCGGCAGGCTCCGCCGGGCCACGTGACCAGGCCTGACCACTCTTCCGCGGGGGGCGGGGGGCAGGCGGGAACGCCGCGCCATCCGTCCGCGATCGGAGCGGGGCGAGGGGCCCCCGCCACCCCCGCGGCTTGGAGCAGCCCGAGGGAGGGGCGGCGGTTGGACCTGCGGGGGCTTTAAAGGGCGGGTCCGGCGCCACTGAGGGGAAATGGTGGGAATGGGGCTGAGGGTGTAGTGGAGCCGGGCTCGCCTTGCTCTGCTGTCCCCAGCGCTGCGGGCAGGGCCCGGACAGCCCCCGGCATGGCAGCCCCGGCCTCTCATGGAGCCCGGGTGCAGCAGAGTGGCAGTGCAGACAGCTGGTGGAGCACCAGGGCCTTCGGGGGTGGCGAAGGCCCCTTACTCCTCAGGGCCTGGGGGCTGCCAGTGGTTGCTGCTGGCCCGTCTGTGGCTGTGGTGGCTCCCCGTCCCCACTGATGGTGCTGGATGTCTGGTGGGCCCTGGAACGGGCCTACATGGCTGACAAACAGTTACGAACAGGGCTGCCCTCACAACTCGGGTTGTGAAAAGTTGCGTGGCACCACAAACAGCATGGTTGCGGGGAGAGGGAACTACAAAAATGCTTCAAAAGAGCAGCGTGAAGGAAAATGGGGTTGGCAATGGGAACGTGCTGCCTGCAGCAATGCTGGGGAGGCCGTTCTCAGGAGGAGGTCACCCAGGGCACTTCTCCGTGGCCAGACCAAAGTGGTGAGAGCTGCGGTCCTCTGAGCTTGTCTCCTGTGATGGGCTGGATAACACAGTATTGGATTTGTAGTAATGTAATTATCTGTGTATCAGGTCACAGGGATCAATGCTTTAGTATCCAGGGCTGCCAAGTAAGATTTAATCTCGGAGGCCCTTATCATCTCTCAGAAAATGCAAGAGAGAGTTGGTCAGAAAATAAAGTGGTGTGACCTGGTGTGTTAAAGGGAAGCCCTAAGCTGGGCTTTGTCAGTGCTGAGGGAAGCATCAGCTAGATGAATTGCACCTGGTTATTTGTGCTGCCATTGCCCCTGTGGTGCAATGGGTGCTGCGCATTCGGAGGGAGGCACAGCGCGTATGCAAAGCTCTAATAAATTGGGGGAAAATGTCACCATCCTAGAACTACTGCATACTGGTCTCCTGGCCCAACCTGGAGGGAATCTGAAGGAGAAATAGAAGAAAAAAACTTTAAAAACCAGGCCATTCCCGTTCCACAGTTGGAACTGGTGAAGGGCACTTCCCATAGTGGTTTGTGTGGAGATGCAGCAGGTCCTGCAGCGGTGTGTGCGAGGAGGTGTGACGGAGCAGAGCTGGCTGCCATCGCGTATTACAGCTTCAGCCTTCTCCCGTACTGGGAGATACCGGGGGAGCAGCGTGAGAATGCATCAGCATCTCTACCCGGCTGGGGTGGGTTAGCCGCATGTTCATTACCCACATATTAAGCACCAGGAGCAAATTATCGTCTTACCCGGGCCGGCCAGGTGAGAAGCGCGATTCCCCACTGCTGTGCTTGGCGCTGGGGCTGCTGTGAGCCGCTACCACTGGAGGGCAACAGGAGACCACCGGATTCCTCGCAGCCCTGAACCTGCGGTAGACCTAAAACCGGCACAAAGGGCAAATGAAATCAATCCGCTGTTGCAGAATAGGTCTGCTGGGAAGCTGAGCCTCGCAGAAGGATGAGGGAGCTGCAGCGTGCCGGAGAGATCAAGCCCTAATTAGCCTTTTATGTGTTTTCTTCCCTGTATTTCCTAAAAAAGTTTCAAAATCTTTCTCCGAGCTCTGTGTCATGTTATTCTGGTTTAAGTGGAACAGCATGGTGCCCTTCATTATTTTTTTAAAGGGTCTAAAAGCTCAGTTGATGCTTCAATGTCCTCATGCCTCCCAAGCGGACGCTGTTACAACCTCCCCTCTCTCTGCTGCTTGCAGGGAGTCAGATAATGCCCAAGAAATCCAGAAACAACACATTCTTGGCTGCAGTCGGTGTCTTCTCTTTTAAACACAGACTTGCACCATATAAATCCTTGCTCCCTGTGTCCTGTCAGTGGCCACTGAGGCATGATTTCCATTTCTGCAAACCGTGAACAACGTGGTGGGAAAGCCCGGCTAGGAAACGAGGTGGGAGAGCCATGCTTTACATTTCTCTGGTACCTTTTGAGGATCTCAAGGCCCTTTGGAAATGAAAGCCAAGCTCTAAGTGTGTGTTACAGAGGGAGAGAAGTAAGTCCGAGGTGATGCTTGGAAGTGTGAGCAGAGCTTGGAGCTGGGCATGTATTTCCAATGTCATGAGCTCATTCTCATGCCTGTTTTGCTGGCACAGAACTGCAGCACAGAAACATGGCACTTGAATTAACAGGGAAAGAAATAGTAATGCAGCACTTCTGGTATCAAAATGAATCAATAAATAGACCATGACCTGCATGCAGTGCACTAGAAGGGCCCTGTAGTTTGGAGCTGTTGGTTTCTTGGCCGAGGTCTAGGAGCTGATCCTTTCCTCGTGCTGTGGCTGGTGAGCTGTAACATCATGGATTATCCACAGTTAGGGGCAGGAAGGAGAGGGAGAACATGGGCAAGCAAGTGAGTGCTAATTCACAAACATGCAGGGAAACAAAACCAGAGGCAAACCATCTTGTTCTTGTAAATACTGAGCATCTCTTTTTGGTTTGATCTGTTTTCCCATGACACGTTTTTGTCAGTGTCATGAGAAAAGCCCTGAAAATTCCTAATGGCAAAATAAAAACTAAAGAGGCCGGCGTGTCGTGCCTGACGCATGGGTCAGGTCCGTCCCTGCTGCCAGGATCCATCCCCAGCAGGGCGTCTCGCCAAAGAGCTCCTCTGCAGAGGAAGATGCCGGTGTTACCTGGCAGAATCGGGATGCTGGCGAGGCAGAACGTGAGCTACCCAAAGTCTTCCAAAGCGGTGGCACTGGCACCCAGATTTCCCATCCTGCCCGCCTTGGTGGTCATGCCTGGAGTCGCAGATCTTCCTCTGTTCAATTTGTTGAAGCTGTGACCCCAAGGGATGTCTGAGAGTGACAGCCAGAACAACTGTGGAAGTGCTAGTGATCTGTTCGCTGCTTTTTCTCTCTTCAGGACAGCTTGTCTGCCTCCCAGGAGAATCACCACAACTCCATTAGAGTCCATTAGCAGCTTCCTTTCCTTTAGCCTTGAAGTGAATTTAGCACTGGTGAAAGGTGTTGTTGTGGCAGTCCCGGAGGCTGGAGCCTGCTCGCAGCACAGCTCTGGCGTGGAGAGGAGCCAGGCGCACACAGAGCAGCCCCACCGAACCTGACCCGTCTGCAGGCAGCCATGTCTTGGTGCAGGAAGGAACTGCGGCGGCCTCTTCTCCTTCCTTTTCCTGCAGACTTAGACAATAGCAGAGGCAAGGACTTGAAAGAGAAGGAGCAATGAGTTTCCCGACATCAAAACCAGGAGTTTTTTAATAAAGTGGTGTCTGACAGGCATTTGCTTGCCCTGCAGAGCGGGTTTCAGGGGCACTAGTGCTTTGCTGTGATCTGTCTGTGCTTTCGGGTTATTACAGCTATGGCCTGGCCATCCCAGGAGAGCTCCTTGCTTCCCTAAGCCAAGGACAAAGCCCGAAAAGAACGTATTGCAGGACCGTGTGGGACAGGAATGGATGGGACTCGTATTGAGGGCTTTGGCCAGGACAAAGAGATGCCTCTTTCACTGAGAAATGGCCCAGCCCGGAGCCCATGGGGGCACCACGGGCAGAGCGGGGCGGGTGCCTTTCCAGTCCAGGAGCCCTGCAGCCTCGGCAGCAGTCAGGCAAGGGCACTGCGGGCCGGGACTGAGGCATGGAAAAAGCATGCAGAGCATTTGGCCCTGCTGTACCCTGCACTAGGGTTGTGAACAGCCTTCCATAAATATCAAAATGCTTTCAGCGTGACAAGTGTCAGCAGCTGTGAGTCAGCCCTGTGCAATGCTTCCAGTCAGACAAACCATGGTTTCATTGTCTCTGGGTCCCCTGGAATGTGAGCCACACAGAAGCCCACCCCGGCAGCCCGGCTACTTCCCTGGGCTGCAAACAAAGGCAAAGCAAGCACCTTGTGGAGTCCCGATGCAGGGGTGCATGCCCAGGCTACAAGGGATCCAAGGGGAAGATGCCACTTTCCAGGTGGCACTTGAGCACTTTGTGCGTGGCCAGTGTGTGACTCAATGTGGAAAATGGATCCTGAGAGCACATCCCAACTCTTCTGCCAGGGAGATCTGGGAACAGCTGCTGAGAGAGTGCTTGATCCTCAGTCCCTCAAAGGCTGCTACAGATTTCAGTAGATTTTAGCCATTATAAGGTGGAAACGTACATGTGCCTATCCATGCACAGCTGCAGAGAGGTAGCTGCACACCCTCAGCGTTGCCCTGTCTCACTCACAGCCCCTGGCAGCCCTCCAGCACCAAATGATTCTCACCTATCTCACCATCCTTTCCCACTTTATCCCAGTAAGCCCACAATAATCAGCCTATTCTTCTCTAGTCCTTTGCTGCTGCACCCATCCGGAGGCCCTCAATACACTTTGGCTCTACCTTTCCCCTTCCTGTGCCATTCCTTTTTTCATTCCTACTCACCCATGCTTTAGCAATAAGAGCTATAATTAACATTGCTGGCAGTGCCCAGAATCCTCTCCCTACCCTTGTTGCAGTAGGGTTTACAGGTTTTTCCGTTGAACAAATATGGGTGCAATTCACCTGAATTGCCAATCCCTATCAGTTGCTGGCTTGGGGCATTGCAGCATGAGCAAACAATGCTGATTATGGAGAGGAAAAGCAAGTGTGGAAAGCAATTGTTCTCTTGACTTCACCTCGATAACAAAGACGCCAACTGCAAGACAAAAGCCGTTTCACGGTTCCGTGCCCTGGGGTTGCAGAAGTCTCATTCCTGGAAAAGGGAAAATTGGTGGTATTAGTTTAAAATGCAGCTCTGAGGTAGGAAGGATAGTCCACTGGTCAGGCAGAGTGGGAAGAGCTGGGTTTCACTTCCTTTTCTTCTTCCACCCACCATGAAACCTCAGGCAAATCTCTTACCCTGGAGAAGAAAAATTCATTTAGTTGAAAGCTGTCAACAGCTATAGCTCAGAGGTTAATGTCTCTCCTCTTGCCGTGCTGTCAGTGTGTGCAGAAATGCTTCTGCTGAGAGGTCACTGGAGCGCAAACAAGCGTACACGTAGACAGGTGTGATGCCTTCATCTCAGCTCCATGCACCATCTGCAGGCTTTGTGCACGACGCACCCGTGCCGTAGGCCCAGCTGGCTTTAAGGGCCACCACACTGGATTTCTTTACAGCATTTACAGGGTGAACAGCCCAACTAATCGTCTTTCCCAAAATCTTGCATAAAACTACCCGTGGCACGTGAGCTGCTGACTCTGAGCCCAACCAAACTGACCACGGGATTTCGCCCTGCGTGAGTATGGGGGATCCCTCACAGCTGGCCACGCTGTGGTTTCTCCAGTGGCTTGTGCCAGCAGCTTCTCCACTGCCCGGCTCTGTGGCTCACTGGTGGGTTATACGCAGGTCTGGCGGAGGGCAGAGCAGTGTGCCCCACATGCCACGGCAGGTACCAGCTACTGCTGGTACTTGAGGAGGCCATCATCCAGGCCAGTGCCTAAATGCCAAGGAGCTTCTGCAAGTAGTCAGGGTGCACGGGTGAGAGGAGCTCTCTGGGGTCCCTCCCAAAGTGACTCACTTTCAAAGCTAAAAGTTTCTTTTAGATAGTTGGGAATTTTGCACTGATGGGGAAACAAACCCCTTAGGATCTTTCTCTACAGAGGAGAAGCCTCTATATCTTTGGGCACACATAAACACAAACACGTCCAGGATTTCTCCTCCAAGAGAGCCCCCGCTTGCTGAGAAGCTCTGCAGGCTTCACCCAGCACTGCAGCTCCCACTGGCCTAGCCAGCAGCAAGCTGAGAGTTTGAACCAGCTTCTGTTTTTAATGATAAAACTGCTTCTGGCTTACTGGGGCAGGGCAAGTCCTGCCACCAGGCAGCTCAGCCTGGGAGTGACCAGGACAGTCTCCTCTGAAAATCCCTGGGATTTAGCACTGATAGTTACTGGAATGGCTCCAAGTGTGGTTTTTTTCAGGCAGCATTTCCACAGCCCTGTGTCTCTGATCATGTACAGAAGGACTGTGGAAGTGCCTACCGAACCATTGCTAACATTCTTCTTGGAGGTATCCATCCATGTTCTGGCTCCAGGTGGCTGGGAGCAAAGCCTGAGGCAGTGCATGGGGACTAGCGGATACAGAAACAGACTCCCAGACTCTCGGCTGTAGCAGCAAGAGAGGAGGGAGCATCACTGCTCCTCTGGGAACACGATGTTATCGTACCACACCTGGACTGGAAGGTCTTCTGTCAGCCCACGGTCACGTGCCTTTGCACCATGCTGTCCTTGTTGAGTTAATGTGAGGTTTCTGGCACAGGCACTGGGAAGATCCTCTGGTACCTGAGAACCCCAGCTTGCAGAACCCCCTCGAACAACCCAGCTGAGGGTCCCCCAGACTCTGCTGGAAGAGGTGGCCTCCAGGGCCAACACAAGTCTGTGATGACTGGCTGCAAGGTGATGGTGTCGCTTGGCACAGGCTAAAATACGTCTCTGGTGGAGAGCCAGAGGGCTCCATGATTCATTCAGTCTTACATCAATGAGGGATTGTTCATGGTTGTATCCGGGGCGGATCCTTGAAGCATCTTTCTAAGGAAAGTTTTGGACCATGACGTCTCAGCTTGTGACGGATGGGTGCTATCACGTGGCACAACCTGCGCTGCCTGCTGCTGCCCTCCTGGAGCATCACACACCACAGCAATATGGAGGCATTTATTCCCCATGCGAGGTTTCCTCACTGGAAACCATCAGTTAAAAGCTGCCTCAGGAAAAGGGCTTGCTGTTGAGAGAAGAAGAATCCAGTCTCTAACTCTGCAATTTTTAGAGAGCTGTTCTGTGCTCTTTTGCTGGCTTAAATGTCCCCGGCCTCTGAGAAAACACCCCAGAGAAATCAAAGATGTTCATCCTGGGTGGCAGTGGCTCAGGAGACTCCGTTATGCGCTGAGCAATGTCTGTACAACATCCTCAGTGCCCTTTGGGGCAGGGAGCCTGTAGATGCCGGTCTTCTTTTGGGCTTGTCTGTAGCTTGTTTGCACATGGTAAACTACCAGTGTCACACAGCACTGGCCAAAAAAGGGTTTTTCTCAGTGCTCCACCTCCACAACAAGGTAATTCCTTGAGGGAGGCTGTAGGAACCACCCGGTGCTGCCACCTCAGCTTTGCCCGTGCAGGGCAGCAGCAGGACCTCATCTTATTTTGTTGACGTCAGTGGTTTTCCCCTCACTGGCTGCTGAAGCCCTCACACCACCCAGCATGTGCAGACAGATACATGGAGCTCTGCTGCAACCCAACCCGTGCCTCTGACGCGCTCCAGGCCATAGCGGTTGCTTTTCGATTCCCTCCTGCACAGACACAGATATCTGTCAGCTCGGGGTGTGCAGGACGGAGGGAGCTGGTCCTGTCCCTCGCCCAGCTCGCGGCTGTCTCTGACTCTCACCAATGCTCCCGGGCACGGCGTGGCTTCCACGGAGGCTTCCACTTTCAGTCTACGAAAATCTTAACTGTAAGGTCTAGAAAACAAAAGGTTCCTTTTTTCACTAAGAGGAGGCTGATTAACATTCCCTCGGGGAAACCGAAAGGCCTCGTCACTGCTCTGAGTAAATGAATTTTGTTGTTCCAAGAAAGGGTGACTCACCTGGCGGAGGCTTCGGAAGCGGTGAGGTCTCTGCAGCACGCACGTGGCGGTTAAAACAAGCCCTGCAGTAACGGGGTTTAGCAGAGGTGTGAAGGGCTGCCTCCTGCCCCAGCGTGTACCCAGCATCAGTCTGTCCTCAGCCTCCTCCGCTGGGCAGCTCACACCATAACGAATGTTGTTGAATGCTTCAGGCTCAGTGCTGCCGAACAGTGCTAGATGCTGTGCCCGCATGCTCCTGTGCCAAAAGAAGGGGCTGGTTCGGGTCAGGGTGTCCCTGGGGGTGTTTGGAGGTGGCAGCAGGACCTAGTTCCAGACCTCGGTGGATCCTCGTGGTCCTCTCCCCTGCCCCGTGCCACTTGGCAGGCTGGTCGAGGTCCAGTCAAGCACAAAGCAGGTCAGGCATCCCTCAGAGCTTCCCCTGGGAGCTGCCTGGACTTGCTCTGTTTGTAACAGTTGTGCCATCAATCCTAGGGAGGTCATAGCCCTCTCTGGCTTTTTCAGGTAGGTATTTCAGTGCTTATCATGTTTTCTTCCTTTCTGAAGGCCCCAGAGGAGGAAGGATAGAAGGGTGAAGAGGAGGAGGGAGGCGGATAGCAGCACACTGGTTCCTGCCCAGATTCACTGCTCGGTCGACTTCCCGCGCCACTTTTGATGTGTTGGGCATGGTGCCACTTCACTTCTCGTGTGTCAGACTTCTGCAAGGTTTTCTGGAGCCGGTGGTGAGAGGGGGGGTGGTCACAGTACGTAACACAGGACACAGGGCAGAGCATTCCCAAGGAACAATTGGGCAGAGCAGCTGCTTGGGACAGCTCACAGATTTTATTTGTTCTTTTTTAGCTGTCAGATTAATACTTTGTCTTTTATGAGCACATCCTGGGTAGGGCCACGCTCGGAGAAATCTGCTCTGCACAGACAGGTCCATTTTAGTTAAGAAAAGAGACAGAGGAGCTATGAGCAGAGGTGGTCACAGAGGATTCTGCCACTGATGCTGCCAAGGGGTGTTCCCGGGGTGAAGAAGGACCTGGAGGATGGTCCCTTGTTCCAGCCCTTCTGCATGGCCTGAACATTTCAGCCCAAGGCCCCCTCCACCTTGCCCCCCGCCCTGGCCTGAAGCCCTCAGAGCCACTCCGTGGCTTCCCTCCAGTTAAACAAGAAACAAATCAGTTCCAAGCAGAGATGACACAGGGAGATTTTTTAACGTTTTCTCCTCATTTGCACAGGTGCATTCCAGGGAAGCACTCCCAAGTCTTATTCATAACCAATATTTGTTCCTCTGAAAACACTCTTTTATGTTTGGTCAGATCATTGATATCTGTGTGTTTATTTTGCTCAAATTCCAGACACAAGTAACCATGCATTTACAAAACCTACATGATGCTGACTATATGGCTATCTGCCTCTCTTATTCTTGAAATAAATTTTCATTCTTTATTTTTGCAGCCTGCCTCTGTTGGGAAGGTCGATCTGTTCTGCAAACAGCCCCTGCACATCTTGCTGTTACTGGCACTGCTCCGTTTTGCCAGTGATCCTGCCCCCAGCCAGCAGCAGCCCAAAGGTGGGCTGCCAAGGGCCCGGGAGGAAAGGGTTTCCTCCAACCAGTCCTATGGCTGCTCTGGTTTTCCTTGGCCATCTCCAGCTACCAGCTGTGACCAGAGTGCAATCCCCCAACCAGTCTCCCACTCCTCCTGATTTCCCTGTGCTCTCCTAGGGACAAAAAAATGGCATTTACTGGCAGCTAACCGCCTATCCCATTCCACCTTGGAGGAGTTGCACTACCATGGTCTTACCCACCTGCACAACTGTATAACTATTTACAGAGTCTAGGGATATGTTGTTTGCTGGAGTACAGAGGTATTTTGTTTGCTAATAATGTTTGGGGCCTTCAGGGTGGGAAAATCCAGGATGACGCAGAGGCTTGTTCGTGGTGGGATTTTTCGCTTCAGTGTAAGTACACCCGCACAGTTGACTGGTGTGTGGTTCTCACAGACATTACTGCTTAAATACAAAACATCCTCAGTAAATTCAGCTTAACCCGGGTTGTAATTGGGATAACAGAGCCCTAATGCAAGCAGATTTTTACACCTGTGCAACACAGGAGGTGGCTAGTGATCCATCGGGGCAGGGCAAAATACCCTGCTGTGTTGACAAGCCCTCTGTGCACCTCATTAACTTTTTCCCATTAATCTTCCACGCATACAGAGAGCGCAAAGATGTAATGGCTTGGCGAAAGAGCCACTGAACATCTTGGCTTCACTGCAAAACCAGCAAAGTCAAAGCCAAAGGAAAATGGTGGTTTTTTTCTGAGGGGTCTTGCAATATTTCCACGCTTCAGCATTTGGGGAGGAGTTTGACAGTACTGCAACAAACAAGCCTTTTTCTATAGCAACTGGCCCCTCCAGGACATCTCCGCGTGCCTTACACAATGCAAATGGAAAAGCACTGAGATGTGAATGTCTGTGCTGCAGATTGAAAGCAACATTAAAAAACCAACACAGGATTTCAATTTGGTTTTATAAGTGCCAATAGCAGTAACAATCCAATACCCACTGAAAAAGAATTGCATCACTCTGGGACAGGGAGGCCTCTTCAAGCCCGGGGCAAACAGGATGGGATGTTAAAACACAGCAAACAGTTTGGCATTTATTTATGAATTGCTGAGCAAGTTAATGTTAGTGAAAGGTGTCAGTGCAATGGAAGCGCCTTCTTTTGTGGACGCCAGCCCAGCACCGCAGTCAGGTTTGATCTGATCACCACCTTCTTTCAAATGAGGCATGAACCAGCTGCTGGCTGGAGCTGGGGCAGTGGGACAGGACAGGGTCGCTCTTGGATGTGCGCACCCACGTGCCATTTTTCCCAAAGCTGGCGCTTAGCCCTGAACAACACATTTTATCCTGCTGACACAGGGTTGAGCTTACCAGGGTTGCAAACCCCGTAGAAGAACATCGTCAAAGCCTGGGTGTGCCCTGAGCGCAGGCTGCAAACGATGGGACCAGAGCGTAGAGGCACCTTGTTCTACTGCCAGAACCATTCCTCTCCCCCCACGGCCCTGGCACTTTTTCTTCCCACACTGTCTGTAGCTGCTGCAACCGGCGCAGTCCTCTATAACTGCCCGAGCATCCTGCCAGAGATAAGATGCTCAGCTCAAGGGACCTAATGCAGATCATGGTTCCCCAGCATTACTCCCCGTCTGCTCCCTCCAGCTGGAGTCTCGCACTGGTGATGTGTGTGTAGTAATAGCGATACTGAATGTCCTCCAGGTTATAAATGCTGTCTGTCAGGTACCTCCTCAGTGGTGAATTTTACCAGCCAGGAAAAAGGAAAGCTGCCAGGAGATCACTCCCCACTGCAGTCTCGCAGCCGTTACAGAAGGAAAGGGTCTGTGCTGGCAGTGTGAAACACTGTTTACCCAGGGATGTAAGGAAAGGAAAAAACAACTGCTGATAATAAATTAAAACGTTGGAAAGATTGTAAAGTGAGATCAAGGAATTTAAAGGAAGTGAGTTTATATGGTGTATTTCCTGATAAAATCGGACATTTCAAAGCGTCCCTTAGCAGTGTGGCAATGTTGCGGTAAGCCAAAAGCATTTATGGGCAGCAGAATAGGCAGTTCCCTGAAAAAGGGGTATTTCAGATATATGATATTAAAGGTTGCTGCATGGCTCTGTGCCCATTGAAACTGGAAGAAACCCTTGAGCCAAAATGTACAGCAATCCAGAAAGACGTTTGGGGATTATTTATTATCCATTCCCAATGTGGGAATGCTACATGCAGCAGTCAGGCCTGACTGCTCTGGGCTGGACACTGTGCAAACACGAGTTAGAGACACAGTCGCCTTTAAACATATTCTTTAACCTGCTCCCTGTAATACACCAGTCAGATAATTGTGCTGAGGGTGTGGGCAGACCTGGGTCTTTTTTTAGATCAGGCCAGAGCAGCCTCCGAAGTCTAGAGCCGCCCTTTAGCCAGACGTGATGGGAGATCATTTCTTTCCCTTTGCACTGAATTAAACCAATCTCACTTGCTAATGCAGCACTTCTGCCACCGAGGCAGTGGCAAAGGGCCAGGCTGTGACCTCTCGAACCGCTCCTTCCGACAACAGCTCTATTGGTACCCTCTGCACCAGGAATCAACACATACTCTGGAGAGGAGCAGAGAGAAACCATGATTCCGACGCTCCAGCTGGAAAGGAGAGAGTCGTGTGCTTTTCGTTCCCTCTTCATTTATTTTCACAGCCTACAGCTGCTGTTTGGAGGGCGAGGCTGAAGCACGGTCCCTGTCTGTTCTCCCTCCACGAGCGGCGAGGGGGCCCTTGCCATGGCTGAGTGTTGGTTTTTGGGCTCCGGCTGAGCCACGTGGGATCGCAGGGGCAGAGCACGGTCCTGGCCTTTGGCAGCTGTAGCATCAAATCCTCAGCTGCTCCAAGCAGAGTTACCTCGCTCTGCACCAGCTGAAAGTCATCCTCCTGAGCAGCTCGGCTGAGTAGCTCCCAGCCGTCAGCCATCCTGTGCCAGCCTGCTTTGGAGGCAGCCTGGTCTCTCGCCAGCTCAGCGCTGCTCCGGGTTGTATCCCGGCATCTGGGTCTTCCCTCTTGCATCACACCTGGCCTGAGCGGGGCTGCACCCTGCGCACGGAGGGGCGGCGAGCAAAGCTCAGCCCAGGTGGGAGGGACTGGGCTCCTGTTAAATCCAAGGCTCCCAGAGGACTGAGTCCTTGCACAGACTCACCCTTGTGCTGATTTTATGAGCTCAAGGTGCTGTTGGAGGTGTTGCAGAAAGAGCGGTGTGCAGGAGCGGGGACGAGCAGCTGCAGCTCAGGTACCTGCTGAGGGCTGATTTCAAAGGCTGTCTCTGCCTTTTCCCTGTCTCTTTCAAGTCCTTTTTTTTCCTTCGATCCTCCATGCTAATGTTATTCACAGTTTGTATCGGTTCCTCTCTTCCATCACTTCTCTTTCTTCTGCTACTGCTTTGCATTTAGCTGGTGATTATTCTTGTGCCTTGGGATAAATCTGCTGCAGAGATCTCAAATAAGCCAAGACATGGTTGTTCCTGCCTGAACAATACTGCCGGCTGGCAGAGAAACCAAGTGATGTTTATCCTGGGTGGGGAAGGCTGCTGGATGTTCTGAGAGAAATGGCATGGGATTATGCTTATTGCTCAGGCTAAGGTTTTGGACTTTTCTCAGTAGTCTATGGGGTTTATTTTATTAGCAATTACCTTTCTTACTCACCTTGAGTTTGAAGCCTATTTAAGATTTCCAGTGATGTTTGTTGACCGTGCATCTGTAGAAGTGGTGTGAGATGCTTCGTTCACTCTGCCTGAAGAGAATCCAGCCTGTAGAAATGAGGCTGTGATCGATCGTGTGTCTCTGTGTGTGCACCCTGCTTTTCAGTGGGAGGCTGCGGTGTGGTGAAGTGTTGAGAGTTCAAGGCAATAAAAATGCCACGTGGTAGCATGAAGTGTGACTAGCTGGAGGCTGTGGTTTCTGTAGAGCTCGGCAGGAAAATCAGCTAGCTGTGCATTAGTTGAGGTTATTTGGTACCGCTGTACTTTCTTAAGCTGCTGACAGTCAGGAAGGTCAAAGCATCGTGACTCAGGTCAGTATCAAGAGGTGCTGTCAAACCAAAACCAAGGTCCTGAGGATCCATCCTTGCATAAGAGGAGACCAGAGCATCAGGATGATTGCGTGGAAGCTGTGCAACCAGGGGTCCATAGAGGAGCACTGCAGATACATCTGCCTACACAGGCAGTGTGTTGGCAGGAAGGTGGAGGTCTGAGGAGGGGAGGAAGAGTATCTAGTCCCACCTTGTGCTGTTTGTCCCTTGGACCCAAGAGAAGAGCATGGAGCATGGTCTGCTGCTTCACAAGGTTTCAAGCCCTGGGGTGCAGTGCTGTACACTCAAAGGGACGTGCACAGGGGAGCGCAGGTGTACAGAGTCCTTCAGAAATGTTTAGAGTCTGCAGAGCCCTCTGTGCAGCAGCTCCCCTCCTCTCCCTTCCGTTGGCACCTCTGAAATGCAGGGAAACAGCCTCTCTTATGCTGCAGCTTCCATTGCAATAATACTGACTAATGCAGTCCCACGAGGGGACAGAGGTGAGATGTGCCCATGGTGTCAGAAGGGAAAAATCCAGGCTGGTGCTTGTCAGTGTGTCTAGAAAGTCTCACATTCCTGTAACTCATCTCAAACATTCCTAGGATTGGCTACTTTAGTCTAGTTTTGGACAGACACCCTCGTCTAAAGATGCTCTCCTTGCTGCCCCCTCCCTGATCTTCCCGTGTCCACTGCTCACCCTGCAAAGAGCTGGAGGGAAAACCCTCCTGGCTGTGCTGGGACCTCTCCTGTGCACGGGGGACCAGGCTCTGCTGCTCGTCTCGTACCCAGAGAAGCTCTTGCCAAAGGGGAGAGTGCCATCCTGGGAAAGGAAAAGGGAGCATGGCAGTGGGAGGGAGAGTTATTTGAGTAGCAATTTCGACATTACTAATAACCCTCCTCATCCAAAGCCCTGGAGACCCTTTCAAAAGTCTGAAATATTGCTAAAAAAGCAATGCATTGGGGCTGTTCACAGAGGGATCACTGTGGGAGGATGGCTTCTGCTGCCGAACGCTGATGGGTTGTGTTGGAGTGCTTCTCACTGCCCCAGCAAAAAGTCCTCTTTTGGCAATGGTCACACAGATGCTGCCCTGTCGCAGGGCTCCAGGGGCTGATCAAATACCGAGAGTTAGTGATGCTGTCTGGGATTTCATAAAGGCTTCTTCTTGCTGCTGAACTTTCTAATTATTCTTGTTTGAGCAAGGAAGGAGACGGCTTTGTCTGACAGTCACCTTTCTCCCCCCGGACGCTGGGAGGGCTGCTCCTCCTCAGGCACCAGCTGCCTCATGCTCCAGGTGCCGGACCCCCCCCGTAGCTGGAGGTATATTAATATTTGCTATGTGATACTGCTGCTCTCTCTGCTCTGCAGGCAAAACACAGCATAACCATGGGAACTTTCTTCCTCAACCTCATCAGCATGCCCTGCTAATCCAGGCAAGTCATCCCACAGCCCTCGCAGTGATTAAGCTGAGTGTAATGAGCTCTGTAAATCCTGGGTGTCCCAGCAGTTTCTTCTGGGTGTCCCAGCAGTTCCTTCTGCTCTTCCTAGTGAGGGGATATGTAACAGACTTGTCATCGGGAGCATCCCAGGGCTCATGTTGCAAGGAAAAACAACCCAGACTTGGCAGCCGGCTTTGCTGTTTTGGGGTCTCTGCGCAGACAGGGAACAAGCCTGTGTCCCGGCTCGTATGTCTTAGCTCCAAATAACCGCGCTGGGACCTTCAGGGCTCTGCGTGCGCAGCTGCCAGGCCAAGCGGAGAGGCAGCGCTTTCGGCATTGCCATTACCTCGCCTGATCTGCTGAAGCCTGGTGGGGGGACAGCCAGCGCCGAGGCGGGGGTCCGCACCGAGCTGGCCGTGCTCCAGCAGACGAAGCCAGGACGGGGCCCTGCAACGGAGGGACTTTGCTCCACGCGGGGTCCGCAGGGCTCGGTCCACGTCCACGTGGCGGTTGCAGCCGGGCTGGGCTGGGCTGTGCCTGGCGGCTTTGGGAAGGGTGTGCAGGCAGTTATCTATCAGCCGGGGTGTGCCTGGCACAGCCCTGGCCCAAGGGCACCCTGCTTCTCCCACCACCGCCCAGGAGGTACCCTGCAGCCCTCCGAACTCAGCACCCTACCTCCCGCCTCGGCTCTCCGCAGCCCCACGTGGGTGCTGCGGCTCCGGTCCCAGTCCCGATGCCCTGAGCCCAGCTCCTTTTCGTGCCGGGGCGGGGGGGGCTGCCTGCCAAGCTGGGCTGGAGGTGGAGGGGAGGACTGGGGTTACTGGGCTGACGTGCAACTCCTGCCTCGCTGAGCCGGGTCTCTTGGTGCAACAGGCAGCTGCCTCACCAAGAGCCTTTGTAAGCATGTCCGTCTGCATCCAAAATCCGTGACTTGTCCCCTTCATCTCAGGGGAAATTCTGTTCCATAGTCTGTTTCCAGAAGCAGAAACTCTGTAATTTCCAGTCTAGATGTGTTTGTGGCCAGCTTATTTCCATTTCTTCTTGCGCTCGCCTTGTCTTAGTTTAAACAACAGTGCTCCTTCCCCCAGTGTTTCTGTACAGCCAGTAAATCCTCCCAGGCTCGGTTAAGCCAGCCAGCCAAGCCCTGTAAGGCATGTCTGCAGTGCCTGGGTTACCTCTGCCAGGGCTGCGATGCTTCTGTTGCAGAGCTTGCTCTGCTGCCGCTGCTGCCGGAGGGAAGGGCATCGCACCTCGTGGCACGGCACAGATGTGCCGTCAGCTTCGCTGCGCGATACGGGCTCCCTGCCTGCGCTCGTGGTCTCGGGCTCCAGCCCGGCCCCTCTTCCCTGCCTGGGGGACAGAGCTGGACACTGCCCAGCCTTTGCTGGGGCTGTGCACAAGGGCACTGCTATTTCTGATTGCTCTTGGAAAGTCCTGATGTCTGTAGGCAGCGTTTGTCTTTCTCATGGCTGCACCACGCTGGTGGCTAACAGCCACCTTCTGATTAACCTCCTTCGCCCGAGCCCTTCTCCCCCTTTGTGGCTCCAAGCAGCAGAGCCTGCAGCTGAGGCTCAAAATTCTTGTGAGGAGCCTGGGAGACCTCTCACTTTAACCCAGAGAAGGGAAGGGAGGAGAGATGAGGCTTGGAGGCTAATTCTGGCAGCATCAGGCACGAGAAAGATTAAAAACTCGGGGCAGGAGTACAAGAGAGGAGGGAAGCTGTTGCGTGCATGCTCCTGGAACCCCCTGACAGTCCTGGTTCATGCATACTGCACGTTATTTCTGTACCTACTTAAATTAAAACCAGCCTTGTCTTGTGGACGCTGACTGGAGCCAGGCAGTTCTTCTCCCCAGGGGAGAATCCAATTTTCACTCCATCTAGCTTGTGTTTTTGACCTGGAATGACTCCTCTTTTTATATTTAACAAGCGCTCCCTCCAAGCCCTGTACCGTGCTGCACTTCTCATGGCGGTGCCTGCGGCGTCACGGCACATACGTGCTCCAGGGCAGGAAACCCAAGCGGGCAGACCGCTTACCTGTGATCCGGCTGACCGCACGGCAGAGCCGTGCCGTGACCGGATCAGAGGCGACGCGAGCTCTGCGGGCAGAGCCCGGGCACGGCACGGCACGGCCAGCCAAGCTGGCTGGTGGGAAAGGGGAACTCGGGTCCCAGCCCCCTTCTGCATCCTCCGGGCCTCGGGCTTTGGGTGCAGAAATGCCGAGGAAAAGCAACGCGCAGGTGCTGGGGAGGCACCGCAGGCTGTGCAGCTGCTGGGCTGTGTCACTGCTGCGGTCGCAGGAGGGACCCCACCACGTGCAGCCCGGGCATCTCGCCCGCCTGCCCCCCGAGCCGGGGGAGCAGCTACCCTGAAGTCCAGCTTTTCCCATCCATTTTCCGATAGATCCCTTCACAGCTGGCCCTCCATAGGGATAACCTGTTCCGGGCTCTCTCCATCTCCCGTCGGGGCTGGGACAGACCTGGCTTGCAGAAGTGCAGCCCCAAATGCCTGGAGGTGCAGCTGGGGCTGCGTGTCTTTCCTGTCTGTAGTATTAATCAGTCAGTTACAATTCAGAGATGTCATGTGCCTGTCTAATTCGCAACTAAAGGTGCAACAGCTGCTTTCCAGAGGTGCTTTGCTTTCCAGAGGTGCTTTACTTTCCACAGCACAGGTCTTGGTGTAGGACACATCCTTGCTCCTGAGCCTTTCTTACAGACCAGCCTGCCAGTCCTGTAAATAAAATCTATCAGAGGCTGAGGAGACGCAGTGGGGTCCAGGCTGAGAGGAAGCTAAATGGGTTTGAAGTATTTATGCACTTCTGCAGTGCTTAAAAACCTCTCCTAGCTCTTTCAAGAGCGTTAACTGGTGTGACTCATGATCCATAACCATGTCGAGTGCCGTACGCCGTGAGCAGCAGCAGACAGCAGCAATGTTTTGCTTCTAATTCGCTCATCTTCATGAGTCTGTGCTATTCTGGGTGTCTCTTCAGCAAGAGGAGAGACTTCTTCAGGGTCATATAATTCGAGGGCAAAGCTGACCTGTTTTGAGCCATCTCCATAACAGCTCTCAACACCCTGCATGGCAATTAGTCACCGCTTACCAGACATGACGTACCGCGCCAGCCCAGCACTCCTGCCCTCGCCCACAGGGGTTTTTGGACTGGCTGCCCGAGAGCAACGTGTCTCTTTCTTAATCCTGTGACTCCATAGTTAATCAATCTGAGATAGGCGAGTAAATAAGCCAGTCATTCAAGGCTGATGCAGGAAAGGACAAATATTTTAATAAGTGTAGCTCACTGTTTGTATGTATTACGCACCAGATCCACACAGGGTATGGAGGAGCGAGCCCTGAGCTGTAGGATTAACTCCTGCCAGCAAGCCTTTCGCTCTGACTTTCCAGACATCCCGTGGTCCCCACGGGTGCTGCCCTCCCCGAGGAACAGAGAGGACAGGCACGTTCCCATGCAGCCGGCACAGTACGGGCATGAGGAATGTGCTTGGCTTTGATGTCCCCAAGCACCGAGATGTTGGGTTTTGGCTGCCACAGCAGGTACGGAGGGAGGCAGGCTTATTTTCCTCATCCGGAGAGAAGTGAGCGAGGTTCCCCCAGTGCGTTTGGTGGCAGTGAGTTTTGCTGAGCAGCAGCTCCCACCGTGCCGGCGTGCAGAGGAGCACGAGGGAGAGCAGCAGCTGGGGGGACCCCACTTGTTTGCTGATGCAGTTGGACGACTTCCCCACCGCCAAACGGTGTCCTGAGACCTTGCGCCCAGAACCCCCAAGGGAAGCCTACTTTCTGCTGTGGGGTTTTTTTAATGGCAAATTAAAAAATACTTTCTCTCTAAAGCGAAGCCAGAGAGTATTCAAAATTTAATAGCAATCGGATTCCTAGAGCAACGCCTTGACTGAGAAAGCAGCCACATACACAGGCTTCCAGGGCTCAGCTCACGTTGTACCAGCAAAATAAACCCTCAGATTAAATGTACGCCCACTCGCAGAACATTGCTCTGGCAGGCAGCTCCGTCTCTCCGGCCCACTGCAAGTCTACCCTGCATGGCTCTGGGCTCGCTGTCTGCCATTGCCTCTCTGGATGGCTCCCGAGGGTCAGGGTCCCACGCAAAAGTTGTTAGAGTGATGCTTCATTTCATTCTTAACCAAGAAAATAAGCACTGTGCAAATAAAGGAGAATGTACTTTTTAGGCCTTTGAATCCTGAAAAGCTGTTGCAAATTAATCCTCCTTGCACTTGCCCAGATGCACAGTGGCACCGGGAGCAGAGGCTGGAGGGGGGTGGAAAAGCAATACAGGATGACTTGCTTTCTTATGAGCTGAATTCCAGCTTTGCACTCCAAATCCCCGTTTTTATAGACTTTTCCGCTGAAGTCTGCTCCTGCCCGGGGCATGCCTGTGTAACCGCTCCTCTCTCTGCATTCCTTAGATTCTTCTTCCGCTTGAGACGCTGGATTGAAGAAGGGGTCTGAGGTCCCTGGTGGAGAAAGGGAGGCGAGGAGGAGGAGGTTTCCCTTGGACTCTAAGCCGTCAAACCAGAAAACCAAACCATGTCACAGGTCATACAAAACCACGTGTTGCGTGTTGGACAGACCGTGTGTGTTTCCTCACAGGAGGAAAGCAAGAGCTTGCACCCGGCAGGGTACCCGGGCTGCTCCGCGCTGCCGATGAAGTACGCCTACTACTCAACGGAGGGCTGGTCTGACCCGTCCACGATGGTGCACACCAACGCACGCCTTCTCCCCGGCGGAGGGCTGTACGGAGCCCACCCCGTGTTTGAGCATGTGGCTGCTCACGCGCAGGGGAAGGGGCAGCAGGATACCTCTTTGGAGAGACCCACCGCCCCGTATCAGCCAAAGGAGGAGGAGAACGCCGGCAAGGATCCTGAGGCTCACCTGGTGTCTCCTACCTTGGACATATCAATAGAGAGTCTCAATCAGCTGATCCTAGAAATCGATCCAACCTTTCAGCCACTCACGTGCAAGCCGGTGAAGGATGCGATCCAACCTGCTTCTCAGGGTGACGCTGCTGGCACCAAGAAACAACATCCAGAGGCAATAGGTGAGGCAAAAGGAGCTGGTCGTGCGGTGGAGCCAGCGCAGCTCAGACCTAGTGAAAACCATCTGCAAGAGGCAGAGTGAAAGTCCAGGGCAGAGAGGTTGGCCACACACCAGCCCCTGGGGGCAGGACGAGGTCCAGTGCTCCTGTGAAGGGTTGGAAATGGGCATCAGTGACATGCCCCACCATCCCCAGTGGGATCAGCGTGGGATACTGTCTCCTGACATCAGGGCTTCATATAAAGGAGCAGGAGAACAGACTGTGTGTCCAGGCTCTCTGCCTGACTCACGTGCTTAGGTGGCCCTGGTCTGATCACTTTTGAAATGTCTCGTGTCCAGCTAGCTCAACAGGATCCAAAAGAAAGCAGGGAGAACAGCCTTTAATTCAACCTGATGTTTGTTTCCCTGTGTTTGGAGAAAACATTTCTCATTAGAAACGGGACTTGTAGCTCTCAGAAAACTCCTAATCCAAGTAATTACCATCAGTGCCTAGAGACAGGCACTGACCTCTAGATGTGATGTGCAGCCTGTGCTTACCCTTGCAGCGGAGCCCCAGTTCTAGCAAAGGGCAGTGGAGCCTTTCCCAGGGTCATACTTGACCTGTGGAAGCACAAGGATTTGAAGCCAGATTTCCAAAGCCCTGGGCTAAGGTACTGATCGTTACACAACCATCCCATTTAAATGTTCCCGATCATTTTGCCAGGGAAATTCTTTTTCCAGGGCTTGTGCACTCCTCCAGCAGCATACCTGGCATACACAAGGCAGAACATCACCAGCACATACCAACCCCCTCTTTCTGCTCTCATGCCTGGGTGCCTTACGTGAACCCTTTTGCAACACTTCTCTGTCATCCCGGTGATCCAAAGCTCTTCTGGGTGTGCTGCTTCTGATCCAAGCTCTCTTGCCTGTGGCTCTTTTGCAGCGTTAGCTGCTCAACACACTGTGCACAGGGTAACACCAGCAGACAGCATGTTCCACACTGCTGCAAGCGTTCTGGTGTGCCGGAGGACAGATCCGTGATGTGTTAAGGTGCCTGAAGATACAGTCTCACTGCTTCTGAAAAGCCTTACTGCCTATCCATGTCTTTAGACACAGAAATACCTTGAAAATCTGTCCCCAGGCCTCTTTCCAGAGGAAGGTCAAATGAGAGGATGTTAAAGGTATGAAAAAAATTCAGTTGTCCCTGAGCCCTCATGCAAACATCTGCATGAGGAACGTGGGGTTGGAGGAGGATGAGGTGTGTGTCTGCAAGTGCACTGAACTGCAGCCTTGGCAGGTGTGAGGGTCCTGATGCTCCAACGGAGCCGGAGTCAGGCAGCGCAGGGGCCGGAGCGGCACGAGCACGCCGTGGGGCTTGGGCGATTCTGGAGCAGACAGCATCCCTGCTTCCCGCTGGGGTCGACGGGGGTGGCCTTGCAGATAAAATACCATCACAAAGGGCAAGTTCAGCTCTTGGCTCCTCAGCCTAGTGGGATTCAGATGCCTCTCTTTCAGGCACCACGCAAGGGCTGGAGTCCTGAGCAGCTCAGCAGGTAACGTGCTAGTGGTTTTGAAAATCTGGCTCCAAGTGTGGAACGGAACATCTGGAAATCTGGCCCTGAATTCAGTGGGAAAAGCCTCACTTCAGCTTTTATTTTCGTGTAACAGCTCTTCTTTTTCACACAAACTTCTTACTGCTGCACAGCATCCCTGTTCACCCACCTCCTCCTGCTCCGGCCGTGCGACCTGTGCATGCATCGCTGCTCCCATCTTATGCCAGCTGGCCCCATGGAAATGCTCCCATTAGGCTCCTGCCTCCCTTTCCTCCCCTCGGCTGTGCAGGAGAAGGCTGCACAGAGCCCCATTGGCACTTTCTGAATGATTTCCACACCCCTACTTTTTGCCGAAGGTGTAAGTTCCCTGCAAGCACGGTCACTCGATGTGAGGGCTGGCAGGAGACTGATGGTGCCCAGAGTCTGTGAGAGGGTCTTGCTCTTGTCTAATGGAAACCACGAGGAGAGCTCTTAACATAACGGATGCTGTAGCAATAGGAGACACGTCCATGAGAGTCACTAACTCCCTCTGGTACTTGATTGTTTCTGGAGGAGAGGAGAGCACCTCGGCTTGCGTGACAGCTGGGCTCCCTGTTTGTGGCACTTTTGCCACTCTTTGATGCTGAAAAACTCACCAAGGTCTTGAGCAAATATTTGAGGTTTAACCGCACCTGATAAGCAGAAGCAAAGGCAGAAAAGTAGGAGGCAAAAGGCCTCGTTAGCCCAGCGCACAGATGCTTTTCAGTTATTACTTTAAAGGACAATTAAAATCCCCATTTCTTTTCCCCTTTTGAGGGAGACACTGACAAAAAGCATCTGGCCAAGAGCTTGCTGTAAGGGTTTGCACACTGATACCAGAACCATGTGGCTCCGGAGCCTTTCCGAGGACGGGCTTTGGAGGAGCTGCTGCTGGCTGCCAGTGGCAGTAAGGGTGTGGAGGGGGAAGGCTGCGGTCCTGGCTCCTTCCCTGTGCGTGGTCCAGCTGCGTCCCCACTGGGGACCAGCCCTTCTGGCTTACCCGGCGCCTCCTCGGCGGCTCTCCGCTGGCCGTGCCGATGCAATCCCGCGCTGGGATCAGCGTAGAGAAGTGGCTCAGAGAGTAACTTTTGTACAGACTTGTGCTTTTCCTGCTCATCAAGCTTTATGCCCCAGAGGGCTGGTTGTTCCTTGCAGTAAACAGGGGCTGCAGTGCTTGGCAGTCTGGAGCCAGCTGCTCTGCCCCAGCCAGCTACCCTCACCCGCAGGTCCCGGGGCAGGAACGAGGCACATAACATCGACGGCCAGGGAGTTCAGGGCTGTTAAGAGCAGTTTTCATTGCCGTAGCAAAGAGGTTTTTCTCTCTCCAAGAAACACCTTTAAGAAGGGGAACTTTCCTGAACTCCATGGTAGGGCAAGAACCAGGAGCTGCAAACAGAGCTGGGCACGTTGAGACAAGAAAGAAAGGAGGTGCACGCTTCTAGCAGTGGAGGTGATTAACCACGGGAACAGCTTCCCTGGGGAGGTGATGAATTCGCCATCGCTGCAAGCCCTTAAATCAAGTCTGAGTGTCTCTTGCTAAAAGGCGTCTTCTAGCTCAGCCAGAAATTGTCCTTGTTCAAGGAACGCGGTGACTAATGAGCATCAGACACCTGGGGAGCCAGGCACCCCCTTGTCCCGGCCGTGAGGTTTCAGTGAAGGTCTTGGAGCAAGCGATGCTCTGTCAGATGTGTTACCATATAAGTAATGGCAAGGAAAGGAGCTAGGAGATGCCTTGCCTGCCCCGAGCAGGAATGGAAGAGCAGGAAGAAACCCACAGCAGGACACGGGCACAGAAGCTGCCTTGGGAATTATTTGTCTAAAGAGACTTGTGCAGGATGGGAGAAGGGAAGGGAGAGCAGCCGGCCGCTGCCCTGGGCTGCGCGCTTGCAGCTGACACGGCCGGTCCCATTGCTGATGCCTAGAGCCTTGTAACTGCCCTCGTCCTGCGTGGCTTCCCTCTGCCTCCGGCTCCACGGCGCGGTGCGGGTGGTGCGGATCTCCATCCATGCCTGGGGGCCGGGTGACGTCCCCCGTGCTCCTCCACCCAGCCAGCTCAGAGGGTGCGCAGGGCCATGCGCCTGCTGCCGTGGGCACCCTCCGAACCTGATGTCATCCCCGGGGTGGGGGGGGGAGCAGCCAGATGTTTTTCTCTTGAGTCAGGTACAAACAGAGAGGCTGCTGGAGAAAACACCCGCCTCTCGCTGCAGGTCTCGGCAAGCACCGGCTGTGCGATGCTGGCGAGGGGGTTCTGAGCAGTCAGACGTGACCGTGTGTAACCCCTTTTCCCTGGGAGCCCGCCAGCACTGGGGTGGGTCACTGTGGCTTGGTGTCTGTGAAGAAATCAGCCCTCATAGGGTCTTAACAAAGGCCAGTGTTGGGCGATGGGGGGGGGCTCCCTGCAGAGCCCGGGGGTCCTCCCCTGGGCCCAGCAGCCCTGCAGGGCATGCAAACTGGAGCCAAAATTAATAGCAAGAAGAGCAGAGACGCGTATCCCCCACGGAGCTTAGCTAATGATCCTGACTCAAACACTGAATTAGTAACGACCTCCTCTTTCTTCCTGCAGACATTAAATACATAGAGATGACGCCAGGCAGAGCCACGTGTCCCGAGCTGCGGCAGGGTTCCCCCAGCCCCTCGGGTACGCCCTTCTCGAGGTCCCCCCAGGGCAACGGCTTCCTGCCCCAAAAAGGGGGACTCAGGGGCAACTACAGCACCAGCGGCAGCGTGGTTTTCTCGAGCCCACCCGGACCCACGAGCCCCCGCTCGGGCACCCCGAGCTGCGCTGCTTCCCCGACCTGCAGCAAAGCATCCGAGTGCATCGCTGTCCCCCGGCAGTGCACGGCCGGCCAGACGGACAGCATCTCCTACGGTCCCGGGGCTCTCAGCACCTCCCCGGGCTTCGACAATTTGCTGAAGCCCGTGCACGTGGTGAGGGCCCAGCAGAGGAGCAGCTGGGTCTCCCTGCTCTCCACGAGCCCCGGCTCGGACACCAGTTACATCCTTGGAAGGTAAATGCCGCCTCGTGTCCCAGTCTCGGGCTGACGATGGGGATGGAAGGGGCGTGGGGCGGTTACCCCAAGTCCCGCTATCCAAGACCCCCTTCCTCAGGCTGGGAGTCAATGCTCCGCAGGGCTGGTCCGGTCTCTGGGGTGGGCTGTGCATCGCACCCCGGCTAAACCGCCCCGCTGATCTCCTCCTGCTCTGTCTCCCTCTTGCAGCAGCACCCACTCACTCCACAACGACGACTCGGACGGTCACCCCTCTGCCTGCCGCTCCGCTGACTGCCCGTCCCCTGCCAGCTCCCTGGGCAGCCCCTGCCCACCTTCCCCGAGCATCAGGTCTCACTCGGGAGAAGCTTTTGGCCTGAGTCCCCACCAGCCCAGGGCAGCCTGCTCCACCAAAGCCAACACCTCCCTGTCCCAGAAGGGACAGGCCAGCAGCTGCCCCCCCTCCATCCTCAACTCCGCAGCCGACATCCCAGTGCTGCTGGTGAACGGGTGCCTGGAACAAGGAGATGCATCTTCCAGGCTGGCCAAAGCCCCCCAAGCCTCTGTCAAGCAGACCCCCCCTCCCAGCTGCAGCCCACCCTCAAGGCTCGGTAGCCTGAACAACGCGCTGTCGGCACCGGCGCTCTCCTGCGTCTCGGACAGTAAGTCACCTCCCTGCCATAGGGCAGGTCGGTGGGGGGGAAGGAGCTGTAGACCCCAACAGTTGCCAGGAAAGGGGGGCGAACACCATTTCCTACTCTGGTTTATCTGTGGGTTATAGATGTGAAGGACAGGAGGTCCTTGCTGGGGCTGGAGACCCTCGCCGTCTCTGCACAGCGAGTTGCAGGGCTCTGCGGTGGTCTCCAGGTCTTTGCTTGATGACCCTGCGTTAGCCACGGCGTTTGGCCCACCAGGGTCCTGGGGCACGTGCTGAGCAGGCAGAAACGCTCTGGTCCCCTCAAGGAGACGCAGATATGCTTATTCATAGCACCTGAGAGTGAGAACCATAATTCTGTCATTTCATACTTGTCTGTGGGCCCAGAACGGGTGGGGAGGAGGGGTTAGGGTTCCAGTTTGCTCTGGAGGACATCTAAAGATACCAGAGTTTATAAGGTCCCTCATTCAAGGGTAAACAATAGGGCTATTGTTCTCCGGAGGAGATTAGCAGAGGCAGCTCTTGGGGCAGAGGGTTTTAATTGGGATTCTTATGGGAATAGCAGGAGAGCTTTGTGGGTCAGGTCTTCAGCTGCTGTAAATCCCCATGGTCCAGTGGACTTGTGCAGGGTTGGGCAGACTGGCACTGCTGGGGAATTCCATGTGCTGCCTCTCTGCGCTCCATCGCAGCCTGCCAAGAGAGATAATTACGTGGAGAATGAGTTATTCTGAGGAGTAGGAAGGAAGCTCTGTTCAAAAGGACTGAAAAAAAACTTCAACCCTGGCCAGCCTGAAAAAGAAATATCTTCACTAGGGCTCTGTCCTGCTCAGTGATGTCTGCTGTGAAGGTCTTTCAGGTCCCTCGCTGGCCTTGACGCCCTAAGATCTCTTGCAGGTCCCCTCAGGGCTGGGCAGCCGACCATGAAGTTTGTGATGGACACATCGAAATACTGGTTCAAGCCGAGCATAACCAGGGACCAAGGTAAGGCAGCAAGCATCTCTGCTGGGATAACCCATCTCAGACTTGCTGGAGTTTGCCTCCCCGCAGCACCTCAGTCCAGCTTTTGCCTGTGCTGAGCTCCTGTGGGGACTCAGTGATGGCAATTCAAAGCATAGTGGGGGCTGACGGGCATGGAGAGACCCTCTCACAGCTCTAGGGGGAAGGCTCAGAAACACGGGCTGCGCCACGGCCCCTCTGTCCCCCCCTTCAAGTCCAGCAAAGCTGCTCCTGCCTCTGACTGTGCTGTACTCATCATGGCCAGGGCAGGGGCTGACTCTGCCCTGGGGACCGCAGGGACCCGTGGGACCGAGCCGGGGCCCCTCAGTCCGCAGAGGCACTGCAGTCGGTACCCGCACAAGGGACGTGCGTGTCCTCAGCAAACGCTCCTGAGTATTTCTCGCTGCTGCCAAGGAACAACTCCCTGCGAGAGCATCGGCCGGATGCAAAATGCAATGTGGGGAGGTTCCACCTGTTTTGCTTGGCTGAGCCTCTGCCTGTGCTTTGACAGCAATCCAGCTGCTGAAGGACAAGGAGCCAGGCACGTTCGTTGTGCGGGACAGCACGTCATACCGGGGGTCTTTTGGACTGGCAATGAAGGTTCCCGTCTCTCCATCCGCCAGCCAGACAGGTACAGGGACTCGCTCGGAAAGGTGGGGTTTGTTTCAAGGATTTAGCTGAAAGCAGGCAAACTAAAGCAAGCTGAGAAGCCGCAGGACTGGTTGTGTGATTGATGCTGGCAGCGGGGTCTGTGCGTGCCCATCCCACCCCTGCACAGGGGCTGGCACCATGCTCGCCGTGCAGAGCAGAAGCTCCGGTGGATGCCCTGGGACGGGGCCCCGGGGTGGGCGGGGGAGGGCAGGGGCAAACCAACGGCGCTTTTGCCGGTGCTGACGCTGTCTTCCATCCCGTTTACAGGCGATGAGAGCAGTGACCTCGTCCGGCACTTCCTCATCGAGTCGTCTGCCAAAGGGGTGCACCTGAAAGGAGCCAGCGAGGAGCTGTATTTCGGTAAGAACGGTGCCATTGCCCGCAGCAGCCCTGGCAGCCCCAGGAGCTGTTTCCAAAAGGCCCCTCGAAGCACGGGCCAGGACCCTGCAGTGAGCGTGTTGGCCCGGGGGCCCTCCAGCCCCCGGCTCCTGCCCTCACTTCTCTGCCAGTGAGACTGTGGTAGTAGTCTCCGAAGCAGGAACATGGGGTGGGGGTCGGAAAACCCACGTTTGTCGCTGTGAGGCCCCAAATAGTCCAGCTTAGCCCTCCCTTCCCTCCTTCTGAGCTCCCTGGGACACTGTTGCGGGACCAGAGGCATGTGGATGGAAGGTGTCAGGCCCCCGGGTCCCCCCCGACTCACGGTTCTGTGTTGCAGGGAGCCTCTCTGCCTTCGTGTATCAGCACGCCATCACCCCGCTGGCACTGCCCTGCAAGCTGAGCATCCCCACCCGAGGTAGGTGTCCGGGGCAGGAGCGATGCTCCGAGCAGTCCCTCCTGCCGGTCTGGGGAGGTGGGCACGGTCCTGCAGTGAGGAGGGGGCTGAACCACCCGGGTGCCCCTGCAACGGGGCTGACTGCCCTGGCTGTAGGCGGAGGAGAGACTGCAAGAGCTGCCTGGAGTACGAAACGGTGGTGACTTGCTTCTGCTGGGGATGGAGGGTGGTCAGCAAAGCAGCGGGGAGCAGGAGACCACTGAGGGTGGGCAAGGAAAGGAGGGGTGGCGAGATCAGGGATGAACAGAGCAAGGAGAGGGTGGTGGAGGACAATTAAATTAATTACCGCAATTTAAGCGGTCCTGGGCCTTTGGGCCTCTTGTGAGATAAGGAATCACCACCCACTGCAAAGTGGTGACCCAGAGCAGCCTGAACTGTGGCATCAGTGCCTCCTGCTTGTTGTTCGTGCAGATCTTGCTGATGGAGAAGATAGCCCTGACTGCGCTCCAGAATCCACGCTATCCCTCCTGAAGAAAACTGCTGGTGAGGAAAGGAGCAGGCTACTGTCACCAGGGGACAGTCGAGCTGGCAATAGCTAGAGCTCTGGGCATGCCCCCATGCTTTGGGCTTTAGTCCTTACCTATCAAACGCCAGGCTCTATTTTTTTATGTCATCCATTCTGACACCATTCGCAGCAGAAGCTGAAAAGCCAGCGCGGTCGTTGGACCTGCGCAAAGCTGCAGGTCACCCCAGTGCATCTGTGGGTGCCGGTGCGATGTCCCCCTCCTGGCTTTATCACCAGGCTGGAGATACCTGCAGGTTTTCTTTGCATCCTCAGATCATGGGCCTGCAAGGGAACCTGATATTTTTAAAGAAAGGAGACTTTTGGTCCTCACGATGGTGAAGTAAAGCTTGAAAAGACAGTTCTTGAGGTCACAAGGCTGATAAAAGACCCACATTTTTAAATAGCCCCTGATTTTTAAGCCTCTCTCCTGATTGGCTTCAATCAGTGTTGAACTGGTGGCTACTGAACATCTGGAGTTTCTAGGAGAGGGATGGGGCGGTCGGGGGCTGGTTAAATTGCTGAGGGACGTTATGGGAGACGCATGGAAACGGCACAGCAGGACAGGGAAGGGTCTTTGCTTCTCTTCCGCGCCTGGGTGCCCCCAGCCTGGGTGCAGCGGTGGGTGGGCTCCAGGTGAGAGCAGAGAGTGATGGGTGGGAAACCGCACAGATGGGTCACGGCGCAGTCAGGGGAGTCGGGAACTGCTTTGTTTTGCTGGAAATTCTGAAAAATAAGTTGGCAAGCTGAAAAGTTTAGTTTGACCCAGAACAGGCCTTTAAACAGCTCAATCAGCCTGAAATGTCATGTTTTAGGTTGGCCTTCAGCCGTTAGTTGGCTTGGGGTATTTCTGCTTTTCATTAAAGGAAATATGCAATAAACAGAAAAAAAAATCAAAATGTGACATTTAGAAACCGGAAATTAAATACTTTGACTTTAAAACAATTAGTGCAAAGAATTAAAGTAAACCAAAATAAATTTGTGAAGAATTTCTGAGTCACCAAGTCTTTAATTTCCTTCAGAACAAATCTGACCTACGTACGTGCGTCCGGTCCTGCAGGAAGATGCCTGGGACCCAGCCCTGGACCCGGCCCCGCTGTGCTCGGTGCTGTACACGCTCAGCGCAGCGAGGCACCGGCGTGCTGCGTGCCCCGTGCTGAGCCGGGCTCCGTGCTGTCCTTGCAGTGTGCAACGTCTTGTACCTCAACTCGGTGAGCATGGAGACGCTCGCAGGAGCACCGGCCATCCAGAAAGCCATCTCCTCCACCTTCGAGCTGGAGACGCTGCCCACACCCACCCTCGTCCACTTCAGAGTGACGGAGCAGGGCGTCACGCTGACGGACATCCAGAGGAAGTAAGAGCCGCTGGGGACGGTCGGGACGGGGCTGTGGGGCTGCTGCCGCGGCCAGGGGCTCACCAGCGGCAAGGTGCAGGGGAGAGCGAAATGGCTGATGGAAACGCAGCTCGCCCGTGACCGCCCAGCTCTCTCGCTGCCTCTCAGCCTGCCAACGCGCTGATCTGCAGCACGTCAAGAAAAACTGGCCTGCTAGGACAAATCCGTGTTGCAATCCAGGGATGGACTTGACCCCTTCTGTTACAGCACAGGACGTGATGCTGCTTTACGTGAAGTTAGTGGCAACATCTCAAGAGTGGGAGGCAGGAGCCGGCTGAACCCAAGAGCTGCCTGCGCTTTGCCAGCTGCCTGCCTGCAGGCAGCCCCGGGGAGCGGGACCCCCACACCCGCCGTCCCCCATACCCCCTGTCCCCCACACCCCCCATTCCCCAGCAGCCACAACAGTTCGAGCAAGGCTTGAATTTGCAAATGCCTGTTTCTCCCACCAGCTCTGCCGGGGCACTTTCCTCCTCTAATGCCATGCTCTCCTCCTCCCCCGCACAGGGTATTTTTCAGGCGACACTACCCCTTGGCTGCCATCAGGTTTTGCGGGATGGATCCTGAGAACAGAAAGTGAGTTATCGGCCGCTTTGGGGGCTGAGGGCGTCCGTGCCGGTTGGAGCCGCTGTGCCGTGCTCCCTTCCCTGCGGTTCCCAGCACAGCTCCGCTGCTCCTGTCTCTGCACTGCTTAAAATCCCAAATCCCAACCATCGGCTGTGCAGCCCCTGCCCTGGGCTTAAGACGCTGTGTTTAGCTAAATATACACCTTGACTTTGCAGCTGATGGAATGAGTTAAATATCAGTCTTTGAGCAAATCCAATTCTGTTCTTCCCTCAGGTGGCAGAAGTACTGCAAGTCCTCGAGGTAAGACCTGCGTGGGGACCTCCGGCAGCCGAAGCATGCCGGTGGAAACCTGGGGGGGAGATGCTGCTTTGGCCCAGCCTTGCCTCTCCAGCGGGTGCATTGCAAAGCTTTGCAGAGCAGCAAAGAATCAAAGCTTAAAAATGAAGAGGGGATGCGATAAAAGTTAACATGGTGGCAGGATGAGACGTGGGACAGATGGGTGAAACTACGGGGGGGTTTGCTCTGTGGGTTTTGATGAGAGGCTTGGCTAAGCCCAATTCTCCGCATCTCCTCATGTAGAAAGACCCCATCCAAATCAGTCAGCCTTCCCAGTGACTCGCTTGCTCTGGGCTCAGGAAGTGAGTTTATATCTGGCTCTACCTTGCATTCAAGAAACTTTTCACAGCTGGGGAAGCCTTGCCAGAAACACTTCTGCCGGCTGTTTTGCTTCCAAGTAAACGTGATTGGGGAGCGGGCCAAGGTAGAATTGCTGGAACCAGGATTTTGCTTTGTGGCTGGGGCTAGTTTAAGTGTATTCCTTTGGATTCCTGGATGCAAACTGAGTAAGTCTCTCTCCTTTTTCAAAGAATCTTTGGGTTCGTGGCCAAAAGCCAGACAGATTCGGAGAACCTCTGTCACCTGTTTGCAGAGTACGACACTGTGCAGCCAGCGTCGCTTGTCATCGACCTTCTCTGCAAGCTCCTGCCAGGCCCGTAGAGGACAAACCCCGGGACGGCTCAGGGTTGGCAGCTGCCCACACGCTGCCAAGCTTTTACTGCTCACCTTTTCCTGCTTCCAGGTTGCATTTTTTGGCAACAGCTCGTATTTATATTTTTTTGTTACGTACCATCATGTCAAGAGTCTCAGTTAAAGATTTTATGCTCTGGTGGGATGAGATGTTCCTCTGAGACCCTCCGCAGGGCATCGCGGGGCAGCGCTCGCCGCGGTGGCCGGCGCAGGACGGCTGCCCACAGGGAGCTGTGCCGGGCTGGGAGCGGAGCTGCGGGACGGGAGCTGTGCTCACCGTACGGAACCGCCACCTCCCTCACCCGGCACGCACCGTTCGTTTTGCTCTAGAGGACTGAGATGCTCTGGGTGAGATTTGTACCGGCAGCAGGGGATGCCTGCGCTTGGGGTGTCCAAGCCGAGGCATGTTTGGTGGAGCTGAGCTCCCACCTTTGGGGACTCAGCCCTACACCCCCCCCCAATGCCTCGGGAGGGGAGGTCTGGTGCAGGCGGGGGGGGACGACTCACCTCCCTGAGGATAGACCAGCATCAGGAGGCAGTTTAGCAAATCAGAGCGTATAAAATCACTAGGCCCTGCCGAAAAATCCTGCTTTCCTCAAAGAGCAAGAAGCATCAAAAGGCAGAAATGTCAGAGCAACGTACTTTTGCCTGGTGCTGGTAAATTCTCCTGCCCTTTTTTGCAAAGTGGGGTTACAGGCTAGCTCAACCTCCAGGCATCACAGCGAGCTGAGAAATAAATGTTGACATTTTCATGACAGTAAAACATTGGGTTTTTGGAAATGACTTGCATGAATTTGGGCCAGATCCTCAGATGACGTAAATTGGCGCAGCCTTGTGGAAGTCAGTGCTGCCATGATTTACACCAGCTGAAGATTCAGCTCTTGCTGTAATCTCAGGGTGGAATAGAGCAGCTCCGAGTCCACCATACAGTCGTCTCCCTGAGCACTTGCTTATCTGGTGCCTGTACGTTGTTTTAATTTTGGACCCCGTGCTAACAAACCCTGCTTAGGGGTATTTTCAATAAACCAGTGCATCATTTATCTCGCCACAAACACTGCAGAGATGTTAGCAACTGAAATACGTTACTCTGCTCTCTTAAACTGCCAAGCATTTGCAGGCATTGCACATAAAGAAAAAGTCACTCTTCTCCAGCCAGGCTGTGAAACGGCATCCGGCTGCAACAGCTCTTTGGCAACGATAAAAACAGATATTGGAGTTACTTGCGAGGGGTGGGGGGAGTGCTCGGCTCCAGGACGAGAAACTAACGGTTTTGTGTCCGTCCCCCCAGTCTCCCTGCCCTAAGCTCTGCTCAGCCAAAACCCAGCACCCGGCTTGGGGCCGAGCTGGGCGAGCCTGTGACCCCGCGGGCTCCGCACCCCTCCGCCGTCCCGTCGTGCTGCGAAGGCTGGGGAACGCGGCGGACCGAGGTCACGGGCAGCTCGGGGGGACGCGGCTCAGCCCCGGCACCCCGGGCTTGTGCACCCCCCGGCCTCGCAGGGACCCCCGGCCCCCCGCCTCGGGGTGTGCAGGATGCGACCCGCTGCAGTGCGGGCTGCAGCCAGCAAGGGTCCCCAGCACCACACCGTCCATCCCTGCCTGTGTCCTGCCTGCGCCCTGCCCGTCTGCTGGGAGCCATAAATAAGGGCAGAGCCGCCGATGCGCGTAGAGCTGTTTTCATCGAGCAACACTTAATTAGCGCTGTGCAGGGTGCGGGCCCCCGGCCCTGTTACCGCACTGCTCTTCAGGCTGCAGCCGTAAGCACAAGGGGAATGTGAAAATTCAAAGGCTTTGGCTCCAAGCGGTGCTTTTGGGGGGGGGGGAACCGCGCTGCCGCCCCCGAGCCCGGGCCCCTGCACGCTGCTCCCCGGTGTCGTCAAATCCAGCTCCCTTTTGCAGAACCCCAGCCACAACCGGGAGGGTTCATCTTCTGGGGAACGGGGCGACGGCTGCTTTTCTCTGCTTTGGGACCACTTTGGGATGGGGAGCAGGCCCGTCGCCAAGCACCGTCTTCCGCACGTGGAATTTTTAGTTCACTGAAAACCCTTTTCCAGCGCAGCATAGCTGGAACACGGGCCCAGACACCGTGGGGACAGTTCAGCCAAAACCACCTGGATTCAGGAAAAAACAAACAATTCTCTGAGCTCTTCGTGGCTTCCAAAGTTTGTCCCAGGCTTCCTGGAAGCACGGCTCTTGGTTTTGGTTCCTGGGTCCGGTTCCAGCCATTTTGTAACACACCCAGCCCCTGCCCTGGCCGGGCTCGCAGGTTTGTTCCCAGCAGCCTCTGCCGCCAGCGGGTGATGTCCCATGTCCCCAAACACAGCAAGACCCTGAAAGCCACCGATGCCGCAGCGTGTGGCCAGGCTGTCCCTGGTGGCGGGGACGCGGATCACACCAGTGACCACCCACCGTGCACGTGGGTGCACGGACACGTGTGCACTTGTGTGGGTGACACACAAAGCCCTGGCGGCAGCGTGGCGGCCACAGGATTTTCTGCACAGAAACATCCTCGCTCTGCACAGGGACCGGGGAGCTGTCGCAGGTGGAGAGTCTGCAGAGCTTCGCTCCCCGATGAGACACGGACCGGCTCAGCCGGGACCCAGACCTGGCACCGGACACTGCCGGGGGTCCCCATCACCGCCCGCCTCCCCCGTCCCGACACAACGGGGTCCTGCCGTCGCTGCCCGGCACAGCCCTTCCCGGGGGTCCCAGCCGGCAGCACCTCCGGGTGCGGGAGGGTTCGGTTTTCTCCTGTCGCCGGCTTCCCGGTGACCTCCAGAAGATGGAAAGGGCCACAGCCCTCCCTCGGCCGACAGGGAGGAGCAGCGGCATGGGGGGGAGGCGGGGGCCTCCGGTCTGCAAGTGTCACGGGAAGGGGCAAACAACCCCCTGGGCTCTGTGGCATCAGCCCCCGCATTCCCGGCAGCCCGGCAGCGGCCGTGCCAAATGCACGCACATGCGTTTCTCCAGCCAAATCGGTTCCCAAGCCCAGCCCGGTGCCCCCGCAGCAGCCAGGGCTGGGGGCAGACGGATGGGGGCCCCGAAGGAGAGCCCGGGGAGCCCCAGCCCTGGGCAGCTGTTGGCGCGGGACCGGGGTGCTGGGCCGGGCTCCAGGAGAGCTGGCGTCTTCCCTGGTCCGGCTGCCGATCTGCTGCGCCAGCAAATTACAGCGCTTGTCTACATTGGCTGCAGACGGCTGCCTTCGGTCCCAGCTCCTCCGGGGTGTTTGCACAACCCCGAGCACCGCTGGCCACGCAGCTCCAGTAACCGGAGCATCGGGCTGGCGCCGGCCCCGGATAACACCTCCGGCCCCGGAGAGCCGCGACACCGGGGACCCAGCCGTCCTCCTGCAACATGACCGCAGGCGATGCCACCTTTCAGCCGCCCCGGTGAGCGCGTTTGCTGCAAACACCGTGAGAAAGCTGAGCCGTGGCAAGGAGCACCGGGCAGCTGGGAGGTGTGCAGCCGCTGGCATTCCCATGCCCAAGCATCTCACAGCTGCGTCCCCTGACGCCCTCCCGAAACACTGAGCGGAGCCGGTGATGCTCGGTGCGTACCAGCACTGGCATGCACACGCACACGTGCCGCGGGCTGCGGCTCTGCGAGGCCGGCAGCACTGCCCGGCCACGAGCACGTCGCCCTGGTGCGAGCCGGTGCCTGTCCCTGTCCTCCCCTGAACTTTGAAGCCCATCCAGTGTCTTGTCCCAGCCTGGCACCGTCTCCAGGCCCCCACCGCTGCTCTGCGCCGCCGTGAAGGGCCGATGGTGACGATCCTCACTGCCCTCGCGGTGGCACCGAGCGGAGCCTGAGCTGGGACTCACGAGGAGGCACGTAATCGTTTGCTTCCCGCCCCATCCCTGCTTGGCGCAGCTCTTGCTGAGGTTTTGTGGGTGCCTGGGTTTTCAGGGCTGCTGAACCCCAAACCCAGCGGGGCATCCCCCAGGCTGAGGGGGACCACGTACCCAGGCAGGGACGGTGCAGCTCAGCCTGTTCCCACCCCAGGGACGGGATGCCCAGTGCCGGCCCCCAGCCCCATGGATGCTGCCGAGCGCAGGGAGGCGCTGGCCCCGCTCCCGCAGCCCAGTCCCGGGATCTACAAACCAGACGCTCTCAGCTCAGGCATTTTTTCCACTTCTAAGCCCCTGTGATCCAGCCCCCCGCTCCCTCCGCCCCGGCCTCCCCTATCCTGCTCCGTGCCCGCGGCCCCTGGCAGAAGGCAGGCGGGTGCCTTTGGAGGTGGCCGAAGGGGGTCCCTGCCCGGTGGGTGTGAGGAGCAGCCCAGGGCCCAGCCGGCACCGAGCTGCACCCGGGGGAGCTTGGGGAGGGGGGCGGAGGGGCTCCTGGGGAGCAGGGACCCGCGGGTGCTCCTGGGCAATGTCCCTCGCTGCCACCGAGGATCCCTGCCCGCTCGCCCTGCCGGCATTGGTGCAGCCACGCTGCTCTCCCCAGCGCCCGTCCCCGGCGGCGGGTGGAAAGAAACCGTCAAATATTTTTGCTGGCAGCTCGGAGACAGAGCCATCCGCAGCCGATCGGCCGCCAGCCCCCGTAGCTACAGCAAACAGTCCTCAGCCAGGCTTTCACGGGTGCACACCTTAAACCCCTCATCCTGGAGCACCAGCCGGCTCTGGCATGTTCTGCTCCCACCACCGGCACGGGCACTTCCCAGGGCTAATTAGCTGGGGCTGGTCCTGCCGGTGGTCCCCAGGGACATAGTTTGCAGGGGCTCTGGAGCCAGGGCAGGCTGGCTGGACAGCCCAGGAGCTAAACCTCCCCAGGGGTCAGGGCTGCAAGTGCCACTCCTCTACCCTCTGCCACAGCTCGAGATGGCAGTGGGAGGGTGCCGAGGTTGCAGGCAGTTTCTGGTTTAATTTGGCTTGTTTGGAGGGGAGCGTTTCCATATGGCACACGCCGGCACTGCAGGAACGCAGTGCCCAGCCGGGTGGGATCCCCACAGACCCCTCGCTCCTCCTCTGCTTTGCTTCCCCTCTCTTCTTTAAAGCAATGCAACGATAAAATACACTCGATAGAAACACATTAAATATCAGGGAAAGCAAAATACAGTAATTATCTTCTTTTTTTCTTTTTGATGATACAAAGGTTCAAGTTTACTGTAAAAGAGGGTTGGTGCTACATGGGAGTCCGAAGGGACAGGCTTGGCCCAGGAGGAACTGACAGAAATCACATCGGCGCAGAAAAACACCGCTGGGGTTGGGGAGCCTTACGCTGGTATATGATCATGTGTAAATACAGCCTTAAACTACAGGAGAAACGATACAAAATGCTGGAGCCCTCTGAGCTGGACACAGAACATGCCCTGGCAAGCGCTGGCATCCCCGGCCCCTGCCTGGCCGCCTCCCGGCCACCCCAAAACCAGGAGAGGCTCCACTGGATCTGCCAGCGCTGCCCTGGCCGCATGCAGGGAGGGTCCGGGCGGCTGAGCCCGGCGGGCTGGGGCTGCCCACTGCATCCTGCACCCCACCGTGGTGCTGCCGGCACGGCCACACGGGACCAGCACCGTGACCGGCCATGGTCCCCAACAGCACCTCCCCTCGCCCTGGGAAACCCATCCTTTCCACGGTGGTACTGGGGCGCAGGGGGCTCCGGCAGGGGCAGGGACCCCCGTCCTCACCGACCACCATCCTGGCAAATTGACTCAGTTTGGAAGTTGTGCGCAGCCTCCGCCGAGCGGGGCCACACACAGCCAGCCGGGCGGGCGCCGGGGCAGGCAGGGGGTCCGGCAGGGCACGAGGGCAGGCAGGGGGTCTGGCGGGGTACCAGGGCAATTGGGGGATTTTGGCAGGAGCCCGGTGAGGCACCGAGCAGGGATGCAGCCGGTGGCTCGACAGCTCTGTGGGACCCTGCCGGGGACGGCGGTTTGCAGCGGGGCGGGGGCAGGAGCACAGCCCCACCGGACACACGGTGGGAGTTACTGGGGCCACACTGGGACACGTGCACCTCGGGACACGGGGCGTGACACGGGGACACTGTCACCCAGGTGAGAAGCCAGGCGAAGCCGTGCCGATGAGCTGCGATGCTGAGCCTGGTGCCAGCCCCCACCCCAGCTCGTTCCATCCTCGCTGTCCAGCCAGCCCTGGCCAACGCGACCGCAGCACTTGCCAATCCCCGTGCCACCCGCGCCCCTGCCAAGAGACATGGGGACGTCCCCACCAGTGCCAGGGAGCTGCTGTGCCGTGCTGTGCCGTGCCGTGCCATGCCATGCCTTGCCATGCCGGGGAGCTGTCGGGGACCGGCGCGGGGCAGGAGGGTGTTTCACTAAAACGGAAACATTTCGTTCCCATCAGGGGCCTTGGCACCCACTGGCATGCACGGGGCAAACCCACACGGAAAACCAAAACCTCCCACTGTGGCCATGGAGCTGGGGGGTGGGGATTGGCAAAATCCCCTCCGTCTTTGGCACACTTGCCATGGCAGCCAGCACGGCCATTTCTCGCCTAAAAGACATTTAGGTGAAAAATTTCCAGCCCAGCTCAAAAAAAAAGAAGAAAAAATATAGCTACAAAAATAGTGACAATTTCTCAGCTGAGAACTTTGTGCTGGCGAAATCTGCAGATCCTGTCACTGAGACGTTCCAGAAATTCAGCCCGGTTTTGTCACGCTGGCCAAGTTGGAAGAAGAGAAGACAGAAACCATCACCGGCAGTACCCCGCTCCGTGGAGATGGAGGATTTCTGCCTCAGGGGCCACACAGTCAGTTTTAAGAACCCACCAACAACATTTTTCAAATATTAAAAATCTTTGGGGAAGAAAAAAAAAAAAAACAAACAAAAGAAGCCCTTCCTGCTGGGAGGTGTTTCCTGGGTGTCCCTTGCCCCCCAACCCTCCCCTTGGACCCAGCGCCCGCAGGGACGCACCCCCGCACGCCTGGGGGTGCCTGCCCCCCCTCGCCCCGGGGACGGTAGCTGGGGACGGGGCAGGGGGAGACGGGACGGACGGGAGGAAAAGGCTGCGGCCGCCAGCTCTGTCCCTGCGCAGGGAGCGGGACAGGGCTGGGCTGTGGGGCAGGCAGTACCCGGGCTATGGGGCTGGGGGGGCTGCAGCACGGAGGGGGAAGGTCTCTTATTGCTTTGTGCGGCTGCGATGATGCCCATCGCACGCACACGCTTTGGGTGAGATGGAGGCGGGGAGGGTCCCAGGCAGGCGGTGGCAAGGGGGGGGGGTCTCTCCGGGCCCCCCTCCGCGACCGGTCCTTGCCTGGGCAGCCTCCCGCCACCGGGGAGGGCAGGATGAGGCACTTCTCCAGCAGCCGCACGCAGAGGTCTGGTGTGGACGGCAAGGCACTGCGGGCAGGGGTACCGCCGCGGCACCCCACGAGGAGCCGGCGTGTCCGTGGCCGCCTGCGGGGCCGGGCTGGACCAGGGCAGCAGCCGAGCCTCTGCCGCAGCCATCGGCCTCCGGGTCCCCCGGCAGTGCCGCGGCACGGAGGGGCTGGGGCGAAAGCCGGGGGGGGCACCGCGGGGTGGGCAGACATCGGAGCCGGCGGGAGCAGCACCGAGGGGCGGCTGCATCGTGGGTGCTCTCCACCCGCTCCGCTCGGGCGGCCTGACACCAGCCCCAGGGCAGCATCCGTCCAAGCAAGCGTCCGTGCGGGATGGAGGTGCCGCTGGCACGTGCCGGGGACCCCTCGGCAGTGGCGGCTGGCTAGTGGTCGTGGCGCAGGTCGCCGTGCCGTGCCCCGTGCCATAGGCAGCCCATGGCGCAGAGCACAGCGGCGATCCGGGGCCCGTGCCGCGGTCCCCCGGCACCGGGGAGCTGCTCGGCAATCGCGTCCCATCTCTTCCTCTCCTATGCAGCCCCGGTGGGTGTCCTGGCCGTGGCGTGGCGCGGGGCCGCCACGGTCGTGCTCACATGCTATCCGCCAGCTGGTGACAGTCCAAGTCCCCCTTCAGCTCCAGGAAACCCGGCAGCTTCACCCCCGTCTTGCGGTCCACGCACCAGCACTTGCCCCGCTGCCCGTCCAGCGCCGGGTGACACTGAGGGGACGGGTTCGGTGAGGGGGTGCCCAGCCTGGCCCCCACGGCCCCATCCCCATGGGCTGCCTGGCCGGGGCAACCGAGAGCTCTCGGGGGGGTTTCCCACCCCCATCCCACCCCGGGGCTTTTGCAAAGGGCCCCACAACACCCGAAGGGTGATTCCCACCGAAGCCAGGAGCCACGGGTGCCCTGCCATGCCCCAGCACCGGCTCGTCCATTCATCCCTCCCCCTTCCTGGTGTCACCCTGGCTCTGCAAAATGCCCCCACGCAAGTGGCCCCCCCATGATGGGTGAGAGCCCGTCCTACCTGCTTGGGGTGGAAGTTGCCGTTGCGGTCGCAGTTGGGGATGGGGATGACGTACAGGTCCTCGTGCGTGCGGGTCTGCGAGGCGGCCAGCCTTTCCAGCGCCCGGTGCAGCTCGCTCTGGCACGAGCCCTGTGCCTGCGGGAAGCGGGGGCTGAGCCGGCAGCGGGGCTGGCACGTGCCCCCGCCCCAGCGCCCCGGGACCCCAACCCTGGAGCACGGCCCAGGGTTGCTCAGCACCCACCCTGCCCTCCCCAGCCCGGCACCGCCCCGGTGCCAGCCGCCCACCGCGGTGCTCACTATGGGCCGCGTCTCCTCGCGGTGGTACGGGCTCCCACTGTTGCGCATCTTGTTGCCGTTGTTGACCCGCTTCGCCTGCTGCTTCTGCAGGCACTTGCGGTCGTGGATGCTGCAGGGGCTGAAGCTGTTGTTGGGGTGGTCGACCTCCTCCTTCTCTGCAAGGACACAGACGGGGGGGGCTCAGTGCCACGGGGCAGCCCCGGGGATGGCGGTGCCGCCACGGTGCCCTGGCCCCTGTGGAGCAACTTGCACCCCCAGGCACAACGTGCAGCCGGTGCTGCCGGACCCCCACACCGCCCTCCCCGGTCCCCACAGGCATCACCCCCAGCCCCGGGTTCCCCTCCTGCCCCTGCCACCGCACTGGGCTGAGCTCTCCCTGCAACTCCTGGGAGTTTTTACGACTCATTAGCCACGATTCACGGGCTTGTTGCCATGTGTCTGTTATTGTAGGGTTGCAAACGCACGCTGCGAGAGCGCCGGGCAGTTGCTCCAGTGTGCTGCGTGGCACGAGAGTTTGGTTGTGCCCTGGCCAGCCATGTGCCACCAGGCACACCCACAGCACCAGACCCACGGGGCTCGAAGGTGACCCTGGGATGCACAGGAAGCCCAAGGAAGCCCCCGGTGCCCCCAAAAAGCTGCCTCCGAGGAGCTGCAGTGGGAACGTGGGCACCGGGGCTGCACCGGGGCGGTGCTGAGCACCCGCCAGGCCTGGGGCGGCACCGGGCGCCACGGCTGAGAGCAGAGCTGTGCTCTGCCATGGGGCACGGCCCCCGCAAAGACATGAAAGAAGAAATTCCTGGAATAAGAAAGTTAATCTCCCGCGGGGCCAATCCCAAAAGGCGGCGTTTGGCATCCTCGCCTGCGCCAGGAGCACAGCCAAACTGCGATCCCAGATGTTGGCAGCTGGACGGAGCGTCATGAGACTCGAGCTCTCGGCGCGACTTTATTTTTTAAAAAGCTGCCGGTCCCTCCAGTTTGGGGCCCGTTAACACTCTGTGGAGGGGGGACGCCCCCGGGAGCCAGGGTCCCGCCTGCGCTCGGAGCCACGTCAGGAACAGCCTGAGCAGCATTTTGATTCCCAACCCGCCTGGGCTGTAAGAGGAAAGTGGCCAGGGCTCCCTGCCTGAGTTTATCCCGGGATTGGGTTTATATTCATCAATATTGCAGCCAGCAATGGGAAAAAGCTCCCAAATCAGGCGGGGGGCGGTCAGTGGGTGGAAGCAGCACCCAGGGGCTCACAGCACCAGGGACGGAGGCTGCCAGGGTGATGCCCAGCACCAGCCCTTCCCTCAGGCAGGCAGGCAGCAGGCAGGCAGCAGGCAGGCAGTGGGGTCAGAGCTGCAGCCTCCTGCCCGCCGCATCCCCATGGGATCCCAGCCCCGGTCTCCCATCGGCACCTCATGCGGTGGCTCCCCTGCGATGAAGGGCTCCTGGACCAGCTCCCAGCAGCCTGGTTAAAGTTCACAGCAAAGCCCCAATCAAAGCCTTCTCCTTCGTCTGTGTTGATTTGCTTTTTGTTTAATCTGTCAGTTTTTTCCAGGAAATGGCTCATGCCCTTGAAATTTGAAACACAAACCCAAAGTCTCCAGGACCCCGTGCAGAGCGATGCCAGCCCTGGCACACACCAGCCACGGGGCCATGGCGCAACGCAGGCACTGGCGGCAGAGCCCAGCCGGGGGCTCGGGCAGGGATGCTCCTTCCCACCCCTGCCTCCCCCCTCCACGTCCTCGGGGAGACACGCAAGGAAGAGCCGGGTGGGAGACCTGGCACTGGTGGGGACCACCATGCCAAAGTCCCGGCACCTCCATGCGCTGCTCCTGCGCCGTGGAAAGGCAGGACCGGGAGGCACCGGCCACTGCCCGCTGCCCGGGGAAAGCCCTCACCCAGCCCCAGCATGGACAAACACCCCTCCTCCCCCCGCCAGCCACCTTCAGAGCGTCAAATCTCTCAGCTTAAATAAAACCAGATGCCAATAACATTTTCATAAGGTCACATGAATTGTCGGTGCCTCTGGGCGGCGAGGCGGCTCCTGCCGGCACTCGGCTCTGGGGACAGAGCTCTGGGACCCACGGTCCCCTGACTCATGCACCAGCTCCGGGATCCCTCCCTGTGACGGGGATCGCTGCAGTCCTTGGGGTGATCTTCTCACCCGCTAAGCGACACGCGGCAGCTCGAGGAGCCTCTCGCCTCCCTTGGCGATCCTCCTGCACCAGCTGGACGAGGGAACTCCTCGCACTCATGCACAAAGATATGGAAAAAGCAACTTCTGTGGAGCCTGGAGGCCCCCGACCTGCCAGCCCCCCGTACGGCTCCCGGTGCAGCCTGCTCTGCCCCAGCCCCTTGGGAAGCACCACCTGGATGCCGGCCCAGCAGCACGCGGTGCCCCCAAACCTCCCCACATCTCTCCCTCCCCGGTCCCGCTCTGCCTGGCAGCCTTGGCCACGCAGGGCAGCCCATGCACCGGCCACCACCGCCCCGGTGCTGCCGGTTGCGGTTGGGGCTGTGCCGGCAGAGAGAGGTCTCCCAGCGGCAGGGGAAGACAGGCAGAGCGGAGGGGGGGGTGCCCGCTTGGCCAAGGGCTGGGGTAAGCCCCTCTGCTCGGTTTGGGATGGAAGTGGGTGCCAAGGGGATGGGAACGGGTGCTGCCCTCGGCGACCATGCAGACCGGCCGCCCCATCCCGGCAGGAGGAGGGTTTCTGCACAGCCTTCTGCTCGGCCCATGGACAGGAGACACAAACGAGTCATTCAGCGTCGCCTTCAATTAACGGGAGCAGCAAATGAGGTTGGTCACATGCTGAACTTGTGATTCACCGTGCTGAGCCCGAGGGAGCAGGGAAGGGCTCCGGCTCCACCGCGCGGTTCCTGTGGGAGGAGAGCCTCCCCGCTCCGTGGGAGAGGGACAAGTGTCAGGGGTCCCCACAGCTCCAGCCCCGCTCCCCCCTACTCCACCAACCCAGGCGCAAAGGACCCCACGTGCCCCGTGGGCCAGAGGGGACGCATCCACGTGTCTGTGGCCAACGTGGCACGAGCCGTGGTGAGACCCAGCACCCTCTGCTTCCCCGTCTGGCACCCCCAGTGTCGCCTGCGGGTGGTCCTGGCAGGGCCACGGTGCAGCACCGGCTCTCTTGGCTGCCGGGGCTTTCGATTTGGCAGGCGCCGGCACGGGGAAGTCTGTGCTCGTCCTGCCAAGCGCTGGTCCCGGCGGAGCGTGGGGAGCCGGAGCACGGGGGTGGCTGGGGCATAGGCACCTACTCCCCCTTGGCCAGGGGCACCAGCCAGCACATCTGCACCTCCCGGCTCAGCGCCCGATGTGAGCCCGATGGAGGAGAGGTCGGGATGCAGGAGAGGGAGTGAGGGGCACTTCCCCATAGGGACCAGAGCCTTGCCAGGAGTAGCACCTGGCCCGGAGAAACCCAAGCATGGGTGAAGGCCAGACGCCATCCCAGGGGACAGATGGGACAGGGCAAGAGCCTCGCCTGTCCCCCTGACCGGGCGGAAAGGGGCCGTGATGGATGCATGCGGGGCGGACACCGCCGGGGGCTGAACCCAGCCTGTCCTTGCTGCCCGTGTGCCGTCCAGGTGGGGCTCGGCCATCGCTGTCCCTCCTGGCCACTGCACACAGGAAGGGAACAGGATCCGTCCCTGCCACTGCTTACAGCAACCACACGGGATGAATGCAACTCCCATGGGGTCAGTTTTTCCCAGACATAATTATTTACCCAGCATGAAATCACTCCTCGTGTGTGCTGGGGAAAACGTCCTCACCTATTCCCAGCTGCCACACACGGGTTCAGCCATCACCTCCCCCAGGCACCCGCAGGCTGTGCCGAAAAGCCGCGGCTGGAACCTCGCGGGGCTGGCCCCGTCGCAGGGCTCTGGCCCAGCAGTGGGATGCCCCGGGAGCCAGCCCGGAGCTGGCAAGGCTGGGATGGGAGGCAGGGACCAGGGTCCTGCACAAGGTGCCCAGATCCACAGCCATGGGAGAGGGTCTCGGGTCAGAAGAGCGGCCACCCGCTCCCTCTCTTCCTAGCAAATCCTGCGGGTCCCGGGCGAGCAGAGAGGCTCTTTTCTGGCGATGGAGCAGGGAGCCATCGCCCAACCCTTCGGAAAGCCCAGCCCCCTGCCGATCCCAGCCTCTTCCCTGGAATGCGGAGCCCCCCCCCCCCCCCCCCCCCCCCCGGGCCGAGCCCCCAGACAAAGTGTTTACTGTACAAGCTGCATGTTAACTGCTTCCCAGCCGCCCGCCCGCTGCAGCCTCCACTGGCCCGGCACCCGCTCAGCCCCGGGGGACACAGGCACAGCCGGGGGGCACCTGCTCCGTACTTCTCTGCCCCTAAATAGGCATTTAATTCCCTTCTGCTTACCCGCAGGGGACCCACTGGATGCACCGGCCGTGCCGGGGTGCCCTCGCTGTGCCAGGCAGGGCTGTGGCGGGAGTGATGGAGCCTGCAGCCCCCAGCCCCACACTCCCACTGGCTCCGGGCTGCCAGAGCGGGACAGGGACCCACGGCTCGGATGTCCCACCGGGACCTTCCCACCAGGGCCGGACCGAGCAATGGGCTGCGGGGTCTCCTGCCCACGTCCCGCCGGGCTGTCCTGGGCGAAGGGGCTCGCTGCTGCCCACTCCCCCCATCCTGCCACCTGCAACGCTGCAGGCAGGCGCGGTGCCTGGTGAGCGAGCCCAGCTCCCACGGCCACCCATCCATCCCCAGCAAGGCCAAAACACGGCGGGAAGGAAGGGAAAAAACTGCAAGTCTGTTTCCTAAAGGCTCTGGGAAAAAATGTTGCGTTACACGGGGCACGGCCAAAACCAACAGGCCTTGGCAGCCTGACACAGCCCCGGGCCAGGGAGCCCAGACAGCTCCTGCAGGATGTGGGATGAGGACAGACAGGCAGGGTAGGGGGTCTCCGCAGCGCACCCCATGCCGAGCACTCACGGCCAACTCCTGTCCAGGGAGAGGGGTCGCCGGAGGGGCCCATCCGCGAAGGGCCCTCCTCACCATGGGGACACCGGTGGAGCTGCCATGGACCAGCCATGCGAGGAGGGAAGCAGAGCTGGGCTCCAGCCCTTCTGGGGGGACAGGGACAGACACCGCTCCAGCCCCTTCTGCCCGTCGGGGAGCTCTGGGTGACCCCACGCGGAGACACAGGGCCAGGACAGCTTGTGGACCGTCCTGTGGCGGGATGCTGCTCCCCATCTCCAGGGGACGTGGTCCTGATCACAGCCCGCAGGACAGGGAAGGGGGAGCACAGCATCCAGACCCACTGATGGCCCAGCCCCACGGGCCAGGACTCCACGCTCAGCCCAGGAGTGGTTCTGTTCCCACTGTCAAAGCCGCGGTGCGACCAGCGCAGCTCTGGGGCTGGGCTCCCACCTCGGGCTCCACTCCCGGCCCCAGACCCTGCCCGAGCACCAGGGGGGTGGCAGGGGGCCACGATCGACACCTGTGAGAGGGTCCTGGGGCAGACACACGTAGGCAGAGCCTACAGGCAACAGGCTTCTCCGGCCTGGCCCTGCCTGCTGCCTGCACTGTGCTGCCCTGTCCGGCCGCGGGAAGGACACGGCTCTTGGCAGAGCCCCGGCACAGAGCCCAGCCTGACCTGCCTGCGAGGGAAGCAGGTGCCCCGAGGCCTCTTTCCTGTTTCCCACCGGGAGCATCCCAGGGAAGGGGCAGCGCAGGGGTCACTGTGCAACGGGAGCTTCCCTGGCAGCTGGGACCTGTCCCCGGGGGCCGTGGGTGCCGGCGGGACCCCGAGCTGCCCTGCCATCCAGGGGCACCCTGCAGCCGGGGCACGGCGGGTGATGAGTCCCCACGAAGCACCCCACTCCAGCACGTGCGGTGCCACTGGCCTCGGCACTGCTGCGCCCGCGGTGGGTAAGGATGGCGCAAATGGGACCCGCTGGTACCCGGCTGCGGGAGCTCAGCACCGCTCCCTCCCTGGGACGCGCTCCGTGTGTGCCCATCCCCGGGCTGTCCCATACCCTCCTGCCGCGGGGTCCCCCCCTGAACCCCCCAGCCCCGCTCCCGGCCCCGTCGCCCCAACTCCCGCCAAGCGAGCGGAGAGCCGGTCGCCGCAAACCGGGGCTGCCCGGGGAAGGGGCGGCGGGGGGGGTGGGGGAGCTGCGCCACCAACCCGGCGAGGGGCGAGAAGCCCCCGGCACCCACCCCTCGCCCCTCTGCCGCCCGGGACCGGCCTTACCTGGGGGCTGGAGGCTTTCCTGGATGGCCTCGACGTCGGCCAGGTCCGTGCAGACCCCCTGGCCGTGCATGAGGGTGTGCAGGGGCCTCGGTACGCCGCGGGGCGGGTAACACCGGAGCCCGGCGCCGCAGCGGGCGGTGTAAACGCCGCAGGGGGTGCCGCGGCCGAGGGCGCAGGTCGCGCAGCAACCGCAGCCCGGTTCCCGCACCAGCTCCGCGCAACCCTGCGGTGCTTTGCAACGAGCCAGCCGCTCCTCCGAGCACGGCGGGCACTGGATCGCTTCCTCGCCGCCGCCCGGTCCCGCCGCCGCCGCCAGCAGCAGTAACAACGGCAAGAGCGGCGGCGGCGGCGGCGGCGGCGACGACGACGGCGACGACGACGACGAGGACGGCGGCGACGACGACGACGACGACGACGACGAGGACGACTGCGGCGGCAGCGCACGCCCGGCGGCCCCGCGCATGGCGGCTCCGCGCCCGCGGCTGGCGGCGCTCGGCTGGCGGCGGGCGCGGGGCGGCGGCGGCGGCGGCGGCTTTATGCGGCCCCTGGCCACACCTCCCCGCCCGCCGGCACCGGGGCCACCGGCGGGGGCCGCCCCCCCACCCCCCGCCGCCACCGGGGAGAGCCGCTCCCCCGCCGACGGCGGGGGAGCGGCTCTCCCCGGTGGCTTCCCGGTGGCGGCGGGTTCAGCACCGGGGAGGGTGGATTCAGCACCGGCGCCACCGGCGGGGCAGCTCCGGCGCCGGGTAGCGCGGAGAGGCAGCACGGAGACCCCCGAGCCGTCCCCAACACCCCGTCCCCGCAGACCACCCCCTCGCAGCCCCGCTGCCCCCCGCAGCCGCCCCGACACCCTGCCCGCTGCCGCCCGCCCGGTCCTGAGAGCAACTGGGATGAACTGGGGGACGCGCATACGGGGCTGCATCGCGGGGGCTGAGACCCCCAGCGTGGAGCAGCCCGGGGTGGGCTCCACTTCCCGGGAGCGGGGGGAGCAAAAGCGCTGCCGGCAGCACCGCATCCCGGGCAGCTCAGCCCCAGTCTGGCCAGCGACGCCCCGGGACGGCTCCGCCGGCTCCCCGCGCCCCACAGCCCCGGGATAAGCTGAAGGCTGCCGGCACCTAGCGGCTGCTGAGGAAAAGCGGGCGGCAAGCCGGGCGGGAAGCCCGAGCATCCCTCCCCGCGGCTCCGGCCCCGCCAGTCCCTGCAGCGCCCGGGCAGGGACGGCCGGGCAGCACCGCGGCAGGGCGGAGGCCCCGGGAGACGGCAGGGACCCGTCCCTGTGCCCGGGGGGACCGGTCCCCGAGCATCACCCGGGGGGACGGGTGACCCGTGAGCTGGCCCCAGGGGCATCTCAGCCAGCGCCGGGCTCGGGGCAGACGAGGGGACCTGCCTGGATGGGGTAGGGGGATCGTGGGCACGGCCCGGGGTGGGTGAGCGCCGGCACAAGCACGGCCTCGCAGACCCTGCCCGGTGGGAGATGCCACGGCGCCCGGGCAGGCCTCGCACGGGCTGTCCCCCACGCGCCCGGCTCGCTGCAGGGGGTGGCAAGGTGGCAGAGAGCCCCTCTCCCTGTCCCGGGGACAGGATGCGCTGTGGCCAGGGGTAAGGCAGAGACTTGCTGAACTCGTGCCGTGGAACGAGGAGCGGCTGTGTGCTGCAGGGAGCGTTGTCCCGCGTGCCCAGGGACACACCGCCACAGCAGCATCTGGGTGCTGGCCGCGTCACCACACTGGCCCTGGGCAAGGCCAGCAAATCCGCCACCCCAGGCTCCACAAAGACTGATGAGATGACCACAACCATCCCCTACTACCAGCACCAACAGGGAGACGGTGCAGCCTGTCAGGAAGGTGACCTTCACCGTGCGGGACACGAGGAGCCAGCCTGGCCCATTGCGGCACTGCAGGGTGAGCACAACATGCAGGGAACAACCACATCCCGCAGGGTCTGCACTGGACCCACCGAGGACCTGGCTGAGCAGCGGGAGCCACTGGGGTTTGTGACTGCGCTCTGCACCTTGTACATGGCAATTAACAGTCATTAAACATTGGGCCTCGCTGCAGGGCCCTGGAGTGGGGCTCGGTGTAGTGGGTAGGACGAGAGAAGCAGAGCCAGACTGTAATGCAGGGCCTGGGCTGAGAACCCCAAACTCATCTCATGGGTGAGTACATCTAGGGCTCAAACCAGCATTTTGAGGCTTGTGTGCCAGCACTGGTGGCACTGGCCGTGGGGGCTCCCAGGACCATCTTCTCTCTCCGGTGCAGGTGAGCCGGTCAGCACCATGTGTGCAGGCAGGACACAGGCAGGCAGGTGGGACCTAGAGGTGGGCAGGCAGGGTCTGTGTCCCCCCCTGCTCCCCAGCCCCCCTTCTCCCCTCCCAGCCAGTGTGGGGGCCCTGCAAGGCATTGGCACCCGGCACCGCTCCAGAGCCCCTGCCCTGGCTGGCACTGCTGCACCGTGGTGGCCATGACTCGGGGCAGAGGCGCCAGCCTTGACACAGTGTCCAAGCAGGGACCAAACCCAAACAGGTGCCCGGCCCCGCTCAGGCTGCGGCACCTTATCAGCCTTTGGCAGCGCTGAGCGCCTGCTGGGGAGACTGTTGTGTCTGCGGGTGGAGGCAGCGGAGCAGTGCTGGGGGCCGGTGGCGCACACAAGGGATGGGGATGCTCTTGCCCCCCCTCTTCTGGCCAGGAACCGCTCCTCCGGGTCCCCATCCCAGAACCATCCTGCGAGATGGAGAGGGGCTGGGCTGGTGCACCCCCACAGCCACGCTGCCCTTCACCCCCATCACAACCCTGCAGCCAAGGAGGGTGCTCGGTGCATGGTGTTCAGTGCTCAGTGCACAGTACAGGATGCTCGGTGCAGCCCAGCTCCCCCGCCTGTGATGGGGCAGCCCCGTGCACCCAGGCCCGGGGCTCTGTGGGCTCCCAACACCTCTTTCCCAACCTCGGTGGCTCATTGGGGTTCCCAAGGATGTGGGGGGCTCAGGCTGCTTCCCTGTAACTCTGCCAAGCAGGGTCTGGAGCAACCCCAGCCCTGGGGAAAGGCTGCAGGTCAGGGGCAGAAGAGGGGCTGGAGGTCAGAGAGGGCTGGAGACCCCCGGCTAAGGGTGGCCCTGACGGAGCTGGGGAGACACAGGGCCCTTTGCGCCCAGTGTGGGACATGGTGACTGCACACACTGCAGGGCGCAGGTATCGTGCCCGCTGCAGGACCCTGATGCCTCCTGGGCTCTCACAGCCTCGTCCCCCGGGCTCAGCCTGGCTGACCCATGAGCTGGTCTCCATCCCCTCCCGGCGCCAGGCACCAGTGGCCGGGCAGACCCCATGGAGCACCCGGCTGCTCTCGCCACAGCTGATGCCCCTTGCTCTCAGCCAGCCCCTTCCTCCACTCCCTTCCTCGCTGGTTTTACTCTCCATTTCCAAGCAGCATCTCCTCCCTGGCCCTCCCTTGCCTCACTTCCAGCAGCTCCTCCTGGCCCTGGCTCCCTTCCCTGCGATTCCCGGCTGCCCTCCTTGTCCCTGGCCGCAGGGCAGAGGGTGACATGGCTGCGTGGGTGCTCAGCCCCCGCCGGATGCGGTCCGTGGGACACGGGTGCTGGGGCGGGTGAGGGGCGTGTCGGGCAGCGCGGGGGCCGCCGTGATAACAGTGGGAGCCGTGCCGGGGCAGCGGGAGCAGACGGTGCAGGCGAGCGGGATGAGCCAAGCCCCAACGTCCTGGGCAGCCTGGCCCCGAGGCAGCGGCATGGGGTGCAGCGGCCCCCAGCATCTCCTCCGTGTGCTCTGCATCCTCTCGGTGCTGGCCGGACGCCTGCCCCCCACCACGGCCCAGTGGTTTTACCCCCTGGGCTTGGAGGACACCACGCCGGATCCGGGCACCAGCCCCATGGCCCCCACAGCGTCCACCCTGGATGGGGAGGAAGGTAGGCATGGCAGGATGAGAGCATGGATTCCCCGGCACCCCCGGCTCCTGCACCCCACCAAGGAGGAGGAAAGGAGGTGTGGGGTGCCAAGGTTCAGGGCTGCTGGTGGCACCGCTGCGGCCACGGCAAGTGCCGGGAACTGGGATTGCCGTGCCACGCCGGTCCCCCTCCAGCCCTGCCACCTCCCACCCTATTGCCCCTTTGCTCTTGCAGACGGAGATGCCCGCAGCGTGGAGCCCACGCGGAAGGTGCTGCTGAGCAAACCCCCGCTGGCGATGACCCCCAGACGCCGGGAGCCCCTCGCCAGGGGGACAGCGAAGGGTCCGGGCCATGCTCCGCTGCGCACGCGAGGCCAGGTGCCTTTCCCCGGCAGCATCCCCCCCCTGCTCCCCCAGCCCTCCCAAAACTCCCCAGCCTCTGCCGGGCCCCTCGCCGCGTCCTCCCCCTTATCTGTGTGCTGCCCACACAGCCGCACCAGCCCGGGCAGGGCAGCGTGCCCTGCTCCAGCCCCCAGCCACGGCTCAGCTGCCTCTGCCCCCTTGGAAAGGAGCTGTGGCAGCTCCCGGCGTCCACCCGCATGGCACAGCCCCATGGCAGAGCTGGGGCTCAGCCCCCACCCCGGGCGGCGGGAGGGTCCCGCGTGCCCCCCGGGATCCCCCCAGCCCCGCACTGAGCTCTCTCCGTCCGTCCTAGCAGCACCGACCCATGGTCACCCCAGAGATCTTCGAGGGGAGCGCGGAGGAAGAGGAGTTCCTGCAGATCAAGGTGGTGGAGGGGTCCTGGTCCCCACGGGGGCTGCGAGGGGCAGCCCAGGATGGGCACTTGGGCAAGGGGCTCTGGGGGAGGAGGGCTGACAGGGTGGGACGGGGTCAGTGCTTGGGGGGGTCTCACGCTCAGCCCCTCCTCTCCTCTGCACAGACGACAGCGAAGGGGCTGCCCCGGCGGTTGCCCCCAGCCCCGGAGACGGACCCTGCTCTCCAGGTGAGAGGTGGGTGCAGGGCACCCATGCCGGACCCTGCAGCCGGGGCTGCCGTCCCGTGGCTCACCACTCTCTCCCTCTCCAGATGCACAACGGCTCCGGCTGCGTCTGCCCCGTGCGTCCCGGCCCTCCCGGCCCAAAGGTGAGGTGGTCCTCCCCGTGGAGAGGCATAGGGGTGCGGGGACCCACAGTGACCCACTGGGAGAAATCCCATGTCTGTTTTGGCCGTGCAAAACCATTTCTGCTGAGGATTTGGACTCTCGCTGTGGGGTCTGGGGCGGGGGGGTGACTCAGGTGTCCCCTGGCAGGGGGGCAGCAGGTTCCCTCAGTGGGCACCGGTGGCGGAAAGCATGAGGAGCCGGGAGCTGGGAGCCAGGCTCTGTCTTTCCCCGACAGGGAGAGAAAGGCGACCGAGGGTCCCCGGGAGAGAGAGGCCAGCCTGGATTCCCTGGGGAGAGAGGAAAGTCCGGCAGCTCAGGGCAGCCAGGTCACCAGGGGCCCCGGGGTCCGCCGGGTCCTCCGGGACCGCCAGGGCCCCCGGGACCACCGGGCGCCTGGGGAGCCAGGAGCCCTCCCGTGCCCGCCGCCCTCCCCGAGGGATTGGGGAACGAGGTGAGAGCCAGAGTGAGGGGCACAGGGAGGCGATGCCGGGGTGGGTGGGCGATGCCGGTGCTGGCTCCTGTGTCCATCCCCGGCTGGACTGGCAGGGATGGGGAGGGCTGGGGTGCGTGGCCGTGGGAGTGGGCAGCCCAGAGGAGGGGGACCAGGGGATGGGACGCAGCCATTCACCGACTCTGCTCTCTCTTTCCTCTCTCCCTCCAACCCAACAAGCAGCTGGGAGCGTCCAGCCCTGTGGGAAATCCAGGACCCCCAGGTCCCCCCGGGCAGCCTGGCCTGCCCGGACCCCCAGGCTACCCAGGCCATGAAGGCCCCCCAGGGGTCCCTGGGCGGGAGGGGCAGCCGGGACCCCCTGGTCTGCAGGGGGCTGTGGGACCACCCGGTTTCCCTGGGGCTGAAGGACCTCCAGGGTCTCCAGGCTCGGCTGGGCCAGACGGACCCCCGGGGGCACCAGGGCTCCCAGGGCCACAGGGTCCCCCCGGGGTGCCTGGGCATGAAGGACCCCCTGGTCCCGCAGGACCTGCATCGCTCCCTGGCAAACCAGGGCTCCGAGGGGAGCCGGGATTCCCCGGACTAAAGGTAAGGGGGGATTCCCACCCCAGCCCATCCATGGCCCTGGGGCCAGAGCCCTGCCGCTGTGGGGCCCAGGGGGACACGGGGTGCTGAGCCCCCGTGCTCACCACCCCGTGTGCCATGTGCCGGCAGGGTGAGAAGGGCGAACGTGGACTACCGGGCATGCCGGGGAGCCCTGGCCGGACCGGAGAGACGGGCTCCCCAGGCATGCCCGGTCCCATGGGGCCGCCGGGGCCACCGGGGGACTACAGGGTGAGTAGGGGGTCCCAGGGCTGTGGGTGTTCAGGGGCGGGGGGCAGCCCCTCACGCTCACCCCGGCACATCCTCTCCTTCCAGTGCGACTCGCGCCACGCAGGGCACCGTGGATCGGCCGGGCCACCGGGCCCCAAGGTGAGCCGGGGGAGCGGGCACCGTGGGTGACGGGTGGTAGGAGCGGGGGCACAGGGACGGCATCGGCTGTGGCCGTTCCCCAGTGCCGGCGCCCAGACCACACAGCTCCGTGGCGGGTGTCACCCCGTGGAGCGACACACGGTGCTGTGCCAGGGGGCCGGGAGTGCCCGGGAAGCCCTGGAGCAGGGACACTGATGGGAACTCTCTGCTTTCCTTCCAGGGAGAAAAGGGTGACCCTGGAGAGCGGGTTTGTAGCCGCAGGCACCGGCGCGGGGGGAGCTGGCTGGGGAGGGTCCTGTCCGCACACCCTGAGTGTGAACCCGAGCCCCATGCGCTGCCTCCGCTCCCCCACTGCCCTCTCTCTGCCAGGGCAGTGCCAGCCTTCGGCTCACCCCGGTGGCACTGTCGAAGTCCCCAAATGGGCTGGGGCACTGGGGGGGGGGCAGGCAGCGAGTCACACCATCCCCTGGGGGACGTGCAGATGCACACACTCATGCACACACGGAGCGTGCACACCCATGCAAGCATGCAGTGCACCCATGCATGCACACAGCACACACCTGTGCACAGCTGTGCACGCACACAGCGTGCACACATATCCGTCCCCACCACCCAGCACAGGGTCTAATCGTGCCTCTCTCTGCGGCTCACCCAGGGGTGCTGCTACGGGGAACACGGATGCAAACCAGGCCACCTCCCTTTCCCCAGCACTGGCAGCCAGTCCGGCTCCTGGGTGCCCATCAGTGGGTACCAAACGGTGAGTCCTCAGGGCTCGGGGGGCCCCGTCATGGCGAGGGTTGCCCAGGGACCCCAGCCTGGCCTTGGGGACCCTGCTGCCGGAGCCCAGGCGGCTCTGCATGCCCCACAGCACAGCTGACCCCACCAGCAGCCCCGCAGGGCTCACAGCCCCAGCTGGGATGGAGGGATGGAAGATGGAGGGATGGAGGATGGAGAGGGGGAGGATGGAGATCAGTCTCAATCTTCTCTTTCTCTGCAGGGTGGCAAAGAGGAGCCAGAAATTTACGGAGCGATCATACCCCATGTGAGAGACACTGCCTGGCTTGCATCTGCGCGCTGCCCTGGCCCGGGGAGGTTCAGCCCCGGGAGGGGAACGGAGCGGGAAGGATGAGGGACAGCAATGGGGTGTCTTATAGCTGCCCTCCCAAAAGGCAGCACCAAAATAGCCCAGTCCAACCTCCACACTGCTCTACTGCAGGGTCTTCGAGGTCCCCCCGGGAACCCTGGCCCACCTGGCCCCCCCGGCCCCCCCGGAGCACCAGGTCTCCTCTACCTCAACGTAAGGTCCAGCATGGGCTGTGTACATGCCTGTGCCAGAGCACGCATATGCGTGAGCATGCACGGCATGAGGGGCTCCCCACAAACCTGCCTGTCTTTGCTTCCAGAGGATCTACCCCATCCGTGCCCCGCCGCCCTGCAAGCAGCCGGTAAGCCACGGCCTCGCTGTCCCCGAGAGAGACCCTGTCCCCTCCCCATGCACCGGGACGGGCATCCCTGTGCACGGCAGCAGTAACAGGCCCCCCCCCTTGCCTTCGCAGGCAGCTGCCGACGCAGGCTGGGCAGCAGGTAAGGGCATTTCTCAGGTGTTTCGGGGGGTCCAGCCTCCACAGAAACACCTTTTGTGAAGTCTTGCCTCCCTTCCCGGGTGCCAGGGCCACGCCACCCTGCATGGGTCCCTGGCACCGCAGCTGGTTCTCCCACCCGGCTCCCATGGGAGCATCTAGCCCCTGTGCCAGGGCACCTTGTGACCCCCCACCCTCTCCGGGCTCTCTAGATGCTGACATCCCTCAGACGGAGCCGCCGGACCCCCACGCCGATCTCCGGGTGCGTCCTGGCTGCGGCCGCGGGCAAGCCCCCCAGGCTGTCCAGCTGCCCCACGCGCCCCGGCTGGGCCGTGAACCTCTCCATCCCTCCCAGCGCCAGACGTGGGTCTTCAGGTCCAAGGAGCTGATGCTGAAGTCGGGCAGCGCCGTGCCCGAGGGGAGCCTGGTCTACGTGCGGGAAGGGAGCAGTGCCTACCTCCGGACCCCCACCGGCTGGAGCCGCCTCCTGGTACCGTGCACCGAGGACGCCCCTCGGGGTCCCTCGCAGGGAGGGGGGGTCCGGGCTCCAGCCCTGGCAGCTGGCACCGGGCTGGATTTGGCCCTGGAACAGCAGAGCTCGGGGAAGGAGCTGGTTCCCTCCTAACCCGTCTCTCTGGTCGTTGCATTGAGCAGCTGGAGGATTCGGAATCGCTCTTTGTCGGTGATGACCCCTCCGCCTCCACCCCACGGTACCAGGTGAGGGGTGCGGGCAGCCGCCGGGTCCGCTCACGTCCCAGCAAGGGACAAGAGCCCTCCTTTGCCTGCCGGGGGGGGGACAGGCCCCTGCGGGACTGTCGTCTCCTTTCCATCCAGGAGGCGAAGCAGGTGAAGACGAGAGGTCCTGACGTGGGGCTGCCCGCGCTGGCCCCGACGGACTCGCTGGTGAGCCCTGCTGCGGCTCCGGCCGCGCCAGGAGGGACGTGCCGTGGAGACGGGCTGTTGGCGGGGCAGTGCCAGCCCGGCACACGCAGAGCCTGGGGTCGTGTTGGTCTGGGGAGGGTGCTGCACCCACGGCACAAGGATGGGTGTCCCTGGGCTGACCTGAGCTGTGTTATTCCAGGTCCAGAAGGAGGAGGGACAAGGGCTGCCCCAGATCCTGCCAACCACCATCGCACCGCGGATCCCATCAGTAAGCAACGCCCGGCCCTGGGGGTGGGAGACAAGTGGCCTAGCCATGGGAGAGCGGGGAGAGGTGCCCGGGGGACCCCCTCCATGCCTGGCCAGCACCGTCGGAGACTCGCACCCTCCCAGGAAGGGGGGAGCAGAGACCTCGATGTCTGGCCATGCCTGAGCCTCCTCGCTGCCCTGCCTCCCGTCCCCAGCTCCGTCTGGCCGCCCTGAACGTTCCCCTCGCTGGCGACATGAGCGGGATCCGAGGTGCCGACCTACAGTGCTACCGGCAGTCCCAGGAGGCTCGGCTCTACGGCACTTTCCGGGCGTTCCTGTCGGCCCCCGCCCAGGACCTGGTCTCCATCGTCAAGAGGACAGACAGGACCCTCCCCGTCGTCAACACGAAGGCAGGTACCCCCGTCCCCCGTGGGGGCTGCAGGCAGCAAAGCCCTGTGGCCCCTGGTGAGCCTCGGTGGGGGGATCCTTGCCCGGTCCTGCTGCACGCCGGCCGTGCTTGGCACTTGCATTTTGGGGAGCTGGGAGGAACCGAGGGCAAGTTATTGCCCACAAGGGCATCGCCCCGGCCCCCGGCTCAGCACCGCTGCTTGCACCCGCAGGGCCAGCTGCTGGCCAAGTCCTGGAGCTCCCTCTTCGAGGGCCAGGCTGGTGCCGCCCCACGGGGCCCCATCTACTCCTTCAACGGGCGCAATGTCCTGATGGATCCCCTCTGGTGAGTCCAGCCACAGGGTGATCGCCGGCAGGGCATCCCTGAGCAAATGCACCCATGCCAGGAACCGGGGTGGGTAAGGGGGGCTGCAGTCGGTTCCCCCCCTCCCCGCCCCTGGCGCTTGCATGGATGCAGGAGCTGCTGCAAAGAGCTGGAGGTGTCCCGGAGGGTGTCCCCCCAGCCCCTCTCACCCCCATCCCCGTCTGCAGGCCCCAACGGCTGGCCTGGCACGGATCCACGCAGCGGGGCGGCCAAGCCCGCAAGCGGGATTGCCAGGGCTGGCACAGCTCTGGCCCTGGGGAGGGTCTGGCCGCCCCCCTGGGCGAGGGCAAGCTGCTGGCCGGGCAGCGGCACAACTGTTCCGAGGCGCTGGTGGTGCTCTGCGTGGAGGTGGCCTTTCCCTACCGGCATATGTGGTGACCCCGGCACCAAGGCACCGGTGACCCCCCTGCCGCATGCCCCACGCAGCCCCCCCCCCGCATCCTGCGGGGATGGGGATACAGCCCCGGGAGCCTCGTGGGCAGCACCGGCGGGGAGAACTGCGGCATTGGAGCGAGACCACTGAGAGGACACCAACCCCGTGGCCGGGTTGTGCCGTACTCGTCCCCGGCTGTGCTGTCCCTGCAGATCCCCGTGCCGCGGGGCGGCAGGGTGATGCCAGGCTGTGCCCGGCCACCTCCCTGCACGTCCAGCGAAGCGAATGCTGTCACTGCCCCAGAAATAAAGACGCAAAAAAGTCGGTGTTTTGGATGACACCCAGCGCTCTGTTATGGGGCCGGGGGGGGGGGGCCTGCCCAGGACATTGCCTGCTGGCTGCAGTGAGGGGCATGGCAGGGGCAGGGGGGGGGCACACTGCAGCCAGCCCGGGGAATGGGGAAAGGCTCTGGAGCCACGCGTGGGCTTCAGCCCCGTTGGGATCAGCACAAACAGGGGGACAGGGTGGAGGGAACACCACTGCGGGGGGGGTGAAGTCACAGGGTTCCATTTCCAGTGATGTCAGGGTTGCCGGGCCCCGCGTCAACAGAGCAGCCTCTCCCAGAGCGCAGGCAGGAGGGTTCGCCTCTCCCGGCTTGCGGGCAGCGCGGTTTGCCCCTCCGGGAGTGCCAGCAGCGGACGGAGGCACCATGCACAAGAAGCGGGCACCATCACCCTCCCTGCAGAGGAGCGGGCAGGCAAGGGTGCGCAGGCAGGGCTGGGGCGGGGGGTTCGGGCAGCAGCCGAGAGGTTTGGGTCTCTGCCTGCACGGGGCGGCAGCCCCCCGGTGGGTGGCTCTGGGGTAGGTACAGGGGGGCACGCTCCAGGGCCCGGTGCTTGTTGAAGAGGCAGTACCGCTGTGCCCCAGTGTCCCCAGTGTGTCCCCAGTGTGTCCCCGGGGCCTCCCCAGTGGGTCCCAGGGCCTGCACAGTATGCTCCAGTGTGACATGCGAGCCAGCCCAGCAGGTCCCTGCAAGTCCCCAGAAGCTGCCCAGTGTATCCCAGTGGGTCCCTGGGCCCCCCCTCAATGCGTCCCAGTGGGTCCCTGCGACCTGCCCAGTGGGTCCCAGAGCCTGCACAGTATACCCCAGTGTGACATGAGGGCCAGCCCAGTGGGTCCGCAGGGCCTGTCCAGTAGGTCCCTGCGTGTCGCCAGAAGCTGCCCAGTGTATCCCAGTGGAGCCCCGGAGACCTGCCCTGCGCGTCCCAGTACACCACACCACCAACGGCAACCGTGCAGGCGTGGAGCCCAGCCGCACAGCGCCCGCCCCTTCGCTCTTCTATTGGCTGATTTTGCTGCCCGTCTCGCGGCTTTCCCTTCTGAGTGGCTGGTTTGAATGCACCGGGAGCGCCTTCTGACTGGCGAGAGGGAGGGGAGGAGGGCATCCGTGTCCCCGCCCTCCCGCTGCGATTGGAGGCGCTCTGGGGGCCCGCGGGCGGCGATTGGCGGAGGGTTTCGGCGGGCTGAGGGGAGTTTTGAAAGGCGCCGGGCGGTTGGGGCCGCCATCGCCTCCGCTCAGCAGCGTCCGCCGCCGCCATGGAGCTCCAGCACTCCCCGTCGCCCCTCCGAGTGCGTGCGGCGCCCCGCCACCCTCTCCCGCCCCACACACCGCGGTCCCCTGTCCCCGCAGGGCTTCGGGTTCCCCCCCCGCCCCGTCCCCTCGGCGTCCCCGGCTTCCCTCAGGGTCTCCCCGGGCTTCTCCCGCGGCCTCTTCCCTCAGCCCCCCCGGTTTCCTCAGATCCCCCGTTCCTCTGAGATTTCCCCCATCCACACCCCGGATCCTCTCCCTCGGTACCGTGTCGGGGTCCCCTGCCTCCCAGGCCCACTACAACTCCCCCCCCCCCCCCCGACTTGATCCCCTTCGGGCCCCCCCGTTCACCTCCCGGATCCCGCTGCCCCTCACTGCCGTTGTCTTCCCCACCCCCGAGCAGCCCGCGAACGAGAACCTCCGGGTGCTCAAGGGCGATGGCACCAAGAAGCAGCTCTCGGTGGAGCACATCTACCAGAAGAAGACGCAGCTGGAGCACATCCTGCTCCGGCCCGACACCTACATCGGCTCCGTGGAGCTGGTCACCCAGGTGCGGGGGGGGGGCGGGCCGGGCCAAGGGAGGGTCGTGGGGTTAAGCCGCCTGAACTCCTCAGTGCAGGCGAGAAGTCATTAACATCTGTTTATAAAGCACAAAACCTCTGTCTTACAAACTGATGGTACAAAAGAGGAGGTGTACCTGTGGGCTTATGTATTTCTTGCCTTCTTTTCAGCAAATGTGGGTTTTTGATGAGGATGTGGGCCTTAACTGCAGAGATGTGACCTTCGTGCCTGGCTTATACAAAATCTTTGATGAGATTCTAGGTAAGGTGACCTGTCTGTTGAGTCAATGGTTGGTGAGTTATTAATGGGTGCTGAATGTCTAAGAAACTGGAACTAAATATAAGAACTTATCAAGTGTACTTTTACGTGGTTGCGTTGTTGACCAAGTAATGTCTATTATGTAATCTGATGGATGGTGTTCACAGAGTACAGTGTTTGCCGATTGTGCTTCAAAATATTGGATGCTAATGTCCTTCCATTAGCGCTACTTAATAGTAAGCCACTCATGGGATGATGGTGCATGCTATTACAAAATCAATTTAATTCAGCCCCAAATTGTCCCTTTTATGTTAACTTGCAGTACTCCTCTTTGTAACTTGCAAAATATTTGCATACCAAGATGATTATTAGTCACATTGTATTGAATTTTTGCATTCATTCTACTGGAGACACTTTATAGTTAATAGTTTTGTCTTGATTGAGAATGTAATATAATAACAATAATTCTTCCATTCTAGTCAATGCTGCAGACAACAAGCAGAGGGATAAAAGCATGTCATGCATTAAAGTTACAATTGATGTGTAAGTTTTATTTCATCTTTGTTCATTGCCTTCCCAACTCAAGTGCATTAGATTTTCTCATTCAGATGCTGTTCTGCTAAGCTGGTGTAGTACTGGAGGGCTCTGTGAGGTGGCCGATCCAAGTTAGATCAAATGTAATTCACTACTTGTGAAAACCTTTTTCTTTGTTTAGTCCCTTGGTCTCTTACAGAGTGCTGACTTGTGAAATGACTGCTTTTTTGTTGTTGTTTTCTGTTGTGGCCATTTGCCTCTTTTCTTCCTCTCAATCTTTTTATTCTGTCATTGAGCATAGATAGAGGATTTTTATGTCTGGTGATCCATTTTATAGACGGTATCTGCAGATCTGAGAAGTTTTTTTTGACTTGTCCTCCCTCTGCTGGCTGTTTCTGCGCTCGCTGAACAGGATTTGCCCTTGATGAAATGGTGGCCTTTCCCCAGAGCTTTTGTATACTACTTGTTTCATAGCTCTGTCATTTGCAGCCTTAAAAACACATGGGGTTTTCTTTTTCCCCTAGAGAGAATAACACAATCAGCGTATGGAACAATGGGAAAGGTATTCCAGTTGTTGAACACAAAGTGGAAAAAGTCTATGTGCCTGCTCTTATCTTTGGACAGCTACTAACATCCAGCAACTACGATGATAATGAGAAGAAAGTCACAGGTAGGGAAGACTCTCAAATATGTGCTAGTATTTTTGAGCAGCCTGATTGGTTTAAATGTGTGAGCTGAACTAAAGGGAGGGGGGAGAGGGTCCTTGGTGCAACGTAAAAGCGGCGTTCTAAGTCCGTCAGAGAGAAGTCTCCATGCTCTATTTTATCATAATAATGGTACAAACATGAGAACAGGAAAAAATTCTCTTTGAACACTAATCCCAATTAAATATGGGTTTATAGTCGCGTACCGAGTTTGTAGGATATTGGTGCTTATTGACAGTTGTACTTTGATTGTGCTGAAGTAGCTGAATTCCTGTTAGTTGGGAATTGTTTTAGATGGTTTTGAACAAAGGTAATAACACAAGTCTGCTTTCCTTCTAATTCCAGGTGGACGAAATGGTTATGGAGCCAAACTGTGCAACATATTTAGCACAAAATTTACTGTGGAAACTGCGTGTCGTGAATACAAAAAGTTATTCAAGCAGGTATGAACATGTCTTATTTTAGTAAGATTATACACGAGATTTTCAAATAAGACCCTAAGTTTTTGTTCCAAAAATCTAGGCATAACTTGCGATCAGTGCACTGTGATTAGGATAAATTTGGCCCACAGTTACTGTACCACAAAATGTAATTCCAATGAATAATGAAATGAGCAGACATAATCAGAATCTAGTTTTTAACCAGCGTTTTTTTTTAATTTGAAAGTATTTAAAACTCATAAATCAGCTTACTGCTTTTAAAAACTAAGTTAGTTGCTCATGTGTGTTAGACTTGCACCTCACAAAACCTCCTTTTCTCAGACCTGGACAGACAACATGGGAAAGGCTGGTGAAATGAAACTGAAATATTTTGATGGAGAAGATTACACATGTGTCACTTTCCAACCTGATCTGTCAAAATTCAAAATGACAATTCTTGATAAAGACATTGTAGCACTAATGTCTCGAAGAGCATATGATATTGCTGGATCCACGAAGGATGTCAAAGTTTTCCTAAATGGACAGAGGCTGCCTGTAAGTGACCATTTAAAAGAAACGGTGATATCTGTATTTCTCATGCCATTTAAACAGTGAGATTTTGTGGAAGCAATTTGTGTCATTATACATAGCAAAGGAAAAATTTGCATGAGTGATTTCTCTGCCCACTTTTCAGGAGGATATGAATTAAGTATTTATAGGAGCTGTTATAAACGAGTCATCTGCTTTCATCCGTATGCAGGTGAAAGGATTCCGCAGTTATGTGGACCTCTATCTGAAGGACAAAGTAGATGAAACTGGTAATGCGCTTAAGGTTATCCATGAGGAAGTAAATTCTCGGTGGGAAGTGTGTTTGACTTTAAGTGAAAAAGGCTTCCAGCAAGTTAGCTTTGTCAACAGCATTGCCACTACAAAGGTAACTCTTCTTCAGTTTATTTAGACAAGCTAATGCCATATTCTTCATCATTAATATTCTTAGCTATTTTCAAATGTATACATGTTAGTGAAAAATACTTAGTTGCTTAATGTTGCAAAGACTATCCTTAAAGTTTTAAATAGATATGCATACTTTTTTTTTTTTTAATGGAATCACCACCAGGTCTTTGGTCCCATTTTCCCTTAGGGTGGCAGGCACGTTGATTATATAGCTGACCAGCTTGTGACTAAAATCATTGACGTTGTGAAAAAGAAGAACAAAAACGGAGTTGGAGTGAAGCCTTTTCAGGTACAATGTCAGAATTTCCCCAGTGGGAAACACAACTCTAGCATTATTGCAAATTGTAACTACAGCTTAATGCATTAGTACATTAATTAATAATACATATTTCCATTGTACAGACAATATATATAAAATTGCTAATTACAGAAGTCTCGTACTGTCCAGCTGAAGCCAACTAACAATCTTCTCTTAGTTTGGCTGCTGCGTTTTGTAATCAGAACACTCTAAGTCAGTGTAGATGCACTAAAACTCAGTATCTCTTAGATAATACCTATTTAGGCTGAGAGCTGCTGATTCCTTGACATCCCAAATCATATAACATTGTTCATGAATGTTCATTAGCTGTCCTAAATTCTTTTGAGACATCTAGGAAAATTCAAAAACATACAGTGATCACTGAGTTTTTCCTCACTGTGTAATTCTGACAGGCAAATGTCAGAATGCACTGCTGTTACTGAGGTGAGCCTGTATAATGTGTGGTGCATGTTGTATTTAACTATAGGTGAAGAACCACATGTGGATTTTCGTGAATGCCTTAATTGAAAACCCAACATTTGACTCTCAGACTAAGGAGAACATGACTCTGCAGGCAAAGAACTTTGGCTCAACATGTAAACTGAGTGAAAAATTTATTAAGGGTGTAAGTACTGATATACATGGATAATCAAGATGTCCATAAAACTGCATCTTATGTTTAATGTGGCAAATATATACTTTTGAAGTAATGTCATGAACTAAAGAAAAAATATGTAACTTAAAATTCTGTCATTGTTAAGGCTTTTCCCACAATTGTTTGGGGTTATTTTTTGTATTGCAGGCAGTTGCCTGTGGCATTGTTGAAAGTATCCTAAACTGGGTAAAATTTAAAGCTCAGAGCCAGCTGAATAAGAAATGTTCGGCTGTGAAACACACTAAGATTAAGGGTGTTCCTAAGCTGGATGATGCCAATGATGCTGGTAAGTGTTATACATGCTTTGTAACCAATTCATTCAAAAACAGTTAAAACTTGTTTGTTAGACAAACGAAAGAATTGTCTCCTAAGGAAAAACAAGAAAACCTGTAATTATAGGTTTTTTCCCCCATTTTACAGTCCCATTTACTATGTTTATCCCCATTTACTGTGTGCAGTGCAACAAAACCTGTATGTGTTAGAAGATATTTATTATTATTTGTGAGTATGCAGGCTTTGATTTCACTTTGTAATTAGAAAATTGACTTTTTTTTTTTTTTTTTTTAAAGGCAGCAAGAATTCTTTAGATTGTACACTTATCCTGACTGAGGGAGACTCAGCCAAAACACTGGCTGTCTCTGGTCTAGGAGTGGTTGGTAGAGACAAATACGGAGTATTTCCCCTTCGTGGGAAAATACTCAACGTCAGAGAAGCTTCTCATAAGCAGGTTAGTTGGAAAATCGTTATAACCTGCATGTTAGAAGGCGTGGTATGCTTTGTGTAATGCAATGTGTTTTAACTGAGTCGGTACAGCTGAACCCCTGGAACACTAACTCATAGGAGTAATATATTAAATGCCTGAGTCTAGTCTCACCTTCAGCCTGCCTTGCTGGTTAAGTGGGAATATTGATTAAGTCCTGTTCGATGTTTTGCCTGAAGGGATAGTGTTTGTCCTGTGGACTAGAAAATGTTTGGAATGATCTAGAATAATTTAAGCATTAGACTTCAGTTTAGAAATTGTAAGTTTCTAAACAGCAAAAAAACACTGACAAGACAAAGCTCAGCCAACAGTATACTTATGGATAATTTTAGACTTTTTTGAGCTACATTTTAAGTCTGAAAGACAAGTTTTTATTCCGTGTGATCTTTTCCAGATTATGGAAAATGCTGAAATCAACAACATCATCAAGATTGTGGGTTTACAATATAAAAAGAACTATGAAGATGAAGAATCTTTAAAGAGTCTTCGCTATGGAAAGATTATGATTATGACAGATCAGGTTAGGTTCACTAAAATTGAAAATTGAGAGAGGAAAATAAACACTTGAATACAAAGGAAAAAAGAAAATACTACCTTTCTCCCACTGCCATTGTTGTACCTAATTCTCTCTCTTTGTTTCTTTTTATCGTTCTATATTTTAGTGGGTCATAATGTCTTTTCAGCCACAAAACAAAACAGATAAAGTAGAGGGGGGAGTGGCATCACCAAAGAGCTAAATACTGTCTTTCCAGTCTGCTGATTCAAGGTCCTTGACCAGTCCTTGATACCTTTTTTCACCAAGAATGTGTCTTTTCCATTTCTCTTAATTTTCAGTAGTTAAACAACGCATGGTCACCTTTTTAGAAGTGAAAGTTAATAGGGTCAGCAGGAATTATAGAATCATTTGCTATTAAGCTAACAATTGTCAATTCCGTCATGTCCCTGATAAAATATGTCTTTTTTTTTTTTTTTTTTCCCTTTTTAAATCAGGATCAGGATGGATCACATATCAAAGGTTTGCTGATTAACTTCATCCATCACAACTGGCCATCCCTTCTAAGGCACAACTTTTTGGAGGAATTTATTACTCCCATCATAAAGGTAAGGGTTGGCTAGATGGTAAGGTGAATGAGTAAGGATCCGTTGGTCCAAATCAGTCTCTCATTTCACAGTTAAAATATTTGTTCATTGTAGGCCTCTAAAAACAAAGAAGAAATTGCATTCTACAGCATTCCTGAATTTGAAGAATGGAAAAACAGTACACAGAACTACAATTCATGGAAAATCAAGTACTATAAAGGTTTGTAGAAGACTTAGTATGGTGAAATTAAATGATCCAAGTAAGACCATTCATGATTAAATTCAGTTAGCCCTGCTTTTGCAGAAAGGGTTTGGACCTGGTGTCTCTTCCGTCCTAAGATATTCTTGTTACAAATACATGCAACATAAAATAAAATATAGAAGTCCGGAAACAATAACCTCTAACTGGATAAAATCTCAATAACATCTCTCAAAGTGGAACTACTTCAGCCCTCTTAGGCAATTATGCTCAGTTTTATGTGCTATTTTCCCTACAGTCCTTGTGTACTGTTAGCATTGTAAGCTCTAAGTACTTACTCCAGAATTGCTTAATACCAACAAGAAAGTTGCCAACTGCAGAACAATGGATGATGAGGAATCATTTCCAATTTGCAGTTAATCATTTCAGATATCTACAGGAGTTAAAGACAAAATCCAAAAGTACAACATGCAACTGCTCACTTAGCTGTAATTCTTGTGATTTTTAAAATAACCTAAGTTTTCAGTAAGTCATCTTCCTGCTGTACATTTATATGATGTGTCACAGAAACTAGGCATAGCAAAGTATTTTTTAACTGCAACTTAATTTAAGCAAGAAGTTATTAGGATTAACTAGTACTGTCTCTGCAGGTTTGGGTACCAGCACATCGAAGGAGGCTAAAGAATACTTTGCAGATATGGCTAAACATCGAATTGGTTTTAAATATTCTGGTCCTGAAGATGATGCTGCGATCACCCTGGTAACTAACACTTGATTTAATTGCTGACTTACTACCTTTGGTATTCCACTGTTTAGATTGCTGTGTATTTTCTCTTAAAATGCTCTTAGAGGCCTTTGGGCTTGAGACAATCTCTTTGTTACCAAGGCTACGGCTTTAATCTAACCAGTAGAAGCACATCTGTCCACAGACCTCAGGCCAAGAGTACCCTTTTAATGATGGTTTTTAAATATAGCTCAGAACAAATTAATCACTACAAACCAATTGGCATTTTCAGACACAATAGTAAATACTCTTTTAACCTTTTTCTGCACATTCTGCTGCAATTTTTTCCAAGTCAGGCCTTCCCTTTCTCCCCCAGATTTTCTTCTTGTAAAATGGTTCACCAGTGGATTAAAACAGTCCTCGCTTCTGTGAACTTCTTCACCTGCAGTAGTCATTGACTCTTAAGTATTTCGAGATATTAGGCAATGCCAAAAAAACAAGTTTTTCCCCAAAATATTAATTTCCCCCCAAATCTGCTTTAGTTTTATGTTATTGTGTTAAAAATCTATACATTTAAACCTAACTACCGTGTCTCCTAAAGACTGGTGGAAATTATGCTCTTAAATATGTTTAGCTACAAGAACTTTTTATTGCGCTTCTTGGGCTATTAAGTCAGCCTGTTTAGCACATTATTCTCCTGGGTAAACTCTTCCTGTATGCTTTCTTTTTCTCAAGTGGTCCAATAGGGCACACCACAGAATGTCTTAGAATTGAGTTACTTCTCATTTTGTAATATACAGGCCTTTAGCAAGAAGAAGATAGAGGAGCGAAAGGAGTGGCTGACTAATTTCATGGAGGACAGAAGACAACGGAAGCTGCATGGTCTGCCAGAGGTAAAAGGTTTATGTATATAAGGAAACTGCTTTCCTGTCTCTCCCTGGGGCTGTTCTCAGCTTCATTCTGGTATGCTAGGGCTGCTCACAGCTTCAAGTCAGTGAGTCAGTCACTGCATTGCGGGACACTTAAAATGTTGCAAGATTTTGCAGAGCAGCAGCTTCTCTCATCTTGTCAGCGTGGCCTCATTGTCAATTGTCCAACAGTTAATTTTGTTTTTAACTCTTACCTTTCAAATTACTTTGTCAATAGGGAAATGGTAACTCGAGCAGGATTGTATGAAGACCTTTTTTCTCAAAAAATGGGCCTGCATCATGGGAAGCAATGTTTCACTTTGCCATGCTAAGAATGTCAGCCCTTGAGCTGTGTTTAGCTAGTCTTACAAGGAGCTTCCGTTTTAGTGAAACTAGCCAAGTATGAGCTAAAAAACAGATTAGACCTTGTTAAAATTAAGACAATTTTGCACCTGTTTTTCTTAGGAATACCTATATGGGAAAAATACTAGTAACCTGACATACAATGACTTCATCAACAAGGAGTTAGTGCTGTTCTCAAACTCAGATAATGAAAGATCAATCCCGTCACTGGTTGATGGTAAGTTATTTCAAGATAGTGATTCTGCATAGTGCATTCCCCAGAACTTACTAAATGGGTGTGTGTATGTCATATCATCAGAATCAGGGAACCTGCTGAGTTTTCAGGGTCAGTGTTCTGAAGTCCGTTTTCTGCTGTCCCAAGTTTCTTAATCTTTGGATTAAGTGTCTTGTCCGTTTTGTAATATATTATTGCAAGTACCTTACTCTCCTGATGCAGAATCTTTAGGTATGTAAGTAGTTCTCAGTCTCTACAGAGCAGAAGCTAACTGAAACACATTGTGTGTTCTAATCACAAGGTCTTTTCTTTTTTATACAGGTTTGAAGCCAGGTCAAAGAAAAGTTCTTTTCACATGTTTCAAACGAAATGATAAGCGGGAGGTGAAGGTTGCTCAGCTGGCTGGTTCTGTAGCTGAGATGTCTTCATACCATCACGGTGAAGTAAGAACCTGGCCTAATTGTGCAAAATGCTTTTTAAATGAAAGGCAAAAAAGCCCTTCTGTTGACTTGGCAGTTAAGATGTCTCTAAAGCAGGATTAGGTGTTTGAGTATAAAAGCTAAAGCAAAGTGGCTGTATATCTGCTGTTAATACTTCATTATTAATTTCATGGTCAGTCTGCCTGTCCTACCTAGACTTTATGGGAGTATATTTCATTCAAAATGTAGAACAGGGAAAAACCTGCTTTATTTGTGATAGATTTAGGCAGATGTTAATAGGAGAAGTTTAGCACTTCTTGTGCTTGCTAACAAGCTTCTCTTGGGAGACCGATAGAATCTTTCATTGGAGGTTTCAAGAACAGGTACATAGCAATATATGGTGGGTGACTGGAATATATCTAGTCATCCAGACTAGAGGATCTTGGGGAGCGCTTTCAGTGAGAGTTTCCTCCAGCATTTTATTAGTTGAGTTTATCTTCTGTATCAATTCTGTTCTTGGTGAGAATTTTGCCTTTAACTTTGTCCATTCAGTGAAGAATTCTGCATTTTTAGCTTTAAACCTTCCTCTATTGCAGGCATCACTGATGATGACTATTATTAACTTAGCTCAGAACTTTGTGGGCAGTAACAACCTCAACTTGCTACAGCCTATTGGTCAGTTTGGCACAAGGCTCCATGGTGGGAAAGACTCTGCCAGCCCTCGATACATCTTTACAATGCTCAGGTCAGCATTAAAGATTTCATGTTGTCTTAAATGTTCTTAGCATGCTACAGGACTCAATTTGACAGCATCTAAAATGAAAAATGAATTTACTTTGTCCCTTTAAAACTTTGGACTACTTGCATACTCAGAATAGCAACAATTGAAGTGAGATTTGGATCCTAGATTCAGATATGTAAACTTGGTTATCATCCCAGAGAACAGAAAGGTATAGCCGAGAATATGGAAATGGAAATGGGAATGAAAACAAAGGGAGAAATTTGGGTAGGATAATAAAAAATGAACTTGATTTGGGAGAATGAAGTTCTAGTGTCTGAAAGTGTACAGTGCTGTGGTCTCTATGGCCCAATGGTCATTCAGGTTGAACTTGATCAAATCTGTTACATGAGCACATGTATGATTGTACTAAAGCAAGGTATACAGAGAACTGAAGTCTTCCCAGACATTAAACATCTAATTTACATATGTAAAAGTACGATTTTAGGGTCCCATATAGTCAATGGAACCTGTAGAGATCAGTGAGATCGTTGAAGATGCATCTCTGTTTTGAGTGTACTCTGGAAGCCTAGTTTCCTAACATAGACACCCAGGCTGTATGGCTAAGGCTGGCTGATAGGAATAAACCTGATTTACGTGTTTTGTTTGTTTTCTGGGGGGTTCTTTTTGCATGGTGGTCACTGTTCTGTAAGAAGAATTTGGGCTTAAATTCTCTTTTTCATTCTAGCCCACTAGCACGGTTGCTGTTCCCACCAATGGATGACAATATCCTGAGGTTCCTATATGATGACAATCAACGTGTGGAGCCGGAATGGTATATGCCTATCATTCCAATGGTGCTGATAAATGGGGCAGAAGGGATTGGTACTGGTTGGTCCTGTAAGATCCCCAACTTTGATATCAGGGAAGTTGTGAATAATATCCGTCGTCTGATGGATGGAGAAGAGCCGTTGCCAATGGTAAATAATGTATTTAAAAAACAATGTCTTGCTCGTTAGTTTATTTAGCACATACTGGAGCATTTCATGCAAGTGCTTAAAAATTGAAGCATCAACACAAAACTGAATCCAGTGTCCTTTTCTGCTTAGCTTCCTAGTTACAAAAATTTCAAAGGCACAATAGATGAGTTGGGACCTAATCAGTATGTGATAAGTGGTGAAGTGTCCATCCTTGATTCTACAACCATTGAGATCACTGAGCTGCCTGTCAGAACATGGACACAGGTAATAAACAGTGAATTTGCCCTGGGAATGTAGAGTTTGCCCTGCAAAGCAAAAAGTGATTAGCGGGTTTTGGAGCTTTTAATCTCTGTGGAAAACATAAGTCTGACTTCGATTCTTTTGTCAGACTTATAAAGAGCAAGTTCTGGAGCCAATGTTAAATGGGACTGAGAAGACACCCCCACTAATCACAGACTATAAAGAATATCACACAGACACGACAGTGAAGTTTATAGTGAAGATGACTGAAGAAAAACTAGCGGAAGCTAAAGCAGTGGGGCTGCATAAGGTCTTCAAACTCCAAACAAATTTAACATGCAACTCCATGGTATGTAATAGATTTTGCTGAAGGAAGTTTTTGGTTTAACTCAAAGACTGTACGGACAGCTGCGATTGCTGTGTGTAACAAAAAATACTCTTCCAGTAACCTATTCACTTCAATTTTTCTGCTGTTACTGGTTTTAAATCAGCTTTCTAAATATACCTTCAAAAGGTCAAGAGACTGGCTTGGGAACTGGCCCCGAGTGGTATGGTTTTGCCTGAAGGAGTCAAAGTGATCTGAAATCACACAGTTTACAGAGACCTTTGTTGTGACAACAGCACCGCTATTGAATGTCTGGATTCTGACAATGTGTGAAGCTTGATGCAAGATGTTTATCCTACAGATAGCTTTAAGATTCAAGTAACCTTAACCCTACTATGTGTTTTCAAGAACTTTGAAATTCTAAAATTGTCTCTGCTGCCAAGCTTGTAAACCGAAGTAATTTCTAAAACAACACTACGGTTTTATAATTTGTTGGCTAATAATTCAATTGTGCTATCACATCTGTGTTATAGCTAATTTTCAGTGCTTTTGGAAATCAGTTTTATCATCATAATGCTTGTGTTCTTTCATCTAGGTTCTTTTTGACCATGTCGGCTTTCTCAAGAAGTACGACTCTCCCCAGGATATTCTTAAAGAGTTCTTTGAACTCAGGCTCCGATATTACAGTCTGAGAAAAGAATGGCTTATTGGAATGCTAGGTGCCGAGTCTGCAAAACTGAGCAACCAGGCTCGTTTCATCCTGGAGAAAATAGATGGCAAAATTGTGATCGGTATGCATTGTTCTTGGTTACTCGGTCTGTGAAACTGGGAGAAGAATTAGGTGTTCCCTTGAGTTCTGTCAGCACCCCCTCAGCCCCAGACTGGCTTTTAACAAACTACACCAGAGCTTATCTTTCTGTTCCAGTAACGCACAAGAAGAAAATGCTTCACAGAGTATCCTTGGTCTATAGAGCATTATGGACATGTTAATCAAAATGGGATATTCGTACAGCCTTCTTACTGTGTGTTTGACTCTATTTTGAGAGTAGAATTTTTTTTTAATAGTTTAGCAATAATTCCTATCTATTTCTGACTCAGTAGAAATAAGTTAAGTACTGGTGGGGTTAGAAAAGGGTACTGTTTTCTGTTTAAATGCATACTTCTTAAAAACCCATGTCCCTCTGTTATCTTTGTGAACCTCTGCAAAAATATTCCAAATCATGTTCTCAGTGGATTGGGGTTTCAAACTTAGAAGATACTCCAAGAAGTTAGCAGCATCTGAGAATCATGAGCTAGAAAAAGAAACAGATCTTTGTTCCCAGCATTCAAATTTTTCAATCAACTTTTCCACCTCAGTCTAAAAGGCAGTCTGTATTTCACTTGCATTCATCGAGGATGCAGCTAGACAAAGCACTTCGTGGTTTGTATCTGAAGGCAGCCCAATAATCCCAACAGCCTGTGTCTGTTTGACTTGACTCAGGAAGAGAAATAATTGCCCCCAAAATGCATTTTCTTGGGTTTTTGTAATAAGTAGTTCCAAGGCTGACAGAGCTGGTTTCATTTGTATTTGTGTCTTGTGGTTGATTGCTTCTGATACCTTAAAAAGTGACAAATTCCAGCTGAAGCATTTCCACCAGTTGGGGTACTTACAGCATAAGTTTCCTACGTGATGTCTAATGAGGTGCAAGCTATACCAAAGCCTTTGAGTGCTATCAGGGTTTTTTTTCCTCCACCTGCCTGCCTATTATTGTGAAACCTTTTTGATACCATCACACCTGGTTTTTTTCTAAGTTCAAAAACTACTTAGGGCAGAGGAAATGCATACATGGAAGTGAAGAAAAATATTTCCAGTGGTCTAACTGTATTTATTATTTCAGGCTCTTCCACATGTCCTACCTCTGATGAGGAAAGGCTATTTTAGAGCCCAATAGGATGCTGAGCTGCTAGAACCACGGGATCCAAAATTTAAAGCTCATCTGTCTTTCCTAACAGTAATTGGTAATGGTCACTAACTGACAATCCTGAAATGTCTGTTTACAGAAAACAAACCCAAGAAAGAGTTGATTCAAGTTCTTATCCAGAGAGGATATGAATCTGATCCAGTGAAGGCTTGGAAGGAATCGCAAAACAAGGTAACACTTCAGTCATCCTCTCTAAATATATCCGAACTGGCCCCTATCTCTGAAGCTTCATAATTCGTACGAAGAAGCCCAAGTTACTTTTCAATTTGTAGGATTCATTTGCGTGTCTGGTATGTCTGTGACAGGAGATACAAGACAAGCAAAAATTCAGTGTCTTGTTCAGAAGGCACTGAGACCTAGTCATTCAGGTTTGAGTCTGTCAGGTCAAGTCCTCTTGCCACATCAATTTCTGCTCTTCCTTAAGGGTTTCCTTCCACCTGTGGGACACAGTTGTGGAAGGGCTGTGAGGAAGATGACAGTTTTAAGTAGCCTGAGGAGAAAATCTGGACTATCAAAACAGAGAGGCCAAACAGAGTAGAGCAAGAGAGATTTGGAGAATTGTTTTTTCAGATTGATTCCTTTGTGCAATACTTGCTGAGGCTTTATGAAACGTAACTTTATCCATTTCTGAATAGTTCTAGAAGAGCCTAGGACACCATAAGGACATGGAGTACCTGTGATGTAGTCCAAATTTGATCAATAACCCTACCCTAGTATGTCAATATATTTGTTGACAATGTTTGTTTTAAATCCACATTCAGGAAGAGGAGAAGGAGGAGGAGGAGGAGGAGAGTGACAAAGAATCGGCTGCAGCTACCGGACCAGACTTCAACTACCTGCTGAACATGCCCCTTTGGTATCTGACTAAAGAGAAGAAAGATGAGCTCTGTAAGCAGAGAGATAAGAAAGTATGTTCCTTCCTTTTCTTATAAAAGCATTGTTATATATTTTTTTGATGGTGGATTAAAATATGTGACTGATTATCAACTGTGATTCCCTTTAGGAAAAGGAGCTGGAAAACCTTAAGTGCAAGAGTCCCTCTGATCTGTGGAAGGAAGACCTTGCTGTCTTTGTTGAAGAACTTGATGTATGTCAATCTTCAGTACAGATGACTGACTCCCTTGTAGTCTTATCCACAGATCTTCGTTGACTTTTTTGTCATAACAAGGAAACAAAAAATGATAACTCCTATGTCTTGCACTCATTGAGGAGAATGAAAGCTTTCTTCACCTTCCTAGCTTGGATAGGACTAGCACTGCTTTGGTCCAGGAAGTCAAAACACCAAGGTGGCCATTGGAAGGTGGTCAATTACCAGTCTGAGTAGTGAGGAGGGCTTGAGAGAAAACCAGTACTAGGTTATAGTCTGAAGAGTTGTAGATCAAAGGGCTTTTTCGACACTGAAAAGGTGAGGGAGGAGCTGGACTTCACTGAACAGAGCCCTAATTGTGGGCAGGTGTCTGTGCACCAACATGCCTGGTCACTGCCTGTGTCTCTTCTTACGCTCCAAGTAGCCAAACTACAGCTCTGGCTTAAATCATTCCTTGAAAATGAGCAAACCTGTAGCAGAGTGGGAAGCTTCATTTAAACTGACGGTAGGAAATCTATCAGCAAGTATAGAGTGCTTTACTGCAAGGGCTGTGATAGTGGTTTTTTTCAGTAGTACATTTTCTTCTGTATTCTCATGGTTGTATTCTTTTATGCTCACCTCTGCAGGTGGTGGAAGCCAAGCAAGTTCAGGATGAGATTGCAGGTCATGTTGGTAAACCTTTAAAGGTGAAAGGAGCGAAAACGAAAGTGAAGAAGGTGCAACTGTCAGAAGTAATGCCATCACCTCATGGCATAAGGGTTGTTCCTCAGATAACTGCAGAGATGAAGGCAGAGGCAGAGAAGAGAACTAAAAAGAAAATAAAGGTAAAAAGAAACATTCTGAATGCTTAAGCTTTCTTTACGTCCTCTTCAATACAGTCCTAAAGAAAGGCAAGTTCTTGTTAGCTGAACTTCTCCTGATGAAGCAGCTCTTCAGGGAGAGGGACAGAATACTAGGACATGGGGAACACTGGAAATGGATGTTTCTCAGTCTAAAGGGGAACAGATTCGCTAACGTATCAGGAGACGGCTTAGAGGGAAATCTTTTGGCAAGAGCTTGTATCGCAATGTTAAAGATGGGTTGGTAGCTTAGAAATGAAAAGGCAGATGCAAGTAAGGTTGTTCTAGGTGTCTTGGGAATTTTATAAATCCTCTAGCAGGCAGGAAATACAGCTAGTAAATTCACTTCTCTTGATCAGCCTTTGCATTTCCAGTAAGGCCTTCAGCCACTTAATGACAGTATTGTTCTTGATATCAAGGAGATAAAGAAGATTTAACTCTTTTTATAGGGCTAGTTGACATTATGCCATTCAGCCATTTGCAACATAGAAAATTAAAATATCCCCTCACCTGTTTTGACCTGTAAGCCAGACATATTGCTCCTTTCCTACAGATGGTTCCATCTAACAGTTTTTCCACATAACTTGCATTGTTGTTTTTAACCCACCCTGTTCAATTCTGCATCCTCAACACACCCTAGAGCCATACCATCAGCACACAAAGGCGGTACAAAAGCGCTCTCAGGAGTGGGGACAAAGTTCCTGTTTTTGTTAATGTTGGATTTTGCATTTTAAGTCACCTGATCTGGGGACAGATCAAGCATGATTTACTTGGCTGTAATCAATTTTGCACGCAGTTTGTTTCACAAACTGAGATTTCTTCTATCACTGACTTTCATATGTCTAAAATAAGCAGCTCCTTTCTACATTACTCTGTGTGCCTCTTCTAATTGTGTGAGCTGACTCGCTATCTGATATCTGCTTGTACCTTCAGAGTGAAAAAAATGAATTTGATGAGAATCAGGAAGAAAACACATCAGGAGACAAAGAGTTTTCAGGCCTTAAGCAGAGATTAGTGCAGAAGCTTAATACTGAGCAAGGTAAATGCTTTTATGTGTTATTCCATCAATGGAAAGTAAGGGGAAGCGTTGTAAATTTGGTTATCTGACCTCTTCCTGAAGGTGACGAGTAACATCTCAGATCAGTATTTTTGGAAAAACTAGGTGAGAGAGAAAGTGATCCTGGATAAGTGTCAAGTGGGATAGATTACTATTTCTCTTCAATCTTTAAGCCAGGATCCTCTGAATTTAGTGATGTATTTCTAAGGTGAGCTTGAACTGCTGAGCCTGAAGTACACGTGGAAGTTTGCTGGTTCATCCTGCCTCTCAATGTTTTTCAGGTGCTAAGAGACAGGCCACTCTACCATTTAAGCCATTAAAGAAAATGAAGAAACGAAACCCGTGGTCTGACTCAGGGTCTGATTCAGAGTCTGATTTTGAAGCACCTCCTCAAAGAGAGAGATTGGTTCGCCAAGCAGTAGGTGAGTGACGACACAAATGCAGAAGAGGGGCGGTCTGTGGAGGAGAAAGTTGAACAGACTATTTAGAGAGCTCCCAGAGTCTGCGATCTTGGTCAGAAATAATTTTTATTTTACTGTATATAACAACTAAATATTTCTACCATTTGAGCAGATTTTCACAATGCTTTTCAAAGAAAAGCAGAAATGGGTGACTAGAAAAATAAGGTTATTGGTTTTAATTACACAGTTGTCTTGGAAAATCAAATGCGTTGTTGGTAAGTGAGCACAGAATGCACTTGTGATTTGGAGTCTTCTCACTGGCAGGCTCAATATCTGCTTGTTTTTATTCAGATCTTTGTTTTTTTAATAACTGCAGCTAAAACATTGAAAAAGAAACTGAGCTGCATATTGCCAAATGTGTAAAATAATACATCTGTGTTGTTTCATCAGCCAAAGTCAAGACCATAATCAGTTCGGACTCAGACGCAAATCTCTCTAGCTCAGATGAGGAGTCTGAATTTCAGGGTGACAGTGAAGGCAACACTGAATCGGATACAAACTCAAAAGAAAAACCTTCTCCCGAGCCCAAAGCTGCTCCAAAGTGAGTATTTGTCCACATAGTCACTGGAAATTAGTTGTGCTTCTAGTGTTAATGCTATATAGAAATTAATAGCTCTTTTTCTTCAATGCACCTATTTAGTGCATCATAAGTTGAAAAAATACTTGGGGTTTTCTATTCTAGGGGAACCACTGAAAGAGCAGCTAAAGCTCCGAAGAAAAAGCCAGTGCAAAGCGCTATCCCTGGTGAGTACAAGACCTTCTAAACCTTGTTGATTTTCCTAAAACCCCACGAGAGTGCACTGGGCACTCTGATCAGTGCTTAACACTGACAAAGGCCAGATCTTAGTCACAAGGTCTTGCAAAGAAACTTTGATGCTAGGGTACAAGTTGGTTTCAGTGCACCAGACCTTTCGTCTGTTTCTGACTTGAAATTGTGATTAATCCAGTTTTAACAGTTGTTCTTTTTATAAAGTGGATCAAAATTATTTCCTTCTGCTCTAATGTTTATAGGCAGAGTAGATAATTTGACTTTTTCAGGCTTACCTTCTGCTTTCTTTGTTCAGTTCAAGTCCAGGATGTTGCTAATGAAAATGTGAGTCAAGCTTCTGCAGCTCCTTCTGTCTCTGTGTCTCGCACTAAGGCCGTATCTAAAATACCCGCTGCAGCTAAGAAGGCCAGGGCCACTAAGGGTAAGGCAAAGTTTAGTAAGATCATTTTTAGTTAACAATTATTATTCCTGTGGGAAACAAATCTGAGTGATTTTACTAGGCATTCAGAGGCCTGAATAACTTGAGTTTTCATTTCAGAAAAGATCTGAGGTTTGTGGTAAAGGTTGCCTAGTTGTTGTAATTTTTAAAGTCATCTGTTTCCAAAGATACCATGTTCTAGTTCATCTCAGACATGCTTGAAGGGAGTGAATTTTAGTTTGGGAACAGGAAAAGTGAATGCTTCCTACAGTGCTATGTAATACTTGGCAGAAATAATCCGAGTGGAATTTGTGTCTTGCAGTCAATGTTCTACTTCATGTCTTTTTGGGAAGAAAGCTACTTGGTAGCTTGCTTCCCAGGAAGAAGAAAAGCTTCTTTGGGGTAGCTTGATCTATTTAGTGCTAGCTCGACCTCATAAATCTACAGCATTCGACTCAGGTTTTTTTAAACTTAACTGCCCAGAGTCTTTGTCAAACTTTGAAAGCTGTTTTGCATATTCCATCACTAGCTGGTTTTGATCCCAGCAGTAAAATAGTATGTTACTTCACAGCAAAATAGCTGTTTCTTCCACTTCTAAATTGAGAAAGCCTATTATCATTCAGAAATGGCCTGCTCATTTCAGCTTAACTTGGAGACATGCTTCAAGATGCTGTTAAAAAAATGTCAAAATATAGGTAAGAAAGAACTCCACAAGTAACTGTTTAGTACAGATGATAAATTCATTCCCTTCCTGTGCAAAAGTTTTGAAGGTATGAGATTGGTCACACAGCCTTGAGAGTTTGGGACTTTTCAATCTGAAATAGTCTGTAAATTGCTTTGGGTACATTTTAATTTGATCCTCTAAATGTAGTGGAACTAAGCAGATAAACAACCTCATTTCTCATAATCTTGGTAAAAAGCAGTCTTTCTAGAAAACCATGCTTCAAAATAAGACGACCTGTGTGCTGACCTCGCAGTATAGTGCAGAGCCGTATTTGTGTTGGAAGTAATTCACAAACTGCAAATGAGAAGAGAAGCAGCAAAACAAGGCTTTAAACACAGAGTTCTATTTCAGATAACCAGCCGTCCATCATGGATATTCTAGCCAAGAAAAAGGCTGCACCTAAATCCAAGAAGACAGCGGTGGAGGGATCCCTGGATTCTGACACTAGAGCAGCGGGTGACAAGAAGCATGGCCAGACCAAGGGGCTGAAAGTTAGCAAAAGGCAGCCAAGCTTTTTGGATTCGGATTCAGATTCAGATTTTGGCTCGAAGCCTTCCAAATCAGTTGCAGCAAAGGTTTGTACTCTGCCACCCGTTAGAGCCGAGGGGGTACCGCGGAGCGTGGTGTCGGTTATTCTGGCAGAAAAAGTGTGGTAGGGGTAGAACCCCCTCTGCCACACCCGTCTTTATTGCTGGGTGGGGGGAAGGTGGGTGAGAAAGGGGGGTCGGGCACACGTACTTATCCCAGATGGTGGGTTTGGTCTCATCAGTCCGAACAATCGCCTTACCCGTGACACACTGGTGTGTTTTATGCTAATTGAGTGTTCCCTGTTTATGCTCAGGTTCATGATTCACTTCTTGACTATGCTTTCCCTCTAGAAATCCAAGCGGGAAGACGACGATAGCTTTGCTGTTGTTTCAACTGCTCGTGCGGGCAGCCCCATAGCAGCCGTGCCCCATACCAGGCCTGAACGTGTCAAAAAGCCTGTCCGGTACTTGGAGGAGTCTGATGAGGACGATATGTTTTGAATTTTTATGAAGATTTTAAACTGCTGATCCAAACCTATCTACAAACTAGCATTTAGTAGAGCTCTTGAGAAGCTCTCACCAAAGAACAACATCTCAGACCGGGAAATCTTTTCACTGATTTTAAGTTAGTAAAAAATGTTTGTTACAAATGAATACAGATCTATTTTTCTTGGTTTTAAATAACTTAGATTTGTTTAAACAGAAATACCCCCCCACTCCTTTCTCGTGAACACTGGAGCCATGCGTCCAGTTAGCACTGATGCGCTTCCCTCTGACCCATTAGCTAGCTGGAATCTTTTGAAACTTTGTGGTCATTTTAATGTTAAAGTAGACCTTTAGAACATATAAAATCCTTTAAAATACTCTCTCATATAGATACCTTTCTCTTTAGATATCTTAAGAAGTAATAAAATGTATAAGCTTTTAACTCCACAGCCGTAGAGACCTGTGAGGTGTAGGCAGTTAGAACTCCATGCTAGTGTTTTTCTTTCTCTTTTGCAGTCCTTTATGTCTGTGCAGGCCCTTGTTGCTCAACCTCTGCCATGTTGAGTTTTAGCCTTTGGTTTTTTAAATTCAGATTAAGTAAGGGAGGTTTGTGCAGACTTGTCTCCACACTGTGCTCAGTGTTGGCAGTTTTATCTTCTGTCCGGCTGCCAAGAAACCCCGTGTTCAGCTAGTTCAGCCCAGAGGTCATCTTCAGGTAAGAGATGCTTGTGGCTGCCAAGGCCTTGTGCTGTCAGAGCGAAACGGGTGTCTCTGCCGTGCCAGCTGCGTGACACAGGCTCTTGGTGAGGACGACAGAGGCAGGACAGACATTCGCCATCCAAGGATCTTTGGATCTGTGCGAACTTGCAGGAAAGCCGGTCGTTTATTCCAATGCACGCGTTGGAAAGCAGCAGGTTCCCCCGTGCTGAGCTTCTCTGCTGCCATACTTGGCACTGGAAAAGGCTGTTGTGCAGAGCGGCTGCTCAGCAGCATGAAGCTTCTCCTCCCTGTTTGTTCCTGGGGACAAAGAACTTCCCCTCAGCTTCTGCACGCCAGCCTGCATGATGAGTGCAGTCCCCTGCGAGGTGAGGCCTGTTTGTCACCTCAGGGCCACTGGGTGGTCAGAGCTTCCAGTGCTCGGGTTCCTCAGCAGAAGCAGGGAAGTGTCATCTTCCCCTTCCCCTTAGAAGTACTTCACTGGAGTATTTATCTAGTCATGTTTTCCTTTTCATAGAGCCATTTCTATAGCACTATTTCTTGACTGTCTATGTAAATATTTTCTGTGGTTTTCTTGCTGTCCCGAGTTTGTCCTTTTTAATATTTATGTAATAAAAGTGTTTTTACTCAAGCTTTCCTCAATAAAAAGTTGTCCTCGGCTGCCTGTTCCCTCGGTTTTCCCTTGCGCCCGCTCTCCAAAGCCACGGGCTTGTCTTTGTTGAGGGCGAGTACGTGAAGCTCTGACTTTCTCAGGAGCAAGAGGCCATCAGCTCCCACCCTCTGCTGCCAAGACTGCTCTAAATGGGTCATCTCCATTGTCTTAACCATTTCCAGTGCTGATTTAGCCAATTTTGGCATTGTTATGGAAATGACCACTGCACAGCTTGCGCCAAGCCCTCTGCTTCACTACCGTGAAGCTCTGGTCTGTGTGTAGGGTTGGTGTAGGTGGTCACCGTGGCTTGGAGCCACGGAAAGGAGCTCCATCATGCTTTGCTGACATGGTCTGCTCAAATGGTGTCTCTTCTGCTTCCCACTCACCCACCTGCGGTTGGGAGCTGGTGCTTCAGCGCTGGGCCAGGACAACCCGGTGCTGTCAGCTGGAAGTCCCTTGGTCGCTCAGCTGGAGCTGCCAAAGGCCGGTGAAAACCCCACTGGTGTCCTGCCTGTCCCAGGGGCAGCTCCTGGGTGGGAGTGGGTTCAACATTTGCTGCCCCCAAGCCCTGGACCCTGCCTGAGACAGTGCCTGCAGCTGGCTCAGGTGCTGCCCGTGCTGTTTCCCTGCCAGTTCCTCGCTGTTGACGCCGTGGCTTTGCAAAAACCACTGGCTGGACCTGCTACCTTGGCTCCACAGCTGAGGTTTCCAAATTCCTGTGAACACCCGTGTGGCACCCAGCGTCTGCCCGCACAGACCGTCTGCCCCAGGTTCTGCTTCTGCAGCCGCGAGTGAACGGTGGCTGAAGTTTCCAATGTGCTCAGCGCTCCTGGGCTGGAGAGAGTTTTATTTGCAAGTGATGGGTTTGTGCTAAATCGCCTCTCTGGGCTGGAGTCGCACCCCTGGGGGGGCTGCCTGTCTGCCAGGGGGCATGCAGCGGGCTGTGCTCTGGCTGCTCCTGGCAGAAATGG